>NW_026596147.1:4025790-4205721 GCF_907164565.1 Psammomys obesus
TGTGTGTGTGTGTGTGTGTGTGTGTGTGTGTGTGTGTGTGTGTGTGTATGTGTGTAATGGTATCAGATCCCCTGGAATTGGAGGTACAGACAGTTGTGAGCTGCCATTTTAATGCTGGTAATCAAACCTGGGTCCTTTGGAAGAACAGCCAGTGCTCTTAACCACTGAGACAACTCTCCACCCCTCTCACCCTATTTCTAAAGTACCTCCAAACATAGTCTCGACTGCAGCTTCTAAACTTCACATAAAATAATAAATGGGCTATCAAAAGGGCCAATAAAATGTACCTAAAAGAAAATATAAGATGGAGGCGTCTAGACAAACAATGTGTTCTTTAAGATAGAGGCTGGAACTGTTGACTACGCATAAGGAATAATCTTTATATCTTTACCTAATAAAAAAATTCCAGACAAAATGGAAAAAAATTAATTCAATAAAGTGAAAGACACTACAGAAAAAAATAGCCTTAGAATTTTGGAGTAGAAAAGCATTTTCTAAGCATGTCAGAAATGCTAGATACCATAAAACAAAGGGGAAAAATTCGATGCAAAATTAAAGACAATTGGAGAACTAAAAGAAATGTCCTACAAAATTTGTGGCAAAAATATCAAGAGTCAGTCTTACACATATAAGGAATCAATAGGGAAAAGATCAATATTAAAAAAGTCCAATATAATGTAAAGACAATGAAAAGGTATTTGACTTTGTTAAAGATAAGATAAACAATAAATTTCCACTTATCATCCCAATAACACAGAGATTAAAACTGAGATTAAAATGTGAGTTTTATATGTGGAAATACTTTGTCGTTGTCCTTTTGAGATAGGATGTCACTCTGTAGCCCAGGCTTGCCTGGAACTCACTTTGTACAACCCAGATTGGCCTTGAACTCACAGCAATCCTCTTGCCTTCATTTCCCGAGTGCTACAATTGCAGCAATGAGCAGCCATGTCCAGCTTATACTGACAAATATTTACAATGACTTATGGTTAAATTTTTAGTGAAGCAAGAATTCCCATAATGCATAGAGAAAGTGGATATGGATTTCTTTGTATGCCAAAGTAAAACACCTCTAAAAGTACTCTGATTTTTGTCCAGATAGTCCGCTTATAGGGCTTCACGGAAGTAATTGGGCAGGAGCACAAATGAGAGGGGTTTGTTGTTGTTGTTGTTGTTGTTGTTGTTGTCTTTTTTTTTGAGATGATGTCTCATCTCTCCAAGGCTATCCTTGAACTCACTATGGACCTGTGGATGACCTTGATCTCTAGCTCCATTTCTCAATGCTGGGTTTACAGGCATCTATCACCATGCCCTGTTACATAAAGTGCTTCAAATCAAACTCAGGGCTACACAAATATTCTAAGGATGAGCTACATCCTTAACCCCACAGCTACGTCTTGTAAGACATTCATTATAATAGGAAAAAAAGGTCGACCAAAGAATGTCTAAATAAATTATAAAACATTATATGGTTGCTAAATGGACAGTGAATTAGTTAGAGATAGATAGGTAAGCTGATTTTTTTAAAAAAATAACTTTAATATATTTAAGTGAGAAAAACAACCAACTTCCAGAAAAAAAAAAAAAAAAAACTTTTAGTTTTCTATGTAGAGATTTCAGGGCTAAATAATTTACACAGATCGTCTCATTTAATTCTAAGAATCCTGATTGCCTAGTATATCAAAACATTCATTACAAATGTTTCCTCTGTAAGAGTTTGCCTTAAATGCACAGCAAAGCAACAGCCAAGACATTTGTGGAATCGTTTCCTGACTTTCATGCTTCAGTTATTTTTCAATCTTTAATGAGTTTATAGTTTCTTTTTATTTCCTTACTTTTATAGAGCGTTCAAAACTACTGAGCACAGAGAGAAAAATGAAATGAATCCCATGTGCTGGCAACTTAGGCTTAGTGAGAACCAGCTGGTTTTCACTCTTGTTTCCTTGTACCCTACCTTCTCTGGCCCTGACAGGAAGTTCTGAGACAAATCTCAGATATGCTGTCACTTTACCCATTTACCTCAGTGACTTGTTAGACAAGACAGAGCAGCGCTGCTCCGTGGCCACCTGTTTGTCATCTAAGTAACAGGCTTGGCCTAGCAAGAGCGCTCAGTGGGTAAAAAATGCTTGCTGCTCAAACCTTATGACTTGATTTCAGTCTCCGGAACTCAGAGAAAAAAGAGATCCTGCTCCCGAAAGCTATCCTCTGACCTCTATATGTGAGCTGTGGCTTATGCTTGTCTGGATTTGAACTCACACATTACTCACAAACACACACATGCACACACACACAAATAAAATAAAATAAAATAAAATAAAATAAAATAAAATAAAATAAAATAAAATAAAATAAAAAAGATAGCAGTTCTATTAACTTTATTCCTGTGCTTTTAAATTTATCTTCATTCTTTTAATTGTTTGTGTTCTGTACTATGGACAGAACATAGACTTCTGTGGATAATTTTCCTACTAGGATATAATTTTCAGTCACAAAAAAACCCACTGCAATTATTTTTGCATAAAACTTCTAAAACTCCTAACCCCTGCAACTTTCCTTCTGTGTAGAGTCTGTTTTAGGTATCTCCCCATAAGTGGACAGCTCTTATATCCAAAATTCATACTTGTCACTTACAAGATTCTCCTGCTCCAATCATGCAAGCCACTTTTCATCTTATTCATATTAAAACCAAAGTCTTGAAATGACCTCTAGGAACCACTATGGTAGGCCACTCATATCCCACCCTGTCCCCTGCACAGCCACTAATAACATATGTAAGAGATGAGTTTTTTAATCTGTGAAAGCCTTCTACAAATGAGGTGCAAAGAGTGAGAGAGAGAGAGAGAGAGAGAGAGAGAGAGAGAGTATTTGGGGGAAAATGATGTAGATAATCCATGACTTCACATGAAAAAGGCATTCATAAATCTACCTGCATATGACATCTTCTACTTAAGAGATGGGCAAAAGTTTCATATTTTAGTAACCATTGGCAGAGCTATTGGAACACTGGCATCCTTCTGTCAAGTTCTCTGCCAAGTTCTCAGTGTGTCACCACATGGCCTCGTTTGCTTTTGTGTTCAGGGCTATTTGTCTGAACTTTCCTTTGTGTGGTTCCCAATTAATTGCTCACATTCATCAGATGGTAATTTGTATCACCTCCACTAGGAAGCATTCTTGGCCTTGCCTTGCACTTTGTGTCATTCTATCATAACTGTACACAATACCTTTCAGTGTACCATTCCTAAATGGCATTTCTTTAATGATTTCATACAAGTATACAATGTTGTTTTTATCTCATCCATCCCCAACCCTGCTCTTTCACTTCCCCACCTTTGCCTACCTCCAATCCCTCTCACCTTTCTCTTGAAATCTTTCTGAGTTTAATTAGTGATACCAGGTATTGATTGATTTCGTTGGCCTGATCTTGCCTAGGTCTTGTGTAGGTGAGCAGAGTTGCAATGAGTTAATAAATGCAGAGGCCACGTTGTGTTCATAGCACTCTTGTACATCCTCCATTTACCTGGTATTTTTCTCCCAATTTAAACTCAAAATTGACAAGGTCAGGAATTTTAGCTATCATTTTCTTCAAAACTTGCCTCCTAATGATCCAACTGCATAGCGATGGGAAAAAATAAATTTTCTTCATTAGTAGGTCATGTAGTTAAACTCAGCTTCTGCTTCCTCAGGAAAACACATGCCTCCTCTATACAATAATTATTAGATAATGGTCTGATTAGTGTGTTTGTCAAGGTGACATAAACTAAAGTCACCTAGGAGAGGGAAATTCAGTTGAAGAACTGTCTCATCAAAGCAGCCTCTGGGCATGTCTTTGGGACATTTTCTTGATTAATAATCCATGTGGAGGGTACAGCCCAGTATGGGAGATGCAACCTTGGGCAGGTGGTCCTGTGTTTTAAAGAGGGCAAGCTGAGTGAGCTATGGAAAACAAGTCAGCAAGAGGATTCTCCATAATTTCTGCTGCCAGATTTCTGCCTTCACTCCCTCAGTGATGGACTGTTTTGTGTTGTTTTGTTTTGTTTTTGATGTGGAGTGGTGTTTTTTCCTTTTTATTTATTTATTTTTTAATTTTTTACAATATATTCACTTTGTATCCCAACTGTAGCCCCCACCCTCGTCCCCTCCCAATCCCATCCTCTCTCCCTCTTCTCTTCCCATAAGCCTCCACAAGCCCAATCATAGGTGAGATCCTCCTCTCCTTCCATCTGACCCTAGCCTATCAGGCCTCATTGGGACTAGCTGCATTGTCCTCTTCTGTGGCCTGGGAAGGCTGCTCCCCCATCAGGAGGAGGTGATCAAAGAGTGCACTGAGTTCATGTCAGAGACATTCAATGTTCCCCTTACTAGGGTACATTTGTGCAGGGGCTCTAGGTTATCTCCATGCACGGTCCTTGATTGGAGTATCAGTCTCAGAAAAGAACCCTGGCCTATATTTTTTGGTTCATTACTCTCCTTGTGAAGCTCCAGTCCCCTCCAGGTCTTTCTATCTCCACCTTCTTTCATAAGATTTCCTGCACTCTGCCCTAACTTTGGCTATGAGTCTCAGCATCTACTTTGATACCCTGCTGGATAGAGTCTTTCACAGGCCCTCTGTGGTAGGCTCCTGTCCTGATCCCTGTTTTTTCCCTCTTCCAATGTCTATCCCATTTGCCTTTCTGAATGGGGATTGATCATCTTACCCAGGGGTCCTCCTTCTTGCTTAGCTTCTTTAGGTGTACAGGTTTTAGTATGTTTATCCTATGTTATATTTCTGATATCCACTTATATGTGAGAGTATATACCATGTGTGTCTTTCTGCTTCTGGGATACCTCAGTCAGGATGGTCTTTTCTAGTTCCATCCATTTTCCTGCAAATTTCATGATTTCCTTGTTTTTAATTTCATAGCAGTTTTGTTTGTAATAGCCAGAATCTGGAAACAACCTAGATGTCCCTCAGCTGAGGAATGGATACAGAAATTATGGCGCATTTACACAATGGAATACTATGCAATGATGGACTGTTACCTAGAAGTGCAAGCTGAAATAAACCCTTCCCTCAGGAAGGTGCTCTTGACCAGTGTTTTGTTTGTTTGCTTGTTTCTCACAGCGACAGAGAAGCAAACTGGAATAAATGGGATGCTGTAAAATACATGACACAGCCGAGGATCATTGTCCTCATATTCAATTACAATTATTATAACAAGGCAACCTGTACCTGGCTGGCATGTGAGATCTCTGTTCCGCACAGCTTTATCCATATTCTATGTAAACCCTAATTTACTTATTTTTTTTTTCAGTGACTGACTCCTTAAAATTAAGTATGTACTTCAAACTCATCCTAAATTGATTTCTACAAAATTATGGGGTTTGTAATGTATTATCTGCAGTAAATTGTCTAATACAAATTTTCCTGATGCTTACCTAAAATCTCAAGAATATGCTACTTGACTAAGTCCTGGGGAGATGCTGAGCTAGATAATTACTTGATATTCATCATCTCCCTTCTTTAGTTGTCTTGACATTGCATCCGTTGGAGTTATTTATCTTTGTGTCTATCTTCATCATTAACTGGGCTCTCAAACGGTGAGGATTGTGACTGTAAATTCTATTGCCAGTGATTACTAAGATACTTTCCCAGAACAGCAGCTCAATAAATATTTGCTGAGAGAATTAAACAGGTTTTGAAAACCAACATTAATTGAGAAATGTGTTAGGGATGTTGATAAGCCTGAAGCATAGGCAGACACAAAATACTGAAGGAGGTTACAACCTGTCAAAAGGGGCACTTCTATTTCTCTATAAAAAAAAATGTGTATATTGTAAAATTTATAGGAATATTAAACCTAGGTAGTTAATTTTTATGACTGTGATAGTGAAGATAATACATTGAAGCTAAAAAGTAAAAGTAAAAACATTTGAAAAATAAAAGTAAAAAACATGAGCTGACACTCTGTGTAGATAAGAAGTCATATCTCCCCGATCCCTGTTCCATTTACTTAATTCCACCCAGAAGCAATTTTCTGCTCCTCCCTCCATCTAGTTCCTCCCCTCCATCACCCGCAGATAGTCTGTTCATATGGATTAGGGTTCTGATTTAAGACGTAAGGAAAGGCTAGAAAAGAGCATTTCAGAAAGAGAATTCTCAGTGCAAAGCCGACGAGGTGGAAATCAGGGACACAAGTTGGCGAGTACAATTCTGGTGCAAACAAAAAAACCCTGAAAAGTAAGCTGGGCTCTATGAAGAGTTCCTAGGAATTACAGAAATGCAGCCACCAATGTCTTCAACATGTGAGAATAATTAGTATGTTTATAGTGAGAATATTGAAATTACAATGTGACACTTTAGGTAGAAACTCTAAAAACATCTAAGTGGAATAACAATGTGTGGAGCAGCCTGATGGATGCTGTTGCTCTTCAGTATGGTCCCTGGAAGCATGCTCTGGTCTAATACTTATGGAAGATGATGTACAAGTATCATCAACAATCTCACTGTATTTATCCTTGGTCCAGTGATTCCCCTCTAGTGTGGCGCTAGTTTGTCCCTCTCCCAAATTCAGACACTGAAACGCAAAGACTGCTGGAATGCTACTCTGACGTCTCTAAGGTCGTGGTTGGAGTTAAAGACCTCGCCCAGCTTTCACCTCTTTTGCCTTTCTCCATTCTGAGGTGCAGGCATTATTCCGCCCCTCAGAAGAACATGACACCATGGAGTCACTCTGGAAACAGGCAGAAGCCTCTACTGGATGACTAATACTATGGCATCTGCCTTAAAAAAACATGAACTACCCAATCTCAGGTATTATCCTCCTGTCACCACACATGAGCCATGCCAGACATACAAAGGATATTTACTAAAACACTGTTTAAAAATTACAGAATCCCAAAAAATGTATCAGCCTTATCAAGCAGGCATAAGGGAGCACTCGGCTGTCAAGGGGCTGAAGCAAAAGGCGTGCCATTGAGTCTGAGACCAGCCTGGCATGCACGATGTAGTTCAGGTTAGCCCAAGCTACAGTGAAACCCTGCTTCCAAACAACAATCATTACCACCACTGCTGCAGCCAAACACCAAAAAGATAAACAAGAACAGCAGCCTGATGTGTCGTACAGAATTAAAGATATGTAGCTCATTGTAGTGGCACTAGGCAGTAGTCTCATCACTGGAAAGTTGAAGACAGGAGGATCAAGCGTCCAAGACCACTCTGAGCTATAAAAGCTACTGTCTTAAACAACCAGAAGAATTCAAGATATTTCAAGAAATACTATGTTCTCTTTACAGAGAAGAGTTTTCCAGAAGTTAATATAACATGTTAATACAATCAATGATAAAGGTAAGTGTCCTAGTTAGTGTTACTATTTTGATGATGAAACACTATGAGCAAAAGCAAGTCAGGGAGGAAAAGATTGGTTTGCACTTCCATATAGTAGTCCATCATTGAAGGAAGTCAGGACAGGAACTCAAGCAGGGCAGGAACCTAGAGGCAGGATCTGACACAGAGGCCATAGAGATATGCTGCTTACTGGCTTGCTCCCCATGGATTGCTCAGCCTGCTTTCTTATAGAACACAGGACCACCAGCCCAGGGATGGCACCACCCATAATGGCTTGAGCCCTCTCCCATCAATCATTAATTAAGCCAGATATTATGGGGGCATTTTCTCAATTTAGGTTCCCTCCTTTCAGATAACTCTAGCTTGTGTCAAGCTGACATAAAACTAGTCACCAAAAATAATATATAATATAATATATATACATATAATATAAGAGAAAAAATATATATAACATTGAAATTTAATGGGAGAACAATTGATTGCTTTGGTGTGTACAAGCATGCACACATACATATATTTATAGATATTTAGCTCACACATGTCCTCACAGTTCTACCTATCTAGAAGATGTACAAGGGGGAGGGTTGTATCTAAAACCATACAAAATAAAAATTGGCTTTCATGTCATTTTGTATGTTTAACAGGGTAGCAGGGGAAGATGGTGCAGGGCCGAGAGAAACTATACAAGAGAAAAGGCAACTTGTGACATAAAGTAGGAAGTGGGCTGAAGTCTTTAAGTTCTGAGATACAAAAGAAAGTAAAACAAGGTACATATCATTGTAAGGTCAGATGCCCAAGTTGTAAAATGTACTTTTATACCTTTTAAAAGATGGTTTAATTAAGTTTTCAAAAGCATTTTACCTTGAATGCTCCCTGTCTGCAAATACAAGGGTAGTGTTTTATGCTATATACTAGTACTGTATGTAATGAGATTATTCTTCATACTCCGCTAAGTTTCTTTTTATTTCATCCGGCTGTCACATCGCTTCTTTCTAATTTCTTTGCCTTCTCCCTACAGACTAGTTTTCTAAGATAGAATGTAAGGCAGCAGTCCACAGAATGTGGGACGGTCATCAACTTCTTTTGCACTGAAGTAGCAATTCACTTTTGTGTTAAAACCAAAAAGGAGCACATCTTATTAAACTAAACCATAAAGAAATAACATGTGCCTGGACAGACAGAATGTTCTGAGGTGACTTTCTAACTCTTCACTAACCTGTTGTAGAAATACACAGGAGCACTACTTTGGCAAGAACCATGAGGGGTACGGGGGTCATTATTAGGAAGCATTATGGTGGGTTTGGTGCTAAACAATGAGCTGATACTTTATAGTAGGAGGTTCAGTTTTTTTGGGTTGCTAACCCTAGGAATGATACATGTCCATAAGAAAGATGGCTGTGTAGGTGTTGGCTAGCAAATTTCCACAGGATCAAACCTTCCTTCCATTTTGAAGGGAAACTCCCTAAGATATAGGATGGTCTAAGGCACGGTTCTCAACCTGTGGGTCATGACCACTTTGTGGGTAGAATGACTCTGTCACAGGGGTTGCATACCAGAATCTGCATATCAGATAATTACAATATGATTCATAGCAGTAGCAAAGTTACAGTTATAAAGTAGCAATGAAAATAATTTTATGGTTGGGGGTTCCCACAACTTGAGAAAGTGTATTAAAATATGCAGCATTAGAAAGGTTAAGAACCAGTGATATAAAGGAAGGTGAAACATTCTACCCTGAGGGTAGACTCATCAAGCTCAGAAAATGAACAACTTAAACGCTATAGGAAGTCCCTGAAACTTACCAAACAGATGAGATCTCCTAAGCATATATTAGCAGGAAGGATTGCTATGAGACACTCTAATCCAAGCTGATTGACAGAAGAGTCTCATATCAGCTAAGCTGCCTGGAAGAGATACTCTTCAGCTGGTTGAACTACCTGCAAGTTGTGCAGCATGCTGCAGGTTTCAGCTTTTTTGAGGCATCATCCATGATGGTACAACCATCATTGGGTCGTTTCTGCTTCTCTAAGTAACCCAAATAAAAGTCATTGGTTTGCCAAGTTGGACCTTGGTGGAAACCTTACTGTGACATGCCATTGTTTCCCCATCTGAGTTGAGTAGGTCTTTGTTCATATATCTCCAGAAATAGTGTCATGCAACAGTTCACCATATGTGAAGATGGACTGAGGATTGGTAAGATGGCTTAGTGGATATAGGCACTTGCCGTTAAACTTGACAAGCTGTGCTTCATCCCTGAACCCCCATGCAACCCACTGGCTTAACAAGTTTATCTTCTGATTACAACATGTCCACATATGAGGTGTATATATACACACACACATACACACACACACATCATACACTACTTTGAAGATTATAAAAAAGAAACTTTAGTCAGTGGTATGTGGTATATTTATTATTTTGTTAGTGATGGTGGCCACATAACAGAAGCCACACTTGCAAAGGAGTCGCTGTTCTGTGATTGTTGGACTATTTTGGTTTGTTTTCGTTCTTCATTCTGCTTGTTCTTGTTCTTAGGGTGAGCTCCATCTTGGGATGTCTAAGGCTTTTTGATCTGCGAAGTGTTCTGATTTCTGAATTTCAATATTTTCAGAATAAGACTAGTTTTCCTGGGTCAGACTTCCATTGTGAGTCAGGTTTGTGCCCCTTGGCCAGAGGAAGGTGAAAAGGTGGCTGCTCAGAAACAAAGCTGGATGGATGGAGCCCCGCATGCACATTATCCCAGCACTCAGATAAGCTTAAGGCCCCACATGGCTATGGCAGGAGTCTAGTCCAGTCAGGGCTCATAATAAAACCATCTTAAAAAATTAAACATGATACCTTACTTGCGTTGTATGTGAATAAGTTATAGTAATTCCACCAAAAGCATCGCTTTAGTGTGAAAAATGTAAAGAGTGTTAGGTAAGAAGATATCATGCAATTTTACTTGAAAAGTGCTGTGAATAAATGTACTGAGTTAGAAGCAGGCCTTTACCTAACTGGATATTTACTCAAAAGCCATGCTTCCTTTTTTTTTCAGTTATTTGCATATTTTAGATATTAATACACTTTACATATATAGTTGGCAAAGATGGATTTCCTTTTCACTCCATTGATTGTTTCCTTTGCTTATCAAAAATTTTTAGTTTTATGAGATCCCAATTGTTAGTTGTTCACTTTAAATCCTGAACAAATGGATTTCTATTCAGAAAGTTCCTTCCCATACCTATTACTTGTAGGATACTGCCTAGAAAACCAATGACCTGATTTTAAACAATGAGCTATAGCTCTGAAACAAAAAAAAAAAATGGATATGAAATATCATTAAATATGCTCCACTGAAAATTAAGTGAATGCAAATTAAAACTACTGTGAGATTTCATCTTGCCCCAGTCAGAATGGCTAAGATCAAAAGAGCAACTGACAACAAATGCTGGCTAGGATGAAGAGAAAGGAGAACTACCATTCTTTCTTGGTGGAATTACAAACTAGTATAGCCATCCTGGAAATCAGTGCAGAAAAATGTCCAAAAGCTAAAAGTACATCTACCATACCACCCAACCATACCACTCTTTGGTATGTGCCCAAAGGACTCTGCTTCCTACTCCACAGATGTTTGCATAGCCATGTTTCTTGTCACTCTCTTTGCAATAGCTAAGAAATGGAAACAGCCTAAATGTCCTTCAGCAGATGAATGGCTACAAAAATGTGGTACCTGTGCCTGATGGAACTCTATTCAGCTGTGAAGAGAAACAGAATCATGAAATTTGCAGGCATATTAAACTGAGTGAGGTACCAGATCCAGAAAGAAAAAGGCCATGTTTTCTTTCTCCTATTTGTGGATCTTAGCTTCAGATCTTTAGATGTGAGTATGTAACCAGAAAAAAAACTGTAGTATCCAGGAAAGTAGAGAAACCATAGAGGAAGAGAGAGGAATGTTAGAGAGGGGAAGGGTAGGACAAGGGTGTTAAAAAAAAATAGGAAATGGGGGCTGGAGAGAGGGCACAGAAGTTAAGAGCACTGGCTGTTCTTCCATAGATCCTGAATTCCATTCTCAGCAACCACATGGTGGCTCCCAACCATCTATAATGAGATCTGGTCCCTTCTTCTGGCCTGCAGGCATACATGTAGGCAGGATATTGTAAGAATAGTAAATAAATAAATCTTTAAAAAAAACAAAATAAGAAATGGAAAAATGGAGCTGGAAAATTTCATCTAGGGAGAGAGAGAGTTGTACTGAAGGACAGGAAGAAAAGAATGATAAGGAACACTATGAATGATTGAAGAAGTCATAGGGAAACATTATTTTATGATTACTTAAAATACATATATAATATTTAAAAATGCATATGCATACATATAAATAATTTAAGTGAAGTTATGCTACAACAACAGTAATAAATGAATCACAGACAAAACAAAAATACATGCTTTAAAAGGAATATGAGTAACTGTCCATGTGTTCTCTAATATTTTCTGAGTTTCTTACATGATTTCAAATATTCTCTACTCATGCATTCAGCTATTGCATGTGTGAGAGTTTGTGTGTGTATGAATAGAGAGTTCTGAAACTCTCTCCCACATACAACAAAATGGCTCAGTATTCTGCACCTTCACCTCCAATGACTGCTCAGTAGTTATATGACAAATGTCCCCATTGCAAGTTATCTAATTCCCTCTTGAAGAACCCTAATCTGTCTATATTTTACCCAGGGGTGAGCGTGTTAGGCCTGGCTACACAAATGCAACATTTAGAATATATACATTTTCAGTCTCCTGTTGAGTCAATCAATGAATAACTTGACACAGAGAATCAATCATATAAACATGGCTGGAAACAGAATACCCTTCAGCTTTATGACTGTGAACTTGACAAGTGTCTGTAGTATATTTCTAGATGTGGAATTGCTGCAAGAAAAGAAAAACACTAATATTTATTAATCTACTTTTGAAAATCTGTTGATACTTCATTTTTATGTGGAAGTTTTTTATAGTAACAGAAATAGTGTCCAGAAAACATTTAATATATTTTCTGAAATTATTAGGTAGGTAACAATATCTAATTTGAATAAAATTTACCATGGGTTCACAAATAGCGTAAATACATTCTATTTATGTATATGTAATGAAATTATATTTCAATAATAGAGTAACTATTATATTTGGTGGTAGAACAGCTAATATTATATTTTAAAAGGATATAATGTTAGGCCTGTGAGATAGTTCAATGGAAAGCCTGGTGACCTCTCTTTTATGATGAGAGAGCTGACTCCCGCATGTTGCATTCTGACCTCTACATGCATGTTGTGACAAATGCATTCCTATCCTCAAATAAATAAATAAATAAACAAACAAACAAACAAACACAAGAGCATGTTTAAGATATGATATAAAATAAAGTCAAATTTATCAAGTGTTACTGCCAAAAATGCCCCACAGGTAATGAAACTTTGAGGCCTCACTATTGTGCTGTAGGAAATACATGACATGCTAAGGATACAACTGTACAATACCAGAAGATGTGGCGTTACAGAAACTGGACCTGTCTCTTCAACCTGTCGTAATGATTCTACCATAAAAGAGGCTGCCTTTCTAAATTAAAACATACCTAAGAGACGCAACCAAGGGAGAAACTGGCAGTTTATTGTGTACTGATTTGAATAGCTATGTCAGAAAATAAAGGTTTGCTCATAACTTGTAGGGATGGGTTATAAGGGTAGAGGTGTTAACTTAAAAGCCTGCCCGCTTATGAAATCTGAGACACTTCAAGTATTTGAGCATGTAACAAAACTATTAGGGGAAAAAAACTCAATGGAAATAAATCCACGAATCAGCACTGCAAGAAAAAGCAAATGAATAAAAGGAAAGGGAAGAGAGGGAAGTTAGCTTTGAAGAAAAGCCCAACTAATTTTTGGTTACATTTTTACTTATTTGTTTTATGTGGATGCATGGATGCGTGTGTTTGTGTGTTCTGTGGTGCACGTGTAGCGGTCACACAACAGTGTGTGCAGGTTGGTTCTCCTAACGGCTGAGTCCCAGAGACTGAACTTGGGTCATCAGGAATGATACAGTCGGTGTTTTTACTTGCTGAGGCATCTCACCAGAGCTGTTAATTTATTTATTTCGTTTTTTTTTTTCCTTTTTGGTTTTTTGAGACAGGGTTTTGCTATGTAGCCCTGGATGCCCTGGAACTCACTCTGTAGACTCCACTGGCCTCAGACTCACAGAGATCCACCAGCCTCTGCCTCCCAAGTGCTGGGATTAAAGGTATCTACTACCACTCCCAGCAAAGATGTATTTATTTTTATTTTTTTATCTATGGGATTTCTTTGCCTGCTTATAGGTCTGTATACCATGTGTGTGCAATGGTCATGGAGGCCAGAAGGAGGCAATAGATCTCCTTGAACTAGAGTAAACTTTGGTTATAGACTGTCTTGTGGGAGCTGGGAACTAAACCGGGGTCCTCTGGAAGAGCAGCTGGTGTTCTTAATGGCTGAGTCATCCTTCCCTACCTCCACTGCCCTTTTTTTTAATTACCAAGCCAGGCATGATAATCCAGCATCTGGAAGGATGAGGCAAGAGAATGGCCTTGAGAGTGAGAGGAACCTGGGCTGTGTGAGGATCAGGCCAGACTGGGTTGCAGAGCGAGACCTTGTTTCAAAGCAAAACAAAAACATGTAAGTAAATTCAGTAATTAGTGGAAATTACCATGTTATGCCCATTATTGTAATAACTTATTCTAACAAGAATCATCAATACATTTAAACCACCAAGTGGCAGGTTGCTGAGGGCAGAATAATATAATATAGGCAGTTGTAAGCAGATGATTGGGTGTTGGAAAATGAACCTGGGTCCTCTGGAAAAGCCACCGAGCTTTCTCTCCATCCCCAGTAGAATTTCACCTTGAGTCAGCTGGTTCTCCACCTGTGGGTGATGACCCCTTCACAGGGCTCACCTAAGACCATCATAAGACACAGATATTTACATTGTGATTTATAAAAATAACAAAATGACAGTTATGAAGCAGCAACAAAAATAATTTTATGGTGGGGGGGGCAGTCACCACAACATGAGGAACTGTGTTACAGCATTAGGAAGGTTGAGAATCACTGCCCTAAACATTTTTCCATTTGTTTATTATCTGGGGGGAGGGGAGGTATGTAAATGTCTTGGCACACAGGTGGAGGTCAGAGGACAACTTACAGCAGTAAGTTCTCTTTCTTCAGAGTCTAAGGATGAAACTCAGGTTATAGAGGCTGAGGGCAAGTGCCTGGAACTGCTAAGCATGTTGTTGATTGCCTCTCCACAGAACTTCTAAAGTCAAACAATAGCTTTTTATTTTGCGAAGATAAGAGTACATTTTAATGTTAGCCATTTGAACCAAATTAAGTTTTTTTCTAGAGCCAAGACAAAATGCCTTGACCAAGGCAATTTATAGAAGAAAGCATTTAACAACGAGGGCTCACAGTTCCTGAGGGTCAGAGTCCCATGACCATCGTGGTGATGAGCATGGAAACAGGCAGGCAGGGATGGCACTGGGGCAGTAGCGAAGGGCTTACATCTGACCCACAAGCACAAGGCAGAGAGAAAGAGGGATGGCATGGACGTTCGAAACCTCAAATTTGAACCCCAGTGACGCACATTCTCCAACATGGCCACACTTCCCAATCCTTCACCGACAGTTCCACCAGCTGGGGACAAAGCAGTAAAATAATACTGGGCAATGAGGTGATTCTCATTCAAGCCACCTCAATATCCAAGACAAGTGTATAACTTTCTGGTGTAACAAAGAGCAGATACAACATCCATGTGGCAGTCCTGCCAGGAGTGATATAAGTACCTGTGTCTAATGATGAAGGAGCAATCGGACAATATCAGATTTTAAAATGTCCAGTAAAAACATCTGCTCTTTAAGAAGATTAACAAAAAATTGGGTGTGGTGGTACATGCCTGTTACTTGAATACTTGGGAAACTGAGGCAGGAGGATTCTCATGAGTTAGAGTCAGCCTCGACTACATTGTAAGTTCTAGGCCAGCCAGGGTTACATAGTGAGACCCCGCTCTCCCAGATCAATCAAATAAAAACAAACAAATAAACAAATTAATTGCTTTTTAAAAAGACATGAAAAATTCTAGATAGCTATTCCAGATGTAAGAAACACTATGAAGACTCAGCAAATAAATGCAAAGTATGCGTCATGATTAAATTTTGGGTTGGAGAAAAACAGCAATCTAGCTTGTTAGGACAAAAAGTAAGATTTAAATGTAATGGTGTATTTGGTAATCATGCACCTTCGTGTGTGTGTGTGTGTGTGTGTGTGTGTGTGTGTGTGTGTGTGTGTGTTGACTTTTGCCTTTTGGCCTTTTAGCTTTTGGCTTTTGGAGAAAGGGTTTCTCTGTGTTAACAGCACAGGCTGTCCTGGAACTTGCTCTGTAAACCAGGCTGGCCTCCAACTCAGAGATCCACCTGCCTCTGCTTCCCATGTGCTGGAATTAAAAGCATGTACCACCACTGCCAGCTGCAATTTGGTTTTATGGGGAGACAATGTACTGGTCTTTGGAAGATACCCGTTTAAGTATTAGGGGAGGGAACATCATGATACTAGCCCATTAACATTCAGAGGGCTCACATATTTCTCTGCCCTTGTGATCAACCAGTCTACCTCCATTGTAGGTTTAAAAGCCATCTTACAGTAAAGAAACTAGGCTCATTCCTGTTTATGATTAAAGCTCAGTTTCTCAAGCACTGGACTATGCTGCACTGGTCCCTTCAACTCTAAATAGGTTATTATGACTACCTTGTTATGAACACCTAACAATCACATCTTTGTTTCATGAGGTTGTTATGACTAGTTGTTTCGCTTATGTTCTGCTCTTATAACCCCTCCTATTTTGTCTGTCAAATCACCCTGAGCTATTAAAAAAAAAAAAAAATGTCTTCCTCACATCCAATGCTAACCACTTGTAACCTGACTTAGGGGGACATAGCCCATGCACACAAATAAAAAAGCTTGCTCTAAGAAATTGCTTGCTTTAGTTAATTTGGCCATGATGATTTGGGTCACTGGTCTTTCCTCCTCACATCTTCAAGATTAATACTTGCCCAGAGAGTGGTTCACATATGCGTGCACTTTGGTATGTATGTGTATTTATGTGTACTTTGACTTATATGAGAACCTATGTATGTGCTTTATTTTGTGTGTATGTGTGTGTGTGTATGTCTGTAAGCCAGCATGCAGGGTCATCTTAGCCTGCACCTGTCCTCTGTGTCTCGGTGTACGCATTCCTTTTCCCATGAGGCAGCGGTCAGACCGGACTTTTGGTTAAAGTTATCCCCAACTTTGAACACCCAGGCTCCTTATACAGGTCCTGCAGTTTGAGATGGCCACATACACATTCCGGAAGGACACAGCTCAATAAATAACAATGGGTCTTCGTTGAAAAATTCATCTTCAAAGTAAAAAGCTGCCAGAAAAATAAATAAGTAAATAAATAAATAATTCTTGAATTTCATACTTCTATTTCAGCATGTGATTAAATTATTTGGAAAACCTATGAACGTTGTTAAAGAATTTTTCTTCTTTTTTTTTAAGACTCAGCAACAGACACTTGGCTACATTAGTCAATTTCTATGTCAATATGAGAAAGGAAAAGAAAATGCAACATTCTGTTTACATAGAGAAAAATATCTTCAAAGCTAAGGCAGTTTTGAAATTCAAAAGAAGAAACTCCCTCACTGTTCCCAAAAAAGTCATTAACTTCTTCATTAATTTACTGGATTCAGTATTTTAGTAACAAACAAGCAAAATTAGTGCTGGGAATGGTGGCAAACCCCTTTAGTCTCAGCACTCAGGAGGCAGAGTCAAACAGATCTCTATGAATTCAAGGCCAACCTGGTGTACAAAGAGAGATCTAAGACAGGCAGGGCTACACGGAGAACCCTCGTCTCAAAACACACATGCACACACAAACATATTTACACACACACACACACACACACATATGCAGTATGACTCAGCTTCACACTATAGAGCAAATTCCTCACAGGTCATTTAAGTGCCTTTTTTTCCTGTCATAATTTAGTCATAAGATAAATCACTCTCACTGACTCACCCTTCATTTCTAATCCCTCTTGATGGTTTTCAGTCTGAATGCCTTTTCACCCCAGGCTGTATCTGTCAGAATGTTTGACCCTGACTACTGTCTATGTGAAGATGAGATGTCTCTAGAAAAAAAGCAGGCTCTGCGGGGAAGGGACTGGCAATTTGGGACATAGAATTCAGTCTTCAGAGCACTCAACTGAATCTCCAGAGCAAGAGATGCCATCTTTCGTAAAATGATATGGGACAAAGGTCTTACTTTCACTAAAAGACTGTTATTGAAGATCTCTAGAAACAATCAGTTTCAGATTTCATGACCCAGTCCAAAAATTCTTTTCTTCTTCCTCTTCCTCTTCTTCCTCTTCTTCTCCTCCTCCTCTTCCTCTTCTTCCTCTTCTTCCTCTCCTTCCTCTCCTTCTTCTCCTCCTCCTCCTCCTCCTCCTCCTCCTCCTCCTCCTCCTCCTCCTCCTCCTCCATTTTGTTTTTCAAGACAGGTTTTCTCTTTGTAGCCTTGGTTGTCCTGAAGTCACCTTGTACACCAGACTGGCCTTGAACTCACAGAGATCTGCCTGCCTCTGACTTCTGGAGTGCTGAGATTACAGAGGTGTACCACAGTGCTGGCTTGCAAAATTTCTTTTCACATGTAAACAAGTTTCTTAGTTTCTTTCCAGTCCCAAGGTCTGGAAGATAGTGATTATGTTGCAAATGTGTCTTTTGCTTTTCTTTTTTGTGTTTTTTTTTTTTTTTTTTTTTTTGTTTTTGTTTTGTTTTTTTGGCTAGCCTGGAATGCATCACGGTGTAGACTAGACTGTCCTGAACCTGGACTCTTTTGGCTTCCACTGTCTCAGTCCTGGGATAGTGGGTGTGTACCACCATGCCTAATTACGAATGTGTCGTAATTGCTTGGTTGGTATTTTTGTTTGTTTTGGTTTTGTTTGTGGGGGTGTTAAAAAGTATTTTTCTAATTATGAGATTGCACTGCTTGTTTTTGACTCTGGGGTTAAGAGCACTTGCCCTTTCAGAAGACTTGGGTTCAGGTCCCAGCAGCCACACCGTGACACACAACCTTCTGTAAGTCCAGTTCCAAGGGATTAATGCCATCTTCTGACCTCTGTAGGCACCATGTGCACATATGGTGCGCATACATGCAGACAAACACGCATCTACAGAAAAATGAAAATAAATAAATGTAAAACTTGGAAAACCTGCATTTGAGCCAGGCAGTGGTGGCACATGCCCACCACTCCAGAGGCAGAGGACTCTGTGAAGTCAAGGTCAGCCTGGACTACAGAACACGTTCCTGGACAGCCCAGGCTACACAGGGAAGCTCTGTCTCCAAAAATGAAAGTACAGATGAAGTGAAAACTCACCTATACTTTCTCTGAAGACAGAATTGCTCACATTTACAATAATAATACTCAAATTCTAGTAAACAGAGGAAGAGAAAGAGTCTCATTTCTCTCATAAGTATGAACTGTAACTGAGAACACCTAAATAGATTAACTTAATTAACAGAAATTAATTTGGGGTCAAATATTTGCTATTAAGCTTCCTTAACTAAAAAGTGATATTTGTTGCTCTGCTAAATTGTTCAAGATGATTCTTATCTCACTATTTTAACTATGCATACATGCCTGGGTATGTACATATGTGTGCTGGCACTCACGGAGGCCAGAGGCCTACAATCCCCTGGAGCTAGAATTACAGCTGGTTGGGAGCCCCCCAACATGAGTGGTGTGAACTGAACTCCAGCCCTCCACAAGAGCAGAAAGCTGTCCTAATGGCTGAGGTAGCTCCACCCACCTTTAGAAATCCTTAACAGCAGTGTTAGATTCTCTGAAAGAATGTTTAATCAAACATTCTTAACGACTTGAACTTTATTGTATTATCAACACACCATAGTCTTTTTTTTTCTTCTTTTTCTTTTCTTATTTGATTTTATATATCACTGTGCAGACCCAGGCTGGCCTTAAACTCATAGAATTCTGTCTGCTCCTGCCTCTTGAGTTCTGGGATCAAAGGTGCACTCTACCACACCTGGAACACACCATAATGTGTACATTGGCCCTCAGAACGAATTCAAGGCTTTCTTTGTGTCTTGTAACATGGGCATACATTGTTTTATTTACTTACTACTTATTTACTACCGTCTAGGCTGGCCTCCAAATTATAGACATGATCTGTCCTCCTGCTTCAGCTTCTAGAGCATCTGAGACTATATTTGGTTCTATATCAAAAAACAATCCACCAAAATCTCTGATGTTGGGCATGAAGTTTCTTTGCATTGATAGTATTTCAAGTATTTGTTAGGATATCCTTCATAAATGCTAGATTCATCTTGTAAATCATCATCTAAGTACTTTAGATAGTTATGCATTTAAATTTTAGTCAATTAATTTATTTGTGTAAGTGTATACATATGGAAGTCAGAGAAGTTGTGAGAGTTAGTTTTCTCCATCTGCTATATGGATCCCAGGGATCTAAAAGTCAGGTTCGGTAGAGAGAATCATTACCCACTGAGCCATATCCCACCACCCGCCCATGAAGAGATGGCTGAGTGGCAAAGGCTAACCTTGAACTCCTGATACTCCTACTTCAACTTTCTAAGGGCTTCGATTTCTCATGCATATATCCATTACCATATATTTGAATAAAACAAATTCAGACAAGTGTGAATTTGCTGTTACATGTGTTTCTCAAGACGGTTGCTAAAGTACGACTTCATCCATCTTTGCCTGCACTATCACTAATGCAAAAATACTCTACAATGTTGTATAGTTCATTGGCTTTGTCAGAGTCAAGATAGATGCCACAAAGATGAAGTGCCATTCTTCTAGCAGAGCCACATGCATTGTATCAACCACAAAAGCCACAAGCATTGCCAATTAGGTTAGCCCTGATGTTTACTTCCTTGAGGAAGGGTTTGCAAGTTCATTCTTTGAGGCAGGCTCACATAGCCCATGTCATCAGTGTCCAAAATTTTCTATCAGTCTCAAAAGATTGTATTTGAAAAACTGTGTCACCAAAGCACACAGTCACAGGAGCCTATTCTCTTCCTCCTATCCATCACCCTTTAAACAAATGTATATATAAACCATTGGCACCTGTGCGGTATCAGGTGAGCAGCTATGCAAGCAGAGTTTACACTGCTTACTGTAACTTCCTCCTGAGATGTTTGCTCACCTAAGCCCCCACTCTTATTTGGAAACCCTATGAGCTCCTCTGTGCATACACACTTTCAGTCAGGCATCAGTCATGCCACATTGTGACTGCTTAGTAGAACATAAAATCCTTTGAAAGCATTCCATGTGCCAGGTTGTGTTTACCAAGGGCCTAACACAGGAACTCACGCAAAGATGTTAAGTGCAAACGGCCCCAATGTTTACTTTCCTTTAAGACTGTAAAGGAGGCCAGTGAGGTGGTTTGTTGGGTAAAGACACTTGGCCCCAAATCTCACTACTTGAGTGTGATTCTGGGAACCCACCTGGAGGAAGGAAAGAACTGACCTCTGGAAGTTGTCTTCTGACTTCAGCTGTGGCTGACGTTAACTTGTGGCTAACAGCAGTATTAGTTAAATAATTTTGATGAATAATGAAAAAAACCTTGTACAAATGGTTAAAGGGGGACAATATCTTCTTAATTTACGCATCAATACAGTCTTAAAATACATATAAAGCAGACTGAGCCCAGCAACTACTTGAAGACTACAGGGTGGGAAAGGACTAGGTGCGACAGTTTTCCAAGGGGCTAAACTTACTGGCAAAGCATGATGACGTGGAGGCTGACGCAGGTTCAAGAGCCTTAGTTACAGAGCAATTTTAAGGCCAGCATGGGCCAAGTGAGGCTCCAAACACCAAGGCTAATGCTTATTGATAGCATGTACATAAGAATGGCACTCATCTTTGTGATATCTTTGCCTTATAAGCCATAATTCTAGCATGTTCAGGAGAGAATAGGAAATTGAAATAACCTCTATAATAAAGCCTGGAAAGTACTCCTAGACTCTGTCAGTCACCAGAAATAAAGGCAGTCTTGTGGCTATATGTCACAAGCAAATACACCGAGAAAGGCATATATGGAAAATGAGCATAACGCTGGCTCCTTGAGATTGTGAAAGAGAAAAGGGGAAATACAGAAAATACAATGTGGAGTTTGGCTAATAGCAGAAATCAGTGCTAGGCTGTAGTAACATCATGACTCAACATGTTAACAGCAGTCACAGCTGACTGAGAAATGCACGGGATCTCTCTTTATCGTCTTTTGAAATTTGTTGTAGATAGAAATCTGAAATGAAAGTTTTGCTCATGGTTCACTTAACAACAGGACACACTGTGAGAAGTGCATTATCAGGTGAGACTTAGGAATATTCAACTGGAGTGGCTGTGGTGTCCTTAGGCAGCCATGTTGTGGGTCACTGCTATGCATGTGCTCAGTCATTGAACATGAAATCACTATGAAGCACATGACTGGCACAATTAAAAACTGTCTCATCCCACAAGTAGAAAAGTATTTCTTCTACCTCTCTGGAGCAGTACACTTTTGGAAGAAGTGACAGAAAACAATCACAAAATGACAGTCCCTGGACCATCACTTAAGAAAGGAAATAGAAGTCCATTTTAAGTAAGTCCTAGAAACGGAGAATATGACCTTCAAAGAAACACAGGATAGGGTAAAAAAAATGTGCCCACATCTTCCTACTTTTATGATTTTTCAAGACATTTGAAACAGTGGACAATTATGGGGTCTTTAAGAAGGATCGGCAGGTCTTTTCATTTGCCGTGAAAGCTTGGCAACCAGAGGAACTCATATAAGAGAAGGAGAGTGCTGACTCCTCAAAGCTGTCCCCTGACCTTCAATGTTCACTGCCTATGTCCCCATACTCAGACAGTGTTCTCACACAAGGGCTCACATACACACAAAATAACAAATGAATAGGCTAAAAGGTTTTTCGAAACACAGTTTTACTATGTTTCCCTGGTTAATCCAGGACACAGATATATACCTGTCTTTGCCTCTGGAGTGCTGGGATTCAGGAAATGTGCCATCAGGTCAAAAATTCTATTTCAATTTAAAATTGTGTGTATGTGTGCATTTTTTAATGTATGTTGTGTGCACATGAGTGCAGGTACCGGCAGAAGCTAAAAGACAGCAACAGGACCCTTGAGCTACCTCTCCAACTCCATTAATTAATTAAATAGTTTTAAAATATTTATAAAATTATCTCAGTTTACCCAAGATATATGAACTGGATAGAGACTGAGAAGCTAGTTGGTAGACTGGGATCAAAATGAAATTTACTTTTCATTGTTAATAATTCTGCCTTCCAAATTTTGTATTGTATGCATGCTGTATTACCCATTCAAAAATTAATTAACAGTTGGCAGTGTTTGGGAAAAACAAATACAGCTAAAACCCTGTGTGTGGGTGAAATTCTGCCTCCTTTGCCAAAAATGACAAGCTTGAGCCTGGTAAGCTGGAATAATCAGTGACCATATTACTTAAGCCAGAATTTAGAATGGTTTGCTATGCCTGGGAGAATTCCAAAATTGATACCACTTTAATATTTGACTCATACCAAATGACACAGCCAAGTTTTAAAAAACAGTTAATGGTAAAAACAACTGCTAAAATCTAAAATGTTTCTGTCTTGAAAATCGAATGCTAGCTGAAGAAAAAGAGTAATGTGATGGTGTTAACTGCATGGTTCTTTCGTAATTAAATAAAACTTTTAAGATTATGGTTTTATATTCTCAAGACCAAACCTGCCTAGAACATCACTGCAATCATGGTGGTCTCTGATGAATAAATTAGCTTATGCTCAGTCTTCCTGAATTATATAATCATAGAGTTTGGCAATTTTCATTAGCTTTTAGATTAACAAGTGATGCTATGAATTGGAAGAGTGTCCAAGTTACTCTCAGTGTGATTTTTTGTTACCAAAAATTTTCTAAGACTTTGTAGAAAATATATTCAGGTGTACAGCTTCAATTCTGTTTCTGAAGACTGGCTGACTCCACGCCAAATATAGTTCCATAGTGAGATTCTTAGGATGATGGCAATATGGAATTCTCATCTCTCAAGATTATTTTTCATGATTATTGGTTTTTGAGCAAAATGTAAGAAGCTTGAAGGAATCTAACTCTTTATAAGTTAAAAGTTTCTACAGCCTTGTGGAATTTTAGAGAGAATTGATTTTAGGATCGATGCAGTCAAATCATTTTATTTCATAAATGAAAATACTGAAGGGTCATAGATGTAGGTAACCTGTTTGTGATCACCCAGCAACGTCTGAAAAACAGAAGGAGATCCCAAGAGTCTTGCAAGCAGTCTCAGAAGGGATGTGGACAAACCTATATTAAGTGCATATTTATCTTGCACTGATATTCCTTGCAGAATCCTTAACATCGGGATAGAAAAGCAAGCACTGTACCAATTCAATGAAAATGAAATCCTGGGAGAAATTGTTGAGTCCTAAGAAAAACAAACAGGAATTAAGGTAGATGGAAGTTCTCTCTCCACCACCCATAAAAGATATCTTTGCTCCCTGGTTCCATCATTAGTTTCCTCCCAGGATGACATTTTAAACAGGAGTTTTTATTTCAGTGTGGTATCTGCAGCTAACCATTGACCGAGGACCGCTTCAGTTTTGACACACATCCTGATTTAAGGCGATTTTATTCAGGCCTAAAAACAATCCTGGGTAGAGAACGAAAGGTCTAGAAATAAAGAAAAAGGACAAGAGGCTAGAACTGAGAGGATCAATAGCCAAGTCTGGGGGTCATCACAACAGGGAAGATTCTAATTAGTAAGTTCCCAAGTGTTACCAAATAATACTCACTGAATTTAAATAACTCTTCAATGAAGCTGGGTGCGGTGATGCGTACCTATAACACCAGTGATCGAGAGAAGTGGAGTTCAAAGCCAGCCTCATTACATAAACCAGATCATTTGGAAATGACTATTCTCAAGGCCGAGGAGCCCAAGATCAAGTCTTCATGTCTGCTGAGAACTTACTCTCTGCTGCGAGAATAACACTTCTCACTGTGTCCTCAGCAGGCAGAAGGGTCAAGGCTGCTCCCTTCAACCTCATAAATATTTATTCCATTCCTGCTGGGGTCAATTTTTTTTCTTGTCCATTTGGCCCAAGTAGGAGTTACTTGTGGGAACCTTAATTGTGAGAAAATTCCAGACTGACTTGTGTATAAGCTTGTGGCGCAATATTATTGATTAATGATTGATGTGGAAGGGCCCACCCACGGTTGGCAGTATCACTCCTGGGGAGGTGGTCCTGGGGTGTATAAGAAAGCTGGTGGAGAGAATCATGGGGAGCAAGGCCCTAGGCGCTGCTTCCATGGCCTCTGCTTCAGTTTCTGCCTCCATGTTCCTGCCCGGCTTGACTTCCTGTCTTGACTTCCTTCAGTGATAGACTGTGCCACTCTCCAAGTGGCTTTTGGTTATGATCTTTTATCACAGCAGTAGAAACCCTAACTAAGACAGCTCTTTTTTCCATTATTCTTGTCTCTTAACACTTCATAACCAGTTCCCAGTTTGGGTCGGGGGATGTTAATATTCAGATCATAGGAAATGGCTTATAAATATCAATATAATATGCCCTAAGATCCTTGGTCTATCTCTGTACCTGAACTCATGTTTTTATTTGTTAGCCTTGCTGAAAACAGTTATTTTCTGCTTGTAGTTATTAATAGGTTTTGCAGGTAGGTAAAGTTCTTGTTGCACAAGCCTGAGGAACGTAGTTTGGATCTCTAGCGCCCATACAGAAATCCTGACCCAGTACGGGGATGGGGCAGAGAGAGGTGGATCCCTGTGTGACACTGTTCCTGGGAAGACATTCATGAACCTCTTCGTACTCCTGATAGGAAACTCATGACTCATCACAGGATATCATCAAAGTCCAAATGAGTGAACCAGTGAAGTGGGTTTCTTTTTTCATGATTTTTTTTTATGTGCATTGGTACATGAATGTCTGTGTGAAGGTGCCAAATTTCCTGAAGCTGGAGTTACAGGCAATGGTGAGCTGCCATGTGGGTGCTAAAAATTGAATTTGGGTCTTCTATAAGAGCAGTCGGTGCTCTTAACCTCTGGGACATCTCTTCAACCCCGAACCAGTGAGTTTTACTGGGGTAACTCAGGAGCAGAAATGCCTCAAAGAAAGCTCAATCACCAAAAGCCCACCTCAGCATGGATGATAGCTCACAGAATCTGGGAACCTGGAGCACACTGAATAGCCTGCAGACAGTTCAACGGGTTAAAGAATGTCTCCTCCAGGCAGCTCAGTTTGTCTTAGAGTCTCTCAAGAGTCCTTATGGCTTATATAAGCTTGAGGGTGGGGTGGGAGCAACTAGTATATCTTGTCAGGTTTAGGAACTTCCTGAGCCCTTTGAAATGTTCACTTTGTGAGCTTAATGAGCTTCCCTGAAGGATGACACATTTCAGCTCCCTTTAGAACACTCTATATCTTAAGGAACCTCCCTCCGAGGTGGAAGGTTTTATCTTGGAGAATACTGCTATACAACACTCTCTGGCCTGCTGGTCTAGATTAAATTGTGAGTTCAGGCTTAGCAGGAGATGCTGTTTCAAACAATAAAGTAGAAAGGAATCCAGAAAGACACCCAACACTGACACACTCACATGCATAAATGAGTGCACTACCATACCCATGCACACCCATGCACACGAACACACAAAAACATGCATGCACATATGCACAGCCCCCTCTCAGAAATAAGAATTTGTTAGCCACTTCTCTGCAATACAGTTTTACCACAGCCACCCTTACCTCCACAGCTTCTGATCTGTTATGGAGAGTTACCGTGTTTTTCTGCCAGACCTTAGCTACATCTCTGAACAGTGATTTCTGAACAGAAGCTACTTGCTAAGGACTGTCATCAGATTTATTTGGGAAATTTTCTTTTTTTAAAGACAGAGATCCTTCCAGATGCTTTTTTTTTTTTTCTTTTTTTTTTTTTTTTTTTGGTTTAACATTTGTTTCTTGAGAGAAATGTAATGGTCAATTCACCTTCTCTTGTATTCTTCGGTGGGTACTTAACATTTCGGTGCAGGATCCGGACATGGTGGCACACGCCTGTAATCCCAGCACTCATGGAGGCAGAGGAAGGCAGATCTCAAAGCCAGCCTGGTCTACAGTGTGAGTTTCGGACAGCCAAGGCTACACAGAGAGACCCTATTTCAAAAAAACAAAACCAACCAACCAACCAATTAATTAATTAATATTTTCTGGGGAAGGCGTATGCCACACTACATATGTGGAGGCTGGAAGAGAGCCTGTGGAATCATTTCTCTCCTTCTACCTCGAGGGCTCCAGATACTAAAGGCAGACTGTTAGTCCCCTGAACAGGTGCCTAAACCAAATAAGCCACCTTTTCAGCCTCGTGCAGTCTTTTTCACACACCCATTATCTCGCTACCTACAAAACAATCACTGAACTTCCCATGAGAAAGCGTTATGTTTTATATATATTTTTTTAAAAAATCACAATTTAGAACAGATATTTGGTTTCATTTCATCTTTTTACAATCCTCCATATCCTGAACTGCTACTAAAAGCAATTACAGGTGAGGGAGATGAGAGGTTGAATGACAATTTTTTCTTTTTAAAGAAAGAAATGGTGGCTAAGAGCCAATTCTAGCTCCATTGAAGATTTATTTATTATTTATACAATATTCTGCCTGCATTCATGCCTACAGACCAGCAGAGAGCCTCAGACCTTGTTATAAATGATTGTGAGTCACCATGTGGTTGCTGGGAATTGAACTCCCAGACCTCTGGAAGAGCAGTCATTGCTCTTAACCTTCGAGCCATCTCTCCAGCCCCTCTAGCTCCATTGAAAACACACCTTCAAGAACAGTGATTATCTTTAAGGAGTTTGCCACATAATTGGAGAACAAATCTAACTTAAGTTAAACACAAAAACGGATTCCTAACTAAAAGCGAAGTTTTGTTTCTAGGATTGAGAATGTTGCCAGCTGAAGGCACAGAAGGCAAAAGCAGAAACGGAGGCGAGGCATACTCCTCCTGCCTGCTTGCCTTTTCACCAGTGAGGGTAACTTTTTATCAACATGGCAGCAGAGGTGATGCCCAGACAGGTGACCCACGCTATTTCTGTGGGATTCTGTGAAGGTATTTCCAGAAGTTAGTAACTGAATCCACAGTTGGCACGGAGGTCATCTCCCCGCGTGTGGGCTTCGTCAGTCCACAGGACAGATGGGACAAAAAGGCCAAGAAAAGTCCTATTTGCTCTGTGCTGTAGCTAGGTCATCCATCTGCATATGTGCTTTGGTACGGGTCCTGCAGAACTCTCCAGCCACCCGCCACCCCCTTCCATGACGCACAGACTCCATACTCTTTGGCAATTCTCAAGCTTCTGCCTTGGACTGAGAGTTACACATCTGTCTGTTCTGGCCTCAGACTGAATTCTCCCACTGACTACTGTGGCTCTGAAGCTTACCAAAGGCATGTCCTGGGACATTCTGGCCTTCGTTATCTAATTTCTGTAATAAATCTCCCTTTATATTAGTCTCCATAAACCTTAAACAGACCCACCTGCTCCTCCGGAGAAGCCTGAGGAATAAAACAACTCTAGTGTGTAGAAATGTGAAAAAAAAGGATGGAAGAAGTTTTCATCTCTGAAAATATGGAGCAGAGCAACCACAGAAATCTGGACGGCTTACTCTAAACTATAAAACAGGGAAATAAAGATTTCAAAAACTATATTTAAGCCAAGAGGTGGATATTTTTCAACACCATTTTTTCTGTCTCTCTGTCTCTACATAAGAACGTTATGCATATTTATATACACATATAAACAACTCTTTACCTTTGTTGCAGTGTGTGTGTGTGTGTGTGTGTGTGTGTGTGTGTGTGTGTGTGTGTAGGCAGAAACATTGAGTTTCTTCCTCACCCTCCACAATGTTTACTCTTAAACTAGTTGCCTGGACCTCTCCATTTATCTAGACTGGCTGGACAGCAGCCCCACAGACCTTCTATCTTGGTCTCCACAGAGCTGGGTGCTGAGCATCAAAACTCAGCACTTTATTGGTTGAGCCACTGTCCCACCAATCTTTAATATAAACAGAGCTAAAATTAATATGTATTCATACCTATACATACCTATACAGGTATGAAGCCCATTTAAATTAAAAATTAATGTACAGAGACCACAAATTGAGGGTGCAAACTTATCTAAATGGTAGAGAATTTTGCTAACATGTTCTAGGTCCTAGGTTTAATCACCAATAAAGTTAAATAAATAAATAAATAAATAACCCACAGATAACATTTATATCTATCTATGTATCTATCTATCTATCTATCTATCTATCTATTTTTCTATCTCTCTCTATATATATATGTTTATACCTGCTTCCAAATGCATTTTAATGTATAGAAATTTTAAAAACAATTTATTTATACTAATATTTTGGAATTTTTCTGATGAATTCTAAATTAACATAATAATTTTTTATTAAGATTTATTTATTACCTATTCAGTATTCTGCCTGTATATGTGCCTGCAGACCAGAAGAGGGCACCAGATCTCATCACAGGTGGTTATGAGCTACCATGTGGCTGCTGGGAATTGAAGACTGGACCTTTGGAAGAACAGCCAATGCTCTTAATCTCTGAGCCTTCTCTCCAGCCCAAATAGAGTAAAATTTCAATATTAAAAATTCAATATTATAAAATTCAATATTATCAGTATAATTCTATACTGAGCTTAAGAACTGAGTCTCTTGTACTTATGTTTTAACAATGTAATTTGGCATATGTCAGTTGAGAAAGTACTTGCTTGATATGCAAAAAAAAAAAAAAAAAAAAAAAAAAAAAGCCCTGGGATTAAAGCCAGTTACAGGGGCTCATGGCCAGAATCCTAGCTCTTGGGACATAGAAGGAGCAGGAGTTCAAGATCATCCTCAACTACATAGTAAGTTCAAGGCCAGCCTGGGCTAAATGAAAGCCTGTCTCAAAACAAAACAAAACAAAACAAAACAAAACAAAAAAAAAACTAATTTGAAATTCTAGCTGGGTGATGGTGGCCTTTAATCCCAGCACTTGGGCGGCAGAGGCAGGCAGACGGTGAGCTCCTTGACAGCCAGGGATACACAGAGCCACTCTGCCCCTCCCCACACCCCCCCAAAAAAAAGAGAAAAGAAAAAGACATTCTGAAGATAGTTTATTTTATTTTTAAATAAAATTCATTTAGTTTGTAAAATTTCATATGTGTATACAACGTATTTTGGTCATTTTTATTCTCCCGTCACCCTCCCTTGCTGATTTCCTTTCCTGCTGAACCCACTCTTCCCAACAAGCCTTTCCTTTCCTCATGTCTTGTTACATATGGCTGTATGTGTCCGCGTGTGTGTATATATGTTCAGGTCCGATGGAGGGCAGAAGAGGGAATTGGATCTGCCAGACCAGGAGTTGCCAGCAGGCTGATGTGGGTCCTGGGAATGAATTTGGGTCTACTGCAAGAACATTAGGTGCCTTTCAGTCTCGAACCATCTCTTGACCCCGTAGGACTCTTCACACTTGTTTACTGCCTAACTAGCCTTAAAAAGGAAGTTTTGGGCTCATCTGCCAGATCTTTGAGGTCAAAGTCACCTTGGCAAAGATGAAGCCGGAAACTGTGGGGAAAAAGTTTTAAATTCTTTTGTCACATCTTCCCAAAGAGCTTCTGTCCTCTTCTTTGGTATACTCTCTTGACTTCTCATAGTTATTATATGTGTCATGTTACCAACAAATCATTCCAGAATTTAATAATTAAAAACACACTCATGTTATACAAACCTTAAGCCAAATATGTCTCACCTTTATGGACACTTTTAGAGTCTATAGATTGACAACCACGCCCCACCCCTGTTTTCATCCTCTCACGGAAACAGTAAGTGCTACTGCATATATATTGAGACTGTTTTTCTGTGCTCATAGATTCTCTGCCAAGTTCTTTTAAATTATTTTCACAAAGGAATTTGTTTGCAGAGAATCTCACCTCCTATTTTACTTGGCATTTTATTTGGAGTTTCTTTTCAGATATTAACATTTTTTTCCATTTGCCAAAATATGTGAAGAGTTGCTATTTCCAGCCAAGCTCAGTTAATAAAGGAAGTCAAAATATTCTGTAGTAATCTATAGTTGGCACAGTTAAAATGCCCAACCGGACACTATGGGTGACAGACTTCCCTAGTGTGCACAAATCCCTGGGCTCAGTCCCCAGGGCTTGTTTTGTGGTGAAAGCTTCAGCAGACATAAATGATATGAACTATCCTTTCCAAATTATCAGGAATCAAAACCCAGCACTCAGGGACGCAGAGGCAGATGGATCTCTGTGAGTTCAAGGCCAGCCTGGTCTACAAAGCAAGTCCAGGTCAGCCAAGGCTACACAGAAAAACCCAGTCTTGAAAAAAAGAGACAAAACCAAATTTAAATTTTTATATTATGGTTTTTAAGCCAGGCATGGTGGTACTCACCTTCTCTAATCCCAGCACTCTGGTAGATCTTTGTGAGTTTGAGGCTAGTGAGTTCCAGGAAAGCCAGAGCTACCTAGTGAGACCGTTTTAAAAACAAACAAAAATTTATATAGGTTTCAAGCAGTGGTTTAGATGTTAATTTTAATCTAATTATTTCTGTTTGAAATTTCCTTTTCTTCCTTCCTTCCTTCAGCTGACTTTTAACATTTATGTTTATTTATTTATTTTGTGAGGGTGGCGCTGCCAGTGGAGATCAGAAGGTAACCTATGAAGTCAGCATACCCCTTTCACTTCGTGGGTCTGGGGATGTAGCTCATGTTGCCGGGCTTGGTGGCAATCACACCTACCTGATGATCTATCTCACCTGCCCTTGAGTGTTAGAGATAAGGTCTCGCTGTACATTCCAGTGTTTCTCTGGCTGTCCTGGAACTCCCTTTGTAGACCTGCCTCCTGAGTGCGTGGACTAAGGGGGGGAGGGGTGCCACCACACTCCTTGTTTTATGCGTATTTTGCCTGCACCCACAGATCCGTGCACCGCAGGCACGCTTGTGCTGGATCCCCTGGAACTGGGGTTACAGGCTTTGCTGAGCGGCCATGTGGGTGCTGGGAACAGACCCGGATCCTCTAGAAAAGCAGCCATTGCGCTTAGCCGCTGAGCCATCTTTCCAGCCCCAGTAAAGCCCTGGCTCCAAACTCTTCATCCTCCTGCCTCAGCTTCCTGAATTCTGGGGTTAGAAGCACGCAACCCGACATTCACCTTTCTAATTCATTCTAGCCAAATTCACCTTTCTAAAATTCTGCTTTCATAGTCTCCGTTCGAACCTTTAAGGACAGTTTGGATGGTTGGAGAGGGAAAAGTCAGAATTGGTTAAAAACATTACAGACTCACTTGCTTTTTTTCAAAAAATTACTATTTATTTATGGAACGGAAACCCGGCTGCTTTCCCTTGACTGGTCTGCCTGCTGGGTTCAGTTTGTTGGCAGACTTAAATTGGCAGACTCGATTTTCTTACATGATTTTCAAAGACATCCTCAAATTCATTGACACCATTCATTTCACCAAGAGAGCCATACTCTTTTCTGTCACCTCTGACCTACACATAGTGAGCAGAAAGGCGACTCAAGGACACGCCTTAGATGAGACAGCAAACTACTGAACTAATGAACCTTTTACAGCACAGCCTATATAAACCTCACGGTCATTTATCTTTGTTTTTTGTTTGTTTGTCTTGTTTTGGCCTTAAATATTTGTACCTTTTCATAATAATCTATAGGTGTACCCTCTGAGGAATTCTGGCTTTGGACTTTTTTTTTTTTTTTGGCCACCCTTGATAGGTAATTTTAAAACGCCTGCTTAGGTGGTGGTGGGGACTAGGGTTGGTGGTTTCATTGTTTGCTTTGTTTTCTGTGTGTGTCTGTGCATGTCTGTGATGGCTGGAGTTGGGAATGAACCCAAAGCTAGGAAGTTCTCTACTACAGAGCTATATCCTAGCCCTGAAGCTCCGTTTTAATAACTGTACTCTGTATCATATACCTTTACCTTAAATAAGTTTATATTTGAGCTATTTTTCAGTTTGATTTCCTGTCTTAATCATATAGGAGTGTATTTGTATTGAATACATTTTGGGAAAGAGGAAATGTATGAACATATTTCAAGTCTCCCAAGTTTTGGAGCAGTGTTCTATTTTTATTTTAAAATAATGTTATTTTTATAAAACCGCTAACAATCACTCTAAAAATATGTCAAAAGGTAAAGCTTAAAGAAAATATGACCACAATTCCAATACAAATACTAAATAAATATGCGAGAAGATTTTATTTAATTTATTAATGTGTGAAGGAGCATAAATCCTAAGAAACTACAGACAGTACCAAGCACCACACATATATGTCACATAAAGAATGAGGAATGCTGGGACAGAATTGCAAGCAGATGTATGGATGCAAAATCTGGTCGACTAGCTTGATCTACAAACACATCAATAGCATTCCAAGGGACACGATTTGCATTTCACGGACAAGAACAATTTACATTAATATCATTTTTTTTTCTTTCCATGATATTGGCATGTAGGATACCATTGCCTTGTAAGATGCCTCTAAAACTGAATCTATCAAATATTTTCCATGGGGTTAGATCTATACTAAACTTTTGGTGTGTGTGTGTGTGTGTGTGTGTGTGTGTGTGTGTGTGTGTGTGTGCTTGGATTAAATCCAGGGCCTCATGCACATAACATAAACACATTCCCAACTGGACTACGTCCCCAGCCCATAACAGACATTTTAACAAGCATATTTTCTAGGGAGTGTTAAAGCTAAAGTCATTTTTGTTAGGCACGTAGACAGCAGCAACATTTGCACTGTACAAACAGCACTCCAGGGACTAACTTTTCATACAAATATGTGGAGGTTTTTTTCTTTCATTTTATTTTTTTTTTAAATTAATTATTATTTTATGTGTTTGGATCTTTTTCGTGCATGCATGTCTAAGTACATGCATGTGTGTGCGTTGTTCTTGGAGACCAGAAGAGGATATTGGGTGTGGAACTGGAGTTACAAATCTCTGTGGGACCTGGAAATTAAATCTTGGTCCCCTGAAAGAGCATCTGGTGCTTTTGTCCTTTGAGTCTTGTTAAACCTTTCTGAGATACTTGGGACTGGCCTTAAGTTAGCTATGTAACCCAGGCTGACCTTGAACCCTTGGGCCTCTTGCCTCCGAAGTGCTGAGAAAACAGTACCACACCTAGCTACTCAGTCCCCCTGAAAACCAGTTGATAATTTATTTTATTTTTGCTTGTATCTTTTTTTTTTTTTTTTTTTTTTTTGCTACTCAGTTTTAAATGCATATACTTCCGAGAAGGTTGCATCTTACTAAACTACTGATCACAAAGGCCGTTTGCCGATCTGTATCTTGGTTTTTAATTTTCTACCTATCTTATCTTTGGAGTGATATTTAAATTTTTATATATTTAAGATCAAAAAAACAAGCCATGTGCATTGAAGATATGTAAAATATTTTCTTTCTAACGGAAAAAGAAGATGGATAGGAATAGATAGGTCTCACTGGAAGGTTAAAATCTGATTTAAGTTTTTCATAGTTTTCTTCTCAGAATAAATATTTTCAGGTGGTGGAATGACTTACTTACAGAAGGTTCATCAAACACCTCATTATCTTATTAGGCTCATAAGATAGATGTTGTGGTGGTGTTCCTTTTCTAGACAATGAAACGAAGGTAGAGTATCCCAAAACAGCCCTCTCAGCGGCTCCACACTACTAAATAGTGGGGTCAGGACTCTATGCAATGTGGGGCAGGAAGACAGAGTCTTGGTGCTTACTCTGTGCATCTCATGACATGGTGAGCTGGTGACACTCTCTGTCCAGGAGGGTTTGACTGTGGGACCAGTATTAGAGTTGGTTTTATTGTCAATAGGCTCCTCACTAGACTCTCCTAAGCAGGGACCCTCACCTGAAGAAGTGTCCTTGGTTGCCTTGACTGATATGGCAAGACCCACCCCTTTTTTGTGGAGGCAGCCCACATGAAACAGAGCATGGTAAAAAAAAAAAAAAAAAAAAAAAAGGGAAGATCATCTGAACTTTCACTGGATTGGACTTTCCTTCTTGCAGAGTTGGTTTGCCTTGTTTCTTGGGACTATGGATTCCTTCTGTGATAACACACACACACACACACACACACACACACACACACACACACACACACTTGGTTTTGCTCCTCTAAAGAATCCAGGCTAACACACCCAGTTCTTCTTAATCCCTTTATGATGCAAGGGCATGTTTTGAGCAACCGGAGAAAGAGAACTGTAGGAGGTTTCTGGAAAGCGTAGAGTACCTCCATTCCTTAAAAATATCCAGGACAATTCTGACACTCTTGGTACCATAGGGAGGCACGAAGAGCTTTGAGATCATTCGTATTTTCCAGCTTTAAGCTGGAAATGCAAATAGATCGGTGTTTATGTCTCATTATAAAGGTACGCATTTTTTGCATCAGTTTTAGTAGTTCTTGTTATGGTATGCTTAATTAGGTTGTGTAGCAGTGCATTATCAATGAGTAATCTGTATCGATTCTTTACCAGTTTTGCTATTGAGTTGTGTCAAAAAATCAGTTAGAGAGTGCTGGGGGGATGGTTAAGAGTTAAGAGCACTGCATGCTCTTTCAGAGGTCCTGTGTTCAATTCCCAGCAACCACACAGCATCCCACTATCATCTATAACGTGATCTGATGCCCTCTTCTGGCATGCAGGTGTACGTGCAAAGAGGGCATTCATATACATAAAAATAAGTAAATAAATCATTAAATTTGTTTAAAATGAATTTATTTTTATTAATTACAGTTTATTCACTTTGTGTCCCAGCTGTAGCCCCTCTGTCATCCCCTCCCAATCCTACCCTCCCATGCCTTTCCCCAAGTCCACTTAGGGGAGGAAAAACACTGTTTTTTTTTTGTTTGTTTGTTTGTTTGTTTTCTTTTGTTTTGTTTTCTTAAAAAGAAGTGGTGCAAAATCCCTTGGAGAATAATCTACATGGTCTTAGAGACCAGTTGTGTAGAAAAGGAGACTGGTCAAAGTGAGCAGGTGACATGTAGCTCTGAATGCTGGATGGAGACCAGGTCAAGCTAGCCTGAAATGCAATACTTTGCTTTTGAGAAAAGCATAAACAGTAAGATCTCTTTAACTTTATTCCCTCCATCATACACTCCTTCCCCCTAGCAAGCCATAAGACCCTCATGCCAGAGGCATTTCCTCATACCAGGAAGAAAGGAAATCCTTATCTCCAAAGACAGGGAGGTAGAGAAGAACCTGAGCCTACAGCTCTGTTGAAGAACTGCCTCCCATTGCTTATTTCTATCACGACATATCCAGTTGGTCCTTCATCATGCCTAACAGGATGCACACAGGTTCCCTGTTTCTTTGAGACTTTTTTTCTCTTTCTTTCTCTCCCCGCCTCTCTCTCTAGTTTTTCAAGAGTTTCTCTGTGTAGACCTGTCTGTCTTAAAACTCCATCTGTAGACCAGGCTGGCTTCAAACTCAGAGATTCTCCTGCCTCTGCCTCCAGAGTGTTGGGATTAATGGTGTGTGCTACCACTTTCTAAAGACTTCCTGTATCTCATAAGACGTATATTAAGTAAATGGCATGCATTTCTCTTGCTAACCTGCCCTTGTTTTACATAAGGATTGCAGCCTCAAATCTTGGATAAATGAAAAATAAATTCTTTCCCTGCACACCTTATCTTACCCATAGGCTAGTAAGACCAGTGCTACAACATCCTTTATAGCATATATGACTCCCAACCAACGGACTGGGATGGTGGTGATGGGTGAAAACCCTGAAGACTGTATAAGAGCAGACAGCAAAGCCAGTTTAGGAGCAGAACAGTGTGACAATAAAGGGCTTTGTCGTGATCAACTATAAAAAATAAAACATTTTTTTTAACTATGTTTGTGTATGCACAGGTGTTACATGTGAGGTCAGAAGGGGCCATCCCATCCCTGGAGCTGGAGTTACATGCAAGTTTGAACTCAGGTCCTCTGCAAAAGAACACTATGCAATCTCAAACACTGAGCAATCCCTCTAGCTCCCTGTAAGATAGTGTTTAACCAACACTAAGAAACCCGAACAGACTTATACAGAGGTGTTACAATATAAATAAGAGTGTTGATTATATAAATTGGATGCATTATCGTTCTAGTGTAGTGTGGAATTGAGTTTCCAGAGTGAGAAAGAGTTTCAAGTTATCCCAGGCTGTGATGTGATTTAAAGGGCTTAAGGTATGAGCTTCAGTTTCACAGCCCAACACGTCCCTCTTGGTTTCTCTAAAATCCCTTATATGTGATCCCACTCCCCGAGTTTAAAATAATCGATTTAACAGTTTCAATGTACTCAGTCAGATGAGAAATACATTCCCACTAAAGGAGTTGAAGATTAGTGTGGCACATAAATTAAACTAATATCTGAGTAAGGTGTATAAAGGGTTTCCAGGAAAGGGTGCTTACCAGTGTTGGCAAGGAATGATTCTGAGTAACCAGAGAGCAGCAGGGTAGTTCTGAGAGTGTCCAAGGTGACGGGAACTAGAAGAAGAACGCCGGTTAGTTGTAGACACCAAAGCTTGGCAGCTGCTTTGAATCCGATTCCCTGTGTGGGACCCAGCACTCTTACGGATCCCGTGCCTGGGAAAATAGCTTTGAAAAGCCTGCTGGTGTTCATTTAGGTTTCCCCGTAGCTGATGTTCATTCATGGGACTTTGGCAGCAAGAAAGAAAATGAAAAAAGAGGAGAAAGAAATCTCCTGACACATTAATCAAGCCTGGGGTGTAAGCAGGAAGTGTGGCTTTCTATCACCCAAACAAGACACTGGGTGTGGCTGCGTGCACCTTAACCCCAGCACTAGTGAGGAAGAGACAGGAGAATTCTTGGGGGCTGGCTGGCTAGTCAGTATGGGTGTGCACATAGGCATGCATCTGCACACACACACACACACACACACACACACACACACACACACACACGCTCGCACGCACGCACGCACGCACGCACATGCACATACAGAAGAAAAAAAGAAAAGAAAGAATGAAAGAATCAGATATTAATTGTGGGACGTGTCAGCCGATGGCCGGAGAACACATTAGCCAGCATTTGGCATATTGACATAGTAGTTCCTACTAACGCAAACAGAAAACTGAAGGATCTACCTAATACTTTGCTCCCCTGAACAGGTCATAAAAACATTATCTCCCTTTCCTTCCCTAAAAGCAGGTCATAACATTTCTATCGTGGTGGGATCCTGGTTTTGACCTGGAATCCAAAATAAATCTGAAGGTCACCAGAGTTTACTACTGTTAAATCACAACCTATTCTCAATCACGCTTTGCAACACAGCCCATAAAAGGTTCCGTCTCCTGTGGGTCTTTGAGTCTTCATTTCTTCACAAGTTCTTTTTTTTTTTTTTAATCCCATCTTATTAATTTACTTTGTAGGGGATGGGGAGAGGATACAAGTCCCTGTCACGCGTGCAGAGATCAGGGGACAACTTGTAGGACTCAATTCTCTTCTTCCATTATGTCACTGAACTCAGGTTGTCAACCTTAGTACCTGGCATCTTCACCCACCCACTGAGCCACTTTGCTGACCCTAGCTCTTTACTTCTGATGGCTCCCGTGTTAAATAAATGTGTGCGTTTTCTTTTCCTAATCTGTCTTTGCTATGGGTGAGAAGAGACTGCTTTTTCTCCTTCACAGAGATCAAGTCAAAAGCATACATTAATATCAAATGTTCTTTCTCACAATCAAACCCAAGAAAGCAAAATTTATTTGTATGCATTGCAAACTATGAAGTGGATTTTATTTTTTTACATATGTTGGTTTGAAGCTGAATGGAAGGTCATAGTTCATAGAAGGACAATTTGAATTGTGCAGATCATTTTGTTAAGAAGTCAACAGTGTTTTGAGCATAGCTCTTGTTATCTCTAAAAATATTTATTCATTCTTAATTTTGTTTCTGTGTGTGTGCATATGTGTAAGTGTGAGTGTGTGTGTGTGCGTATGTGCATGTCTGTGTGTGAGTATGGGGACATGAGAGCAGGTGCTAGCTGAGGCACTGAAGACAGAGTTACTAGCAGTTGTAAGCTGCTGTCTGTGAGTGCTGGGAACCACACCTGGGTCCTTTGAAAGAGCAGTTATCTCTCTTCACTGCTGATCATCTTCAGCCCCTCTTCGGTTATGAGCTTCAGTGCCAGCCCCATTTTTTTCTTTTTTCTTTTCTTTTCTTTCTTTCTTTCTTTTTTTATTTTTTTTTAACATATTGAATGTTTCTGTTAACAGTGCATCTCTTCTGAACAATAAATACATCCATGCTAAAAACATGTAATTCTCTTTCACTTAGATTTTCCTTAGAGGAAAACTCTAATTAAACAAGGGAAAACTAGATCCTATTCAGACTTTCAGAAAGCAATGAAACTTGTGCAGTAAATGCAGAGCAGCACGAATGACATTATTTTCCTTGGATGAATAAAGCAAATTCCTTTATTCAACTTTTATTTGGTATGGTGTGAACAAATACACACTTGGCTCAAAATTGTAAATGCATAATATAAAATATACATGATCCACTATTTTCCCTAATTTTTAAGAACTCAATTAAAAAAACTTAACTGTTCAAAAGGACAGAGAATAGGATAAGTGTAAAACAGTGTAGTGCTCAATTATGATTTTTTTTTTTTTTGTGAAAATGCAGGGATATGTAGCTGGTTTTACCATAACTTTTTATTTCACAAAAATCTTTCCAATTTCATGGTTTGCATTATTCTGTAATTAATATGCAAAAGTAACTGAGGTCATATGCTATCCTTTGGTAATTTAATTAATTCCCTTTGTGTCCAATATCCATTTTCTGGCTGCTTCTTAGCCCAAAGGGCCTACCAAAGTACTTACAGGTGTTTTAACTTTGGACTTGTTCTTTTAAGGCTAAATAATTTTCAGTTGCTACCAGTGTTGACAAAACCTGTTTGATTACAAATATTTCCCCCAGGGCTCACTTTTTAATTAAAAATTAATTTCACTAGATTTCTTAGCTTCTAAATTCCTTGAAATGGACTATTGTTAAGGCTAACAAAGGAGCAGGGAGATGGCTTGGTGGTTAAAAGCAAAAACTACTCCTATGGACATCCTAAGTTCATATCCCAGCTCCCCTATCTCCTCCTTCTCTTTCTTCTATTTGGTTTTTTGAGACAGAGTTTCTGTGTGTAACAGAGCCCAGGCTGTCCTGGAACTTGATCTGTACACCAGGCTGGTCTCAAACTCACAAAGATCTGTCTGCCTCTGCCTCCCAAGCCCAGCAGCCACTTCTAACTTCAAGAAAAGCCAACAATGAAAAACCGAAACAAGACAAATTGCCACTGAGCTATAACTTGAGGCCCAAGTCAGTGGATCTTTTTATTTCCTTTAAATGTTTTGTACGTTAAAGATGCATACGTATTTATTAGTGTTCATTTTTCTGATAGCAAAGTACCTGCTATATAGTTCACGGTGGCCACACATTGGCAGTAATTATAATTTCAAAAAAATAAAAAAATATATAAATTTGTCATGTTGTTACATAAGACCTGGCTAATCCATCCTTAAGTCTTGAGCGCTAATAAAATTATGTTCACACAGAGCCTTGCCCAGGAATGTCCATTTCACTTTATTCAAAATTCTAGCCCCAAACTGGAAACAATTCATGCCTGTCAAGTGGTGAATGAATACAAACACTGCAGTACAAACATATTGTGGAATGCTTCTGCGCACACAAAAGGAGTGATTACTAACACATGCAACAACTCCAATGAGTCACAAAAGCATGTGACGCATGAAAGAGACCATACACACAAAAAAAGCACATTCTGCAAGCTTCTAATGAATAAAATGGATTCTAGACAAGGCACACCTATGAGGAGGGAAAGCAAATCGGCTGTTATTTGACAATGGGTGGCCATAACAGTGGCGGGAAGAATGCATAAAAAGGGGCAAGAGGACAGTTTATGGGTGATGGGAAATGAAACTGCTCTAACTTGTGGTTTTTATTGTTAAATCTCCTCAGTTTTGCTGAGGTTACTGAATGAATAATATTGGTGGAGGCTTTCAGGAACAGTGGTGCATGCTTTTAATTCCAGTACTTGGGAGGCACAAGCAGATTTTTTCGAGGACAGTTTGGTTCACACAGTGAGACCTTGCCTCAAAATTAAAAAAAAAAAAAAAATGAGGTCATGAACTTGAGAGAGAGACAGACACACACACGCGCACACACACACACACAGAGAGAGAGAGAGAGAGAGAGAGAACAAGGAGGTCTGTAGGAAGGGATGGAGAGGGGGGAAAAAAGGAGGGAAATGATGGAATTTTTCTTCCTCCAGCCCCTGCCATGCACCTTCTTGTTTCCTCTCAAATTCATGGTCTCTTTTTCCTACATTGCAGTTACATATATGTGCCTACATACATGAGTGTGTCTGTGTATGTGTATGTGTATGAATTCATAAATACAACCTGCTCGGTCTACATAATATTACATCTATGTATATGACCTTAGAGCTGCTTTGAATTTTATGTGAACATAAAATTTATTCTGAATTTTTGTGAACTACAATTTATTAATTCCTTTTTTAAAAGTTTTATACTTATATAAGAATATTTATGGACTGCCAAGATAGCTTACAGAGTAAGTGTTTACTTTCAAGCCTGATAGCTCAAGTGTGTGTCCCAGGACACACATGGTGGAAAGAAGAAGCTGACTCCTGAAAATTGTCCTCAGACATCCACACTTGCTTGATCCAGGACACCCCTACACACACAAACACACACACACACACACACACACACACACACACAACAACAACAATAATAATACTGAACCCAAGCATTTTTGTTTTGAAATAAATTCTCCTCAAATTGTTCCATTCATGCAGCAGATTCTAAATTGATATTCAAAAAAATTCTTTGCAGAAATTGACATCTAATCTTGGTCTGTAGAACAGGCTGGCCTAGAACTCAGAGATCTGCCTGCTTCTGCCTCCTGTGCACTGGGATTAAAGGTGTGTACCACCCCCACTGGCTAACATCTAGTCTTAATATACACACAATTCCAAAGAACAGAGAATAGCTAGGATAATTTTTTTTAATTTTTTTAATTTAACTTCATTTTATTTGCAGTGGTGTGAGGGTGTCAGATCCCCTGGAACTGGAGGTACAGACAGTTGTGAGCTGCCATGTGGGGGCTAGAGATTAAACCTGAGTCCCCTGGAAGAGCAGCCAGTGCTCATAACCACTGTCCAGCCCCAAACATTTTTTTTTTTAATTTCCAACATAGTATTTTCATTGGTTATTTGGGAATTTCACATCATGTACCCCATCACGTTTACTTCCCAGTTCTTCACAGGTCTACCCCCACACCCTGCAAAAGTAACTTTGCTATGCCAGTTTCAATTTTCTGGGAGACTTGCTGCCTCCGTCTGCTAATCTAGGCCTAGTCCTAGAAGCTTCTAGTCTCCATACTCTCTAATCTAGGCCTAGTGTGTTTTCAGCCTCTGAGACTAACTTTTTAATAAGCTCACCCTTTCTAGTTCTTTCTGAACTCTGTAGTGGCTGGTTCAACTTAGCTCTTGTGGCTCAAACTTCTCTCCCAGCCTACTGATTCAATCTTACTTTTATCTTGGCCTCTGAATTTCTCTGCTTGGCCTCAAACTAACTCCAGCAATCTGCTTTGATCTCCTGGCTCCTTCTCATTCTCTGGCTCATTCTGTCTTCACCTAAATTCTCTCTCTGAATTCTGTTATCTCTATTACTGTTCTGGGAAAAACTGCCTCCTCCCTATTCACTCTTTGCATTGCCACTTAAGTAGCTTCCCTTTTCTCTTTCTTCTCCTGAGAGTTGGGCATATCCTATTCTGTCGAGTCTTTCTCTGATTCATCACTGTTTCTGTCACTAAATTAGACCTCACTTTCAACCACGGCTGCTTCCTTCTATAAACTAACTTTTCCTTCATTGTTTGGGATTAAAGGTGTGCACCACCATGCCTCGATCTAAGATTTTTATTGTTGTTTTCTTTTGAGTGAAGTTTTATATAGAGGGATGGAGATTAAAAGTGTTGTATTGTGCCAGGCACAGTAGCACATGCCTGTAATCCCAGCACTTGGGAGGCACAGGCAGGTGTATCTCTGTGAGTTCAAGGCCATCCTGGTCTACAAAGCAAGTCTAGGATAGCCAAAGCTACACAAGAGAAACACTGTCTCGAAAAACAAAACAAAACAAAATAAAATATTATATTGTGTGAGAACAGGTATAGTAGTCAATAAGTGAATCCATTCTTTTTGATGCACGGTCACACAGAGTTGATTCTGACACAAATATCAGGATAAAAGGAAAGGTGAATAGTTTCCGCAAACAATGCCTAAAACTTAGGTTAGAAGCACATTCCTGAGGCTGGCAAGATGGTAATGCAGTTAAGAGTACTTCCTGCCTTACAGAGGACCTGACTGTACTTCTCAGCACCTATATTGAGCAAGCAACTGGCAACTGCCTGTAACTCCAGCTCCAGGGGTTCTAGTATCTCTGGCCTCATCAAGCATTGCATTCGTAGGCACATACCCACACCCAGGCATGCAAATGTGAATATAATTCAAAATAAACCTTAAAAAACATTCAGATTGGGCTGGAGAGATGGCTCAGAGGTTAAGAGCACTAGCTGCTCTTAGAAAGGTCCTGAGTTCAATTCCCAGCACCCACATGGTTGCTCACAACCATCTATAATACGTGCAGGCAGAACATTGTATACATAATACATAAATCTTAAAAAACATTCATATTTGTTTATAGATTAAAATTCAATTTTGCTAACATACACAAAAATAACTCAAGCTAGGCCAGGCCAGGCGAGGTGGTGCATGCCTTTAATCCCAACAAAGGCAGGTGAGTTTGAGGCCAGCCTGGTTTAGAGAGTTAGCTCCAGGACGGCCAGGGCTACACGTCTTGAAAAACCAAAAAGTCACACGCACCTTTAATCCCAGCACTTCGGAGGTAGGTGGATCTCTGTGAGTTCCAGGCCAGTCTGGTCTGCAGAGCGAGTTCCAGGACAGCCAGGGCTGCTACAGAGAAAAAAAATTTAAATAAACAAACAAATAAATAGTAGAAAAACAACAACAAAACCCTCAAACTAGACCAGAAATAAAAATGGAAATATAAATCTTTAATTTGTTTGGAAAAAATAAAACAACAAAGAAGAGGAGGCATTTGTGTTTGTAAGTCAGATAAAGTAGGAACTGGCAAACTGTTTACTACACAAAATGTAGTCCCTAGGCTGTTTTTGTAGATAAAGCTTTATTGGAACATAACTGTGCTCATTCATTTACACACAACCTCTGGCTTGAATTCGTCAGTGGCTGAATTGAGCAGCTACAGAAGAGACCACAGAGACGATGAGGTTTGGAATAGGTACAGTCTATACCCTGTCACAGACAAAGCTTGCCAACCGCTGTGACAGAATGTGGTTCTGCTTGTTTTCCACAGAGGCTTGGTTCCAGGATAATGAAGCATATTTATGTCCCTATATTTGCATATGACACATCAGCACCTATCCATATATTCAAGTCATATTTAGATTGCTGACAATACTTGATACAATATCAGTGCTGTACAAATAGTTTTCATCTTGTATTGTATAGAGAATAATGAATGACAAGAATGCTACCTGTGTTTGTGCAACACAGAGGCCACTATTTCTCCCCTAATATTTCCAGTGTATGATACCTTGGGTCCACAGAGAGAAAACAATAGACATATAAAACAGCTGTGCTTAAAATGGATGCAGAGGTACATAATATCCAGAGGTATGTTTGAAGGGCCTGTAACATATTCCACAGCTCACTGTTCGTTCATCTCTGCTCACAGAATCCATCCTTTCTGCCTATTTGGCTTCTTTCAGAGCTGCAGGCACGCTTTGGGTGATTATCTTACATCGAAAATAGTCCTTACCTTGGCATTCTGACCTGGATGTTCCTTCCCTTTGAGAGTCAACAGCTATCCACTTGGCCCTTACTTAAGTCTCAGACCAAATGGTACTTTCTCAGCCATGCATTACCTTTGTGTCTCAGGCCAGCCCATTCCTTCTAGACATGTCTTAAGCCAGTTCTATTTTTTTTTTCTACTCCATAGAGTAGTCTTTTAATGTCGACTTTACTTTTCTTTTCAGTATTGTACAGTTAAAAATCAAGAGATTGTCAAAGTTTGGTTTCACTAAGCACGTGGTGTGATGATTTTTGTTTTCTGAGTTGAAAGTAACTCACAGGAGAATGACTCCACGGAGAAGGTATGTTAGCCACAGTGAGTTTGTGTTTCATGGAGAGTGAAGGTATTAAAGCTTAGCTGTTCAATTAGCACTGTAGCAGGCCTCAAAGGAGGCAAAGTATAATTAAAGCTTCAAGTGGTTCACCGCCAAGAAGTTTTGACCAGCAAAGCACACAACTGTGTCATCTCAGAAGCTCTGTGGAAACTCAGGAGTGGCACTGCTGTTGGCCAATTCAGCTTCGGAGAACTGCTGCAGGCTTAGCAGTGAGTTGTGCCCTCGCCTTCTGAGCTCTCAGCTCATCTGTCAAAATCGTAAAGGCCTGAGATCTGCAATCAGGCCAGGAACGCACATATGGAGACCGATATGGTGCACTCCTAACATTTCCAAGCAAAGGGGATTACATTCCCCATTCTTATCTCGACAAAACATATGTCATTTCAGGTAGCAAATTACGTGTGTGGTCATGTCAAAGCTGTGTAACAAAAAGTTATTCTGCAACCCCACTCAGCTAGAGGGTAAGCACCACAGCTGGGGGACTGTCTAATGAAGCAGTAAGGTCCTTTGCATGTCGTAGTGACTTCTGAAATGTTTTATCTTAACCTGACATTTATAGAAACACTTATATGGTTTGTAGCATATGTTTTGACAGAAAAGCACATTATCTCTTTATGTAATTATTGCATTTGAAAGTAGCCAGCATCTACTCTGTGCCTTCCAGGGTCCTGGAGTAAAGGCCTTATGCTACTATTCAATTCTCACAGCAACCTAGACACAAAATTGTTATCACAACCTTACAGAGTTCCTTGGCGGTTTGCTCAGAGCAGAGGAGTGTAACTAGATATCGTGTCATGTGCATGCTTAACTCAGCGCTTTGGATTCCGGGTATACTAAACTCTAGACTCTAAACCATGAACAGCGTTGACACCAGAGGCCAGCCGCCCGGATTGAAGACATCTCTTAGGAACAGAACCATCACCTCTAAAGTCTGTGACAACAGACCCTGTTTTGAAGTTCTGGACTTTCTTTATGCGGCTTCCTGTATACACACAGGGTATAGTGGGTATAGTAAGTTAATGGTTAACATGATAGTATGTCAATTAAGGATTGATTGTCATGGGAAATGTTATAGGTCAAAACCCCTTTAGGCCACATGCCATTCAGAATGACAAGTGGGTTTTAGGAGCATACAGTAGTGTATGCATCATCTGTGAGAGCTCTGAGGGGGGATGAAGTGCTGCTTGAGAGTTGTAAGCCTTTCTACAGCTACAAATGTCTCACTTAATGGGATAATCAGAGCTTGCTAAAAGCTTCATGTGTGTTCTGTCACCAAATGAGGTCAGAAGTTTTAGCTCCAGACCTTTGATTGCCAGGAGTAAAGTCTCATCCTATACATCACTTCCTTATCTGTGTGAATGATACTTTTGTATTAACATGGAGAAATGTTTTAGGACTTAGAATCTGCACAGAGTCTGTGCTCGTTAAGTGCTGGCGAGTAGTGTAGGTACTCTGGGGTGGAAAGTGAGAATAATCTGCTGGATTTCCTCAAGTGAACACTTACAGCATTCCGTTCTTTGTCAGAAGTACCAAGTAATTTATCTTTGGAATATACAAACTTTTTCAATTTTATCTCAATTAATAATTTGTGGACTATTAAGAATATCCAGAGTGGGGGACGTGGGTAAAAAAGCTTGTTACACAAGTGAGAGAACTTGAGTTTGAAATCCCGCAGCCCAAATAAAAGAAGATTGACACCAGAGATGGGCATGCATTACGTGGTGAGTTCCCATATTCTCTTTCTCTGTCTCTCTCTCTCTTTCACAAACATACACACACACACACATACACACACACATACATACACACACACACACACACACACACACACACACACACTAGAACTGGAACCAGGTGGTGGTGGCACACACCTTTAATCCCAGCACTCAGGAGGCAGAAGCAGGCAATCTCTGGAGTTTGAGGCCAGCCTGGTCTACAGTGCTAGTTCTAGGACAGATAGAGCTACAGAGAGAAACCTTGTCTTGAAAAGAAAAAAAAAAAAAAGAAAAAAACAACAACAACAACAACAACAAAAACCTCTCCCCAAACAATTTGAAGCTGAGTTTCACTTTTGGAGTAATTTTCTTGCTTCACTTTGCTTCACAAATAAGCTGCTTGTCTGCTACTATCCCAGGATTCCTATTTCTCATCATTAGATTCCCGTTTGTGATCTATCATTTATTTGGAAGCCAAATCACCACTCTCTAGGCTGGGTCGTGACCTAGTATAAACTGGTAAGAGTGCTAGTGGAAGCAACATTGATTGCCATTCACTAAATCCTGAAATACACAAGCTACAATCAGTGGTCACTATGTGTGTCAGAACATGCACAAGACAGCAAGAACAATGCTAACCTAGTTTTGAGTAGGAAACCATCTTTCAGGATGTTCCTACTTCACTGAGCCTGTGGGTGCTAGGTACATTGCTAGCCACGTTCTTTACTCCTCAGTGTTCCAACTGTAAACAAAACAAAACAAAAATAATAGTTAAACAACAACAACAAAAATATCCAAATAGTCTCGCAGGTCTTTGAATGTGTTCCCTCTACTTGGAATATTTGAAATCTGTCTCCTCCAACTCTGTGGTTACTTCTCGCCAAGCTTTTCGTTTCTTATCTTAATCAGAAAGTTCTCAGGCTACATCTTCCTCCAGACCTCAAGCCTGGTGCTTGCCTCTCTGTGCATCCTGCACAGACCTCACTACTGCCACTTATTACACGTTCTGTTATAACTGTTTCCCTATCTGCTTTGCCTGGGTTATAAGAGGGACCACATTTATGTCCCATTTTATATTCCCAGTGCTAAATAGAGTACCTGGCGCATAGGAGTAATAATCTATTAAACAGACGATCAGTCTTGAATGTTTCCCTTCTGTGGGGAAAAACAAAAACAAAAAAACTGCTTCTACAGCCACAATAATGAAATGGGATCCCATGTACTGTATGAATATGTCTCTGTACCAAAGGCTTACTGGGTATTAACATGTTAATTATCAGCCTCACAGAATTTAAACTAGACTAGGAAATAAGCCTCCAGCCATACCTGTTGGGGGTTAACTTGATTGTGTTATGTAGGCGAAGACGCCCACTAGGGGTATCATCATTCTCTGCCAAGATCCTGAACTGTATATAAAAGGATAAGGTGAGCTGAACACAAGCATTCATTGCACTCAGCATCCTAACTATAGATGTAATGTAACCAGCTGCTTCAGGCATCTGCTACAATGACTTCCCTACCTTAATGGTCTTGAACCTTGGACTACGATCCGGAATAAACTCCTCCTCTGTTAAGTTGCTTTGGTCAAGGTGTTTTATCATAACAAAAAAAACATAAGAACCAGGCAGATTCAAGTATCACTTAAATAAAGTACTTACTTTCACAACATCCCGGGTTTTGCCTTTGTTGTAGATTCAGTTCCAACCCCAGCTCTCCCCAAGCTTATTTCTTTTATCCTAAGATTCCTTTTACTCTTTCCCACCAAGGTCAAGCAAGAGGAACACCAAAACACCTTTAGAACTCCTGGAATGCAGCACACACACCCCAGTTAGCACTGGGACAATCGGAAGGCAGAGCCCCAAGGACTATGTGTCCTGAGTCCTTCTGCTGTCAAGGACATTGCTGTGCTGGTTGCCCTTGCAATCACCACATCCCTCATAACATGAAAACTCTAAGGGGGATTCCAGCCTCTCACTGGGAAGTATCACTGGCCCTCACAATAACAATGCTTGATCTCTTTCAGGCATGGTTGCTGAGCAGATTAATGATCCAATCACCCCCATTGGAAAGAACTTAAGAGATGTACAATATTAGCAATGACCACCACTCTTAAGAAAGAATTTGGAAAAATAGATTGTTAGTAAGGTAAGGTTAAGATGTTTTTGTCCCCATGCATGGAGATAACCTAGAACTCCCAGAACCTCTGCACAGATGTAGCCATGGCAGCTCAGTCTCCAAGTGGGTACCCTAGTAATGGGAAGGAAAAGGGACTGTCTCTGACATGAACTCAATGGCTGGTTCTTTAATCACCGCCCCCTGAGGGGCGAGCAGCCTTACCAGGCCACAGAGGGAGACAATGCAGTCAGTCCTGATGAGGCCTGTTAGGCAGGGTCAGAGGGAAGAGGAAGAAAACTTTCCCTATCAGTCGATTTAGGGAGGGGCACGGAAGGAGATGAGGGAGGGGGCTACTGCAGGGATACAAAGTGAATAAACCATAATTTATAAAAAAAATTATTTAATTAAAAAAGATGTTTTTGTCAACAGCTCTGACGTAGAAAATCTTGAGGAAGATTGGAAGTTCAGAAAGCTACACTCTTAATAGTTGAGCTAGGGACTTTTTGAAGTTAGAGAGCAAGTACAATAGTCAAAATTAGCGCTGGCTGAGGTGATCCACGAGCTGATTATCAGGTTATGACTTTTTGTACCCATTTTTGCCCTTAGCTCCCTGATAGAATTTAATAATAATTGTTAAAGAGTAGATGTGCATCCTGAGAATTTAAAGCAGAAATGGCTGATTGTTTTATATTTTTATAAGATCACTTTTTAAGATAATTCTTTATTACTGCAAATTGCAGCCTGCAAGTGAAGAGAAACTGGCTGAAAAAAAATACCTTGCTTGCTTACATATTGTTAATCTATAACAAGTTGCTTAGTTACAAATGTATGCTGGTTCTTAGGAATAATTTGTTTTCTTCACCTGTAATACATAAAATGTTTTTTAAGTAAAGGTATTAGAGAAACCTATTGCTTTTTCATGACCATTCACTAAAAGTTCACAAAATGAAAAATAAAATGTAATCACACTGAAATCCTTATACCGCTTGAAAGATTTTGCTGGGCTATATAAGTTGTGGGAGAAAAAATAAAGTTGATTGAAGCTTGTTGGAATTTGCTCATTGGAGCTTGGCTTGCTTTGTCCACTAAATGTGTATGAGAGAGAGTGTATGATTCTTTACCCCTTTTTGTTTTTCTTTGCCAGCTACAAGTAGTTCTGGCTCAGAGAATCAAGTTTTGTACACTCAGAAAAAAGTTTGCAGAGTGATCAGTCACTGAGTCTATGCATACTACCTCAGTCTGCCCTGACCTGTCCAACTGATCTTTGGCACTTTCCATGGTTTCCTCATCCCTCCTTCCCTTCCTCTTTCTTTTTATTTATTAAATAGATTGGAAAAACAAGCTGACAACTTAAATGTCATTTTTTTTATATTCTTTTGAGATAAGGATATTCTTTGAGATAAAGATATTCTTTCTTACCAAGGCTGACCTTGAGCTCAGTGTATAGCCAAATTGGCCTTAAATTCTTAACAATTCTCCTGCCTCAACTTCCCTAGTACTTGAATGGTTTGTAAAAGCTACTTCTTAACATTTTGCGGTAGTGCTGAATGAGTCTGAATGTTCCTTGAGTTTTTGAATATCTTAACCTGTTCTATTTTTCTTTTGTAAACACATTTTTGTTTGTTTGTTTGTTTGAGACAGGATTTCTACAGAGATCCATCTGCCTCTGCCTCCCCCAATGCTGGGATTATAGCCATGCGCTACACAGTTTTGATTTATTTACACTTAGAATACAACACATATGTTAAAAGCTAATGTTTATTTTGTATGTGCACAATATATCCCTTTAGGCAGTGGATACAAAACAACTACATGAAAGTCAGATAAAGAAAAAAATATGTGCATACTATCCACACAGTTCCCCACACCTTACTTATGAACGCAAAGAAAAACATTACTTGCCAGCTGAAAGATGAGGCTGAAACAACCTTAACCAAAATGCTCAAAGATAACATAACCTTTGCACATACCAACCTTGTGTGTTTTTTATTTAATACAATGTGAAGGTCAACATGACTGTAGTTGTACACATGCTCAAAATGAACAACCTGGTCCAATCACAAGGAACATCAGTGTTGTGCCCAGATCTTAAGGTCCCCAAAGACCACCAGGAGCCAGAACACGTAAGCAAGAGCAAAGAACTTTATTCAAGTTTAAGCTCGGCCTCTCCATCCTCACCAATACAGTCGATCAGAGAGGAGAGCGCTGAGCAGCCCTGAACAAGAACCCAGAATTCCCAGCTTAGCAGTTACACTTTTGGGTACTATTGGGTGACATTCAGGAAGGGCAAGCTTGTTACCAAGTGATTGGCTAACTAACATAACTAACATAGAGTGAGCTATCAATAGACCTCAGGAATGTTAGGTCAGTGGGCTGCCCAGCACAGATGCCCCACCCAGAGACAAGATACCTTCCCGTTCTTGTGGTTACCTCCAGGCTATTCCTTGGCTAGGGAATTTTATCGTTTTCTTATTCCCGGAATTGGTGACCTATGGCCTAGTTCCTGGGACTGATGGGGGGGAGGGGTAAGGCCTGGTCCTTTCAATCAGAAAAGGCTAAAAAGGTAGACTTTTTGCAAAGTAACTGGCCCACCTGTATTCTTTGGCAATGGCAACATCAAGAAAATGTCACATCACAAAAAAAAAAAAAAAAAAGGTTAAGCCAATATTCCATGTTTAAAGAAAATAAAAAGACATGGCAATTGTGGTAAATGATACATGATCCCAGGCAGGAGAGGTGTGATGCATGCACCTGGGAGGTAGAGGCAAGAGGATCAGAAATTCAAACTCACCTTCAGCTACACAGTGAGTGCCAGGCCATCTAGTTCTAGATCAGATACTATGCTGGTTGGTGATTGTCAACTTGGTACGAACTAGAGTCAGTTGAGAAATTGCCTCCATCAAACTGCTCCGTGGGCAGGACTGTGGGGTATTTTCTTGATTAATGATTGATGTGGATGGGTCTAGTCTGCTGTAACTGTTGAGGAATTTTAATTTAGAGCAAGGCTGCTCTGGTAAGAGACCTCATCCAAAGACTTTCCAGATCTCTGTGATCTGGCTAGAATAAAAACACACCTTTAATCCAGGGGACAGAGGTAAGCAGATCTGAGTTCAAGGCCAGCATAGTATAGTTTCAGGTTAAAAAACGAAACAAAACAAACAAACAAACAAAAGAACAACTTAGATCCAGGCATGGTGGTAGATGCTTTTAATTCCAAACAAAGAAGGTAAAGTTACTTTGTACAAGGAAGCACCATGCTTGAAAGTGACATCTAATTGTCTAATTGAGTGGCAGAAAGAGTGACGAATTAGAGAAAAATCTGACAGGAGAAGAAAGGGAAAGGGAAGCTACTCAAGGGACAAAGTAGACACACACACACACACACACACACGTACAGAGAGAGAGGGGGGGAGTCTCTATTAAGCTCTGTACCCCATTTTAAAATTGGATTACTTGGTTTGTTGGTGTTTAACTTCTTGAGTTCTTTATATATTCTGGATATTAGCCCTCTGTCAGATATAGGGTTGGTGAAGATCCTTTCCCACTCTCTAGTCTGTCATTTGAGGCAGTTTTACTGGGAAAATTTCACAGAGAGAGGCTGAATGAGAGAATAAGCTAGACACAGGTGATAGCTGAATGAGTCACAGAATGAGAAGGAGCTAGAAAGTTAGAAATGATTGCTGGAAAGACCAGGAGGTGGTGCATGCCTGTAACCCCAGCATTCAGGGAGGCAGAGGCCTGCGGATTGCTGTGAGTTCGAGACCAGCCTGGTCTACAAAGCAAGTCCAGGCTACACAGAGAAGCAAAGCCAAGGCTACACAGAGAAACACTGTCTTGGAAAAACTAGAAAAGAAAGTAAGAAAAGATTGAGGCCAAGCAGAGCAATTCAGAGGCTGAGAGAAGAACTAGATTGAAAAAGTTAGCTGGGAGAGGAGCTTGAGCCAGAAGAGCTTAGTTCATCAAGCCAGACCAGACCTTAGAAAGAACAAAAAAGGGTGAGCTTATTAAGCAGTAAGTCTCAGAACCTGAAAACATTCTAGGCCTAGGTTAGATGGTACAGAGGCTATACGCTTCCAGAACTAGGCCTAGGTTAGCAGACGGAGTTGGTGAACCTCTGAAACAACAACTGAAACAGGCGAATAAAAGTCTCTTTTACATAGAGCATCCTTGGGCAGGTGGGTCTTGGTCAGTACATAAAAGGTTGCTGAGTAAGCCAGGGGGAAGAGAGCCAGTACACAGTGCTCCTCTGTAGTCTCTGCCTCGGTTCCTGTCTTTGATTTCTTGGTTTGATTTCCTGGTTTGGCTGTAAGATTAAATAAATCCTTCACTTCCCCAGTTGCTTATTGGTGGTGATATTTGCCACAGCAACAGGAAGTTCATTAGAACAGATATAATTAATCAGTTAACACAGGATCCATGTTTGAATCCTCACTACAAAGGATCATCAGTGGCTATCAAGGACATTATTTAGAAAATGCTGTATATACCTAACCTCACCTGTTTTTAGGAAACATCCATTGAAATACTCAGAGGCAAAGAGATATAGTATTTGCAACTTATTCTAAAATACAGAAAAAGCAACAGGGAAAAAGACAGAGAATGAGAGAGCCCAAATAAAAATGTAAAGGGTGGATAGCTGTTCCTTGTTCCTTCTTGCATTTTGAGTGTGTGTGTGTGTGTGTGTGTGTGTTTAAAACACTTTACCAAAATAAAAACTTAACCTTTGAGGTGGGGCTGGGGGCTGGGGGGCTTCCCTTTTCTGAGAAGGGGAGGGGGGACAGAGGAAGAGGGTGGGAGGGTGAAACTGGGAGGAGAGGAGGGAGGGGACTACGATTGGGATGTAAATTAATATATAAATTAAAAATAAATTTAAAACACAAAACAAAAATCATTAACCTTAAAAAGCCATCCTCTGAAATAAACTATGCCGTTTTATTCCAGACATTCAAGTAATATTTAATGTCCAATTATTATTTCCTTGACAACAATGCTGAATAATTTCAAAAATTCCAACTGAGTAACCCAAAAGAGCATAAATTTACTATCTTAGTGGTCTTGAAGGCAGCCTGAAGTGGGCTAATTTAGGCTGGGGTCTCCATTTTGCTTTATCCTATGGGAAGCACCTGTAGAGGTAGAACAGCCATGATGACCACACATCTCCCAGACTTCTCCTCAGGAAACCTTTGCTTGAGTTTCCTTGATGCCAGATGCACATTCCAGGAGAAAAGAGGAAAATAATGCTCACGATTTTGAAGTCTGGGCTCAAAAGTCGGAGGATTTTTCTTTCACTCTGTTCATTTGTGGGGGCAAAAATCCCAGCGGACAATAGATTCACACAGAATAAAATAGAGTTTGCTTTGATTTAATTATGGTTTCCAGGCCTAGAAGAATTTGTATCCATATTTAAAACTACCTACCACAGACAGTGCCAAACTGAAATAATTGAGATATCTTTAAACACATTTCTCTATGCATCTTGCTTGGATATATTAGCACATGTAGTAAATGTCAAAAAAATTTTGATTGGAATGGAACCATCTTAATTGTTTGTGTATATGGATTCAGAATCATCATTTATAATTTCAGATTACATGCGGTTTGTTATAAATTATTTGTTTAGTCTAAAAGTGCTAGGGTGCTCTAGCTTAAGACATTTGTCAGGTTTTATATTCATTTGGTTCTTGTCACCTACTAGGGACCATTCATATAACGAACTGCTGTATTCAAGAAAGAGAATGGCCACACAGGCAGAGGTGATGTGGATATCAGTGATCTCCCAATCAGACAGTATGACTTTACCTGCCCCGTGGACTTGTGTCAAAGACTTCATTCACTTCTTTTACCCAGAGAGTACAGTAGTCTTAGGGCCATCCCAGTCACTGCAACAGCAACTGACAGACGTCTTGATATTTCAATTATCCTGGCAGACAACCTGTTGCAACCTCTGCCTGCTCAACTCAGAACTGTTTGGATGAAAGCACATTTCAGGGAGCCTTGAGAGCCACACAAAAGCAAGATGTGTATTATGCTGTTTAAGTTTTCTACAGACCTGGACTTACAGGATGTTCATCATGCTAATGACGTGAATGGCACTTCTGACTTCATCCTGGAAACCCCTGGGTTTTTTGTTGTTTTGTTTGTTCTTTGAGCATTTTTTTTTTAAAAACTTTATGGGCATTGGTGGTTTGCCTGCATGTTTATCTGTGTGAATGTGTCAGAGCCAGTCAGAAGCCACGGTTATTAAGATTTATTTATTTTACATATGTGAGTGCTTTATCTGCATGTACACCTAAAAGGCAGGAGAGGCCATCAGAAGAGCCACCATGTGGTTGACTGGGAATATGAACTCAGGACCTTTGGAAGGGCAGACAGTGCTCTTAACCACAGAACCATCTCTCCAGCCCCCAACCCACAGCTGTGAGCTGCCATGTGGGTGTTGGGAATTGAACCCATGTCATTTGGATGAGCAGCCAGTGCTCCGTCCCTCAGAATATGCTCTTAACTGCTGAGTCATCTTTTTACCCCAGAATTTTTGTGTAGGGATAAATTAGAAAAACCCATAGAAGTAGGAAAAAAATATATACATATATATAGTATCTTTTGTGTTTGTATAGTTCAACAGTAACACTGTCAATATCTGTCAAGATTTTTCTCTCTCCTTCACTTGCTTTGACTGATACCTGCATGTAATTCTCAAAAGGAAATCCCAGACATGGAAAGGTATCCATCAAAGCACCAGTATGCATTAGTAAGAGATGAGAAATTTTCTTTATGTTGTTTCTTTTGTTGTTTTGAGACGAGGTCTCACTCTGTAGAAGAAACTGGCCTAGAGCTCATGGCAATGTTCCTGCTTCAACCTTCTGAGTGCTGGGATTAAAGATATGTTTCATGACACCAGATTTTGGTGGAAATAGGAAATGATCAAGGACTTCATGCAAGCTAGGCAAGCACACTACTAAGTGAGCTAAAACAAGTCCAAGAAGCATGACCTTCTAATACAACAGAACTGCAGTCGGATTTACGGATCTGAAAAACTAATAATAATTCCTGTATGGCTTGTCAGTGTGTAGAATAGATCCCTCTGATTATCTCAGAAATATCTTTTGGGAGCAATTTCAACCTAAATCCAAGCAAGTCTCACACATACTATTTGCTTGTTAGATAGCGACTATTAAACCTTTGCCACGTCCCCACCATCTCCTTTTCGTTAGGTTTTGAAGAAACCAGGCTATTTATTTAGTATAACTCCCACTCCTGTCCCAGTGGTTAATGTACTGGCTGATGGTCCCCTGCAGTGTCCTTTATTATGTTTTGATGAACACAAGTTTATTTAAGGGACCAATTTAGTGCCAATTAGTTAGACTCCAAAGGTTGGAGTCATTAAGACTTAGAAATTTCAGTGATGGGGAGAGGGCCAGAGAAAGAAAGAAAGGCAAGTGTGTCACTGTCTTTGTGATTACAAATGAGAGGCACCCTGGAATTAATCTCCCAGTCAACAAGCTTCATGGTCACATCTGTTACATTACAATTTACCAGATTTCTTTTCTTTCTTTCTTTTCTCTGTGTAGTCTTGTTTGTCCTAGAGTTCATTCTGTAGACCAGGCTGGTCTCACACTCAGAGATCCACCTGCCTCTGCCTCCCAAGTGCTGGGATCAAAGGTCTGCGCCACCATCGACTGGCAGATGTCTTTTTTTTTTTTTTTTAATATTAAGAGTTTTCCTCCTTGAGAATTTTGTATACATGTATTTTTTTTTCACAATGTAGTTTCATCATGCTCATTCCCCAACATCCTCATCCAACTGACTCCTTGCAGATTTCCCCTTTCACGTCTCTCATCTTTATGTTTTATATATATATATATATATTTTTCTCATCATTTTCTTAAAACAAACAAACAAACAAACAAACAAAGAAAATCTGGAGCAGTGGCACACACCTTTAATTCCAGTACTCAGGAGGCAGAGGAAGGCCTGGTGTACAGATCCAGTTCCAGGACAGGCAGGGCTACACAGAGAAACTTTGTTTTGAAAAAGAAAGAAAAACAAACAGACAAACAAACAAACTGTACCACCACCGCTGAATCTAATAAGCGCTGCCCACTCGTGCAGTGCGTGGGCATGGCACCGCGCGCTGGAACAAGGTCAGTCTACCACAGGCCACAGCCTTAAAGAAACACTGATTCTTTCTCCCCCTGGCAGCCTCCCACCTGTCAATAACTAGTGGTTGGCGTTCCCACGCCCACCTCCCTCCACCTTGCTGAAATGTGGACTCGCCTGACTGTGGACTTCTTCAGTGGCAGCCACAGCTGTTGTGTTTCCTATAGGTGACGTTCCTTCAGCATGACAATATCGGCAAGTTGTTTCCTAGGCCTGAGAACTCCTCAGCCATTGGTGTTTTTAAAAACAAAGTTACAGTCCTAGCCTTAGTCCTAGTGTTTCTTATGCAAGAGAATGAACGGACATAATTTTTAAAATCAAAAATAATGAAGTTGGGTTTTATTGAAATTTGTTTTGGTTTAGGTAAATCTGGGCAAAGGTCCTTGGGTTAAAGCCCTGATGCTTGGTGGATGGTGCTACTGAAAAACAGCAGAACAGTTACGAAGTAGGGCCTAGTCATGATGCCATTAGGATTCCAGGCACTTCTTTTTTTTTTTTTTTAATTTTATTTTATTTTTCTTTTTAGTTACATTTTGTTAACTCTGTGTCCCAGCTGTATCCCACTCCCTCATTCCCTCCCCAACCCCACACTCCCTCCCTGGTCTCCTCCCTGCCCCTTTCCAAGTCCACTGATAGGGGAGGACCTCCTCCCCTTTCATCTGACCCTGTTTTATCAGGTATCTTCAGGGCTGGCTGCAAAGTCCTCCTCTGTGGCCTAACAGACTGCTCCTCCCCTGGGGTGGGGGTCAAACAGCCTGCCCTTGAGATCCTGTTAGAAATAGTCCGTGTTCCCCTTACTTTGGAAAACTACTTGGTTACTGAGCTACCACAGGCCACATCCGAGCAGAAGTTCTAGGTTATATCCATAGATGGTCCTTGGTTGAGTGTCAGTCTCAGAAAAGACCCTGTGCCCAGATATATTTGGTCCTTGTAGAGCTCCTATCCTTTCCATATCATACTAACTTCCCTTCTTTCATATGATTCCCTGCACTCTGAGTGAAGTATCCCAGAAGGAGAAAGACAAACTTGGTGTATACTCGCTTATATAGACCTACAAGACATGATAAACATAATGAAATCTACACACCTAAAGAAGATAATCAAGAAAGTGGACACAGGCGAAGGTGATTAATCCTCATTTAGAAAGACAAATGGGATGTGCATTGAACTTATGACAGGAGTCTACCACAAAAGGCATCTGAAAGACTCTACCTAGCAGTGTTTCAAAGCAGACACTAAGACTCATAACCAAATCCAGGCACTTCTTATCCTTCGCTTTTATTCCCAGCAACTATGAAATTAGCAGCTCGTTTCCCTAAACATTTGCTATCACGATATACAGGGTGAAAAGAAATAGAAACAATTAACCATGGACCGAAACATCTCAAGGGATGGTAAAATGAACCTTTCCTCATTTTAACTGATTCTCTTAGGTATTTTGTTACAGTGACAAAAGACCAGTGAACAGAAAAAAATAGGTAGATAACTTGTTCACCACTCATGTAAATAACATTCTATATGTGCCTTTCTTGATTTTTTTTTTTGCAAAGCATAAAAAAATTTGTTGCTATAGAATTTAAATTTAAAAATCCTGAAACATAGAAAATGCCAATTAGCTGGGTGTGATGGTGCACATCTTTATTATCAGTACTTGGGAGACAGAGACAGGCAGATCTCTGTGAGTTCAAGGCCAGCCTGGTCTACAAACAGAGTTCCAGAATAGCAGGACAGCCAGGGCTACACACAGACAAACCCTCTCTCGAAAAACCAAAACCAACAATAAACAAATAAATAAGAAAATGCCATCTATATTTGGTACTAATTACAGTTTATTGAATATACAAAGGTAAAATGTAGAATAAATTTTGATGCATGTATAGAGAGTTGTTTTTCATTATCTGTTTTAAGAGCACACTAAGATATCGTGTGGCATTAAAAAACAAAAATAAAGAACAATGGCAGTGTAATTATAAGACAAATGTTCCAATCTGTATTGTGTCTTCTGTAGAAAGCCATCACATTAAATAGACAAGACAATGCAGTATCTTTTCTGGGTTACTTACTCTGTCTAATCTCAGGCCATTTGCTAGCAGATTACCAGAAATAATTTCCAGAAATTTATTCATTTACCTGACATGTATTTATTGTGTACCTACTATGTGACAGGCTTTTGCAATAGTATTTGGGATAATACATGTATGAATTTATGTATAAGCAAATAAATGTTTGGCTAAAGAAATGGTTTGGGTTTTGGTTTGTCCACAGCTGTAACTGTGTCTTGCAGGGCGTGGTTGTTGACGACTGGCAATGGCCTGCCTCAGGTGGCTGTGGGAGGGCATGGTCTAGTGCTCTGAGGATATAAATATGAGAGCCCAGAAAGAGAAGGTGTGGCATGCCGTGGTGGTGGTGGAGTTGCATTTTGGAGCAACCAGAGACTGACGGTGGGCTGGTTTGGAGCAGAAGGTAGACAGATGGAGAGAAACGCTTCGTGGTACAGTGGCTTGGAGGAGACTGCTTGTTGCTTTTGCTGTTATCAGAGAATTGGCATAGCCCTAAAAGACCCCATAGACCCTAAACAGCCAGGAGGAATAATGGGTTTTGTGCCCCCTTCTCCCCACTAACCTTCTCCCTGGTAGAAGGGAGGTAGAGGCCTCAGCTCCCCAAATAAAACAAAGTTTAAAAATGAGTGTTACAGAAGAGAGAGAGGAAAGGCAGGCTGTTGTTTTTTCTCTGAGACAGGGTCTCTATGTATAGCCTTGGCTGTTCTTGAACTTGCTCTGTAGACTATGCTGTCCTTGAACTCAGAGATCCATCTGTCTTTGCCTCTTGAGTCCTGGAATTAAAGGGATGCACCACACTGCCTGGAGAAAGGCAATTCTTTATAGAAAAACTTCTCTCACTTTGAAAAGCAATTGGCTAATATATTCGAAGGCAGGTCGTATTCATACTCAGACAGTGAGTTATCGTACTTGTAGTTAGAGGTGGAAGAAACATGCACATTTGTTCTTTAGCAGAATATTGATTACAGTTGAACTCACCATGGCTCAAGTTGATGTGCTTCTCATTTGCTACCTATGGGAGACCCAGTCAGAAAAATGGCTACCTTTGAGGGAGGGAAGGAAAGGTGTGGTAGATTAGAGAGATGTAAATGCATTTTTCTGTATCTAATACTTTAACAGGAAACATTGAAACAAAACAAGAAACAAAAAAAATTGAGGACGTTAAATTTTACTCTAAGAATATCTTTTCATCCCTCTCTAAAAATGGAATTTTCCAACATATAGTTAATTAACTCAACATATAGCCAGCTCTGTGTTCTATATGCTAAGACATTACAAAAAGCCGTGAAAATACCAGGGTAAACAAAAGATTTCGTTTCTTTCTGTCATAGTTGTTTTCTTTTGAAGGTCTGCACGGACAGCTTGTGTTTGTGTGTGTGCACATTCCTGTGAATGCTATGAATGTATGTGCACACGGAGGCCCCAGGGGTGTTCCCGGATCTCCCGCCACTGCATTCACTGACACAGGCTCTCTCTGTTGAACCCACAGCACCCTGATCTGAGTGTTCTGGCTAGCTACTTGACTCCAGAGAGTCTCTGCCTTCAGAGTACTGGAGTTCCAGGGAGGCAACCATACCCAGCCAGCATTTATGTGGTTCTTGAGATTGGAACCCTGGTGTTGACACTTGTGTGCCAAGCGCTCTACTGGCTGAGCCATGTCCTCACCTCTTTTCCATGGTGATTGTTGAGGTAGTTTATTTGCTCCAGAGGGGAAAAAAAAATCACTCCATTTCTATAAAAATCTGGATGATAATTTATTGAAGTAATGTTATTTTACCCATCCCTTCTCCTAAAAAAAAAAAAAAAAAAAAATCCTCTTTCAACTCTTTTTTTGATCCAGGTTTTTTTTTTTTGTCTCCAGATAAAGCTTGACATATATGACTTTCCTCTTAATCTCTGGAGGTTAGGATGTCAAATTGAGCAGTTCGTGAGATATTTAAGTTTGATCATCTGTTACTGCTGTGAACGGATTGGATCATGCTCTGTTGAGACCACATTGCTTCTGATCTTATTTGTTAATGAGTGATTTGTGAAAAGTGCAAGGCTGTGCACTTTCATCTTTTAAGACTTATGCGAGACATTATCAGCTCCTCATATTTCTTTCAGAAGGACACAAAAGGGACATCATTATCCACTCCCCTATCTTTAAAAGTGAGAAGCATGTGTCCAATTAAGTCCAGGGCTGCTTCCTCATTGTTCTGGATGAATAATTAACCTTTCTAAGTGCTGACACCAGGAAGCTCTGGAACCCTCTCTTTCTTCCTGGGGACTGATAAAATAAAAGAGCAGAACTGGTGCTTTCTAGCGTTTTCTTTTTAATCACGTATTTAGTATGTGAAGGATATTTAATAACAAGAAGTGAATGCTAAAATCTCAAATGTTGATCCTGTATTATTATTTTGTTTATTCTTCGGCAATAAGAATTTTATTATTAATGTGCAGTTCTTGGAAGTGATAATGTTCTGTAATGCAATCATTTGGAACAATATGGCTACCAATCTACTTTCATTAGTCACACGGGAACACTATAAATCAATTTATATGATCTTTGCAATTGGAATTTGCCGGATGCCAGCTGTGTTAATTTCTGTTAATTATCACCCCTTTGAATCTCATTCTTTCTGTAAGTAAGATATGCATTTTAGAACTTTTTTTAATAGTTTAAATTGTCTGTTCATCCTCCTACAGATCTCCTACAAGGTTTTTGCCCCTCTAAGTTGATTTATAAGGTAACCTTGAGGCAAGGAGACACATTCAGTTGGCTGCTGTTTTAATAAATGGCGTGTCAGCTCCTTTAGTGCTATGGTTATTTCTTCAGCTAGAGAAGTTTCTAGATAGCAGGCCTTTGAATCCCTAATTATTCTAGGGGCTTAGCTGGACATTTCCTAATTATGTCTATCTTCCAGCAAATACATACTCGACTGCTAGAGAGAAAATAGCTTTGATTTGTCTCCAAGTTGTGATTTTGTCAGATGTACTAGTCAATTGCCGAGCTGAAATGTAATGAGATCCCTTTATGTCTCACCTGTTCCAGCACTATGTTCCTCTCTTGTTTATGCTTATTTTACAGCAGTTAGATTTTCTTTGGAATTGGAGTTTTGTTCACCTCAGCTTCCTTGGCTAAATTCATTAGATTTACTTTCACAGCGAGTTTTCGCCTTCAACTTGCATGGAAAGATTCTTACAATAAATTATCTGGTTCTCTCTCCTTTTTGATGCTCTTCTACAGTCCTATTTCTGTCTTAATTGTATCACAATCCATTATGGTACCCGGCTAACCTCAAGATGCCACTCTGTTTCCCCACACAGCCCCAAGGCCAGATGGAGAAACTGTTGTTTACTCTTGCTTCTCCTTAGCTCTACAGTAGCTCCCTTTTTCCAGACATCTAGAAATTCTCTCCTCCAAAATGACCTTTCTCCAAGATTTTCCTCACTTGTCCCTCTGACACACTATGTCCATGTTTTAGTTAGAGTTCTATTGCTATGAAGAGACACCATGACTAAGGGCTGGTTTCGTTTCAGAAGTTTAGTCCATTATCATCATCATGGGAAGCATGACAGCACAATGACAGACATGGTGCTGAAGAAGGTACTAAGAGTTCTACATCTTAATCCAAAGGCAGCAGAAGGAGACTGTGTCCCTGGGCATGGCTTGAGCATATATAAAACATCAAAGCACACCTCCACAGTGACACGCTTCCTATAACATGGCCCATATCTACTACAATAAGGCCACACTTCCTAATAGTGTTATGCTCTGTGATCCAAGCATTCAAACACATGAATCTATGGGGCTATCCCTATTCAATTACCACACTCCACAATTATACAATATTTAGCATAACACACAAATTTGACCTTAATGCTCATTTGATGAAACTGATCAGTTGGGACTTTATTTATTTCTACTTATTTAATTTGAAGATTTATTTATGTATATGAGTGCTCTATCTGCATGTATACCCACATGCCAGAATAGGGCATCAGATCATATCATAATCAGATGGTTGTGAGCAACCATGTGATTGCCAGTAATTGAACTCAGAACCTCTGGAAGAGCAGACAGTGCTTTTTTTTTTTTTTAATTTATTTTTATTTTAATTATTTTCAGACAGTGCTTTTAACTACTGAGCCATCTCTCTAGCCCCTTATTTCTAGTTCATGTGTAAGAGTGTTTTCCTTGTGGGTTATCCCTGTGTACCACTTGTGTGCAGTGGCCATGGAGTCTGGAAGAGAGTATTAGATCCATAAACTAAACCCAGGTGTCCTCTGGAAGAGTAGCCAGTGCTTTTAACTGATGAGCCATCTCTTCACCCCTTAAAATGAATAGTTTTTAGAAATATATTCCCTAAGATGGTGCCCACCCATTTGTTCATTGGATTTTGAGACAGGGTATCTCTATGTAGCCCATACTGAAGAAGACATGAAGTTGGGAGGGAGACATGGTTGCAGTTGGTGTGGGTGAGGGTGAATTGGGAGGTGGATATAATCAAGATACACTGTACAAGTGTAGGAATTTTTGTTTTGATTTTTCAATATAGGGTTTCTCTGTGTGTAATTTTGACTGTCCTGGAACTCACTCTGTAGACTAGGCTGGCCTTGAACTCAACAAAGATCCACCTGTCTCTGTTTCCTGAGTGCTGGGATTAAAGATGTGCACCACCACCTCTCAGCACTGTAAGAATTTTTCAAAGACTACAAAATATAATTTAAAAAAGAAATATGGCAAAGTATAAACATGAATAAAAAGTTCTTTTTGTTGGTGGCCAGATCAAGAGTAGGCTTGTGCATCTACAGAGTCTCTTGGAGTCCAGGTTCAGTGGTACAAAGATTTTAAAAGAAAAAACCACAGAGACAATAATTTACATTAATGTATGATGAGGGTCAGAATAACTTTGAATGGTTCTTCATTCCTAGCAGAACATAATAATTGTTTTAGACATACCCTGCCAATTACTTTTGACTTATATCTTACAACTTCTACCTTTTCTAGTTATTTTAGTTTGCTTTAATTATTTTGGTTAATATAGATAGTTAGTACTATGATTCACATACAGAAAAATACCAAAGGTGCTGCCAAGGCAGACACGTCTATTGGGGGAAGGGAGTAAAGAGCTGAGAACTGTCTAAAACAAATTAAGTCAGAACAAAATGGTGTTACCTTATTCATTTCAGGTACACTCAGTTTTCCATCCAGAGACAACTGTACAAAGGAAACGGTACATCTATACGCTGACTGGTAGGTAGATGTCATACCATTACACTTAAAACAGAAGTTGCCACTTGTGGCCTGAGAGATGAACTTGTCAAGACACTATGCTATGGAATAAACCAGTTGCAGGAAGGCAGATTGAACATGATCTCATGGACACATTGTATCTAAAAAGATTCAACTGATAACTGAGTGGAAAGTAGCAGAATGCTGATGACAAGGGATGGGTGGGATGGAGAGGGTGGGGAAAATTTTACCAGGGAGAAGTTAGGAGACTTCATTAAAAGATTTAATGGGAGGGTGACTGTAGTTAATAAAAGCATGCATTCATATTGTATACTGTATAGTCTAAAAATTGTTGGAAATGTACCTAACAAGTTCTAGCCACAAAGAATACTGGAATATATGTGCTTCAAAACAATGCCTTGTACATGAGAAATCTACTCAATTTTATGTGTCAATTAATAATGAATTCTTAAAACTTGCTTAGGCTCTCCTGCTATTTTAGATGTGCCTGTCAGCAGTACTCTGCTTTAAAAAAAAAAAAAAATTGTAAAGGATGCACTCATCCTTTATAGTAGCCTGAACAATTATATAATCTACAGGTCTTCACAGAGACAAAGTATTTTCCTAGCCCTGCAAGACATGTGTACATGAGGAAGGGCTGACTGAGAGTCCACAGTGACATTTGGGAGAGGGGGATGATTGCCAAATTTCTAAATGAGTGCTAACATTCTTAAAATGATCAGTACCATCTACATGGTTCCACCATTCTCAGCTCAAATGTGCTGTCAACTGCAGATTGCTAGCACTTGTAGGGAAGATGCCTGTGGTCAATCAAGAGCCTTCAGGATGCCTCACATCTCATGTATGGCTTCACAAGTAACTGTAGTGGCTGTCACCAGCAGTAGCTGAGGGTCTGATTTCCTCCACATTTGGGCAAACATGTTAGTGAGTGCAAAGTGGCTCTGATTTGGTTTTGATGTGCATTTCCCAAATGACACCAATAAACATTTTTTTCTTATGTCTACTGGCTATTTGTGTATCTTCTCTGGTGACCTGTCTACTCAAGCTTTATGGCCATTTATAGTTGGACTGTTTGTCCTTTGATTGTTGTATATTGCTGACTTTGAGCTTAGGGCATCTGTCATTTTTCTATTTTTACTGCTGCTTGGAAATCTTTTCAGTTATGTCTAGTCAAGCATTCATTTAAACATCCATTAGTCATTTATTGTGTTCTATATCTGTGCTGGAAATATAAAGCCCAGTAAGAATTGTCACCTCTCCTCTGGGTTATTGCAACAGCTGCTTGTTTTCCTTCTTGCCAATCCATCTTCAGCCTGTCTCTCAGATGACTTTTCTGAGAAGTGAATTTTATCATGTCCCTTGCTTGCTTAATCCCTCTTACGCTTACTTTATTGACTACAAGGTAAAGTCCTAGCCATTAAGATGGTGGATGAGCCCTTCAGAGTCTGCCCCTTGCCAGCCTCCACAAAGTTGTGCCTTGTGTTTGTGCTCCACTTCCATGTTGGAGTTTAAATATTCCAATGCATTTAGTCCCCTGGAGGAGTTCCAGAAGAAAAAGGCCATACCAAATACACACACACACGGACTAGGAACACAGGAACACAGCTCAGTAGGCAGAATTCTTGCCTAGCATGTATGAAGCCCTGACTTTGAACCCCAGTACTAATTCAGGGATGGTGTTGCATCGCTGTAATTTCAGTACTTAGGAAGTGGAGGCAGGAGGATCATAAGTTCAAACCCAATGCCTACTACACAAGTGCAAGGCTAGCCCTAACTATACAAGCTCCTGTTTGCTCACCCCCTAAGTATGTGCATTTATCTTTATTTTGAAGCTGCCAAATTGCTTGTATTGTTAACATCTAAGTGAAATGTGAAGTCACATGGTTTGTGAATATATTTAAACTTTCAGGAGAGGAAAGAAACATACTGAGCAAACTAGGAGAAAAAAACAAAAGCCAGTGGCTCCGTCTTAAGCCTGTGACCTGAGAAGAATAAGTTGCTCCCTTCTTCCCTTTAAGGGGCTCTTTAAATGTTCCTGTCTCCTCTTCATTTTACTACTGAGAAGTATCAAGGAGCGTGGTGCTGTGGCTTGGGTCAGAATGTTAAAGGGAAGCATGGCCTTTAAAGGCAATGATGGTGGCAACAGTAACGTTGGGAGTTCTCTGAAGGAGAGGTGACCCGCTCAGGGCACCGAACAAGCTTGCTGGAGATAAACTTCTCCTCCTCCCAAGTGGAGATTACCCCTGCTCTAGTCTTGAGACAAGCTTTAGTTTTGGTAAAGGCAGCTGCAGTTTCTTTATACCACACACCAAATTTAACATTCTTGCCAGTCTAATTGCCAGTAACTGGAACTCTCCAATTATTGTATATCCCTTTGAACTACACCAAGGAAGTAAACTTGAAATTCCAGTCACTCCTCTACAACCAGGGAATGGATCAAGATTCAGCACACTTCAGGCTGAATATATTTCTTTAAAAAAAAAAAAATCTATCAATCTATCAATCTATCTATCTATCTGGGCACAGCTGGTAGAGGGCATTTCTAGCATGCATTGGTTTCTGCGTTCCATCCCTAGAGCACATAGTACTGGACAGTGGAACACTTAGGCACTCAGGAAGAGGAGGCAGGAGTATTCAAAGTTTAGGGTCTTTTGCAGTTATGTATTATGTTTAAGCCATTCTGGAATGCATGAGATCCTGTCTCAAAACAAAAAGCCCCACAAAACCAAAGAATGCCCCCAATTGGATCTTCATTTATTTGTTTTTTTGACTGGATAAGCTTGTGGTACAAAGTGATGTAATGATTTATGAATATAATATGGGATAATTAAGCTAGTGGACACATCCAGAAGCTCAGCTCTTATTCGAAGTACTTGGGATAATACCCAGTGCCCTAAAGATAATAATCATTCTCTCTACTCTTGTTTTTTGTGGTATGAATGAGTCGAGAGCCTTTGAAAGGCTTTGAAAGGGCTCTGCCACTGAAGTGTCCCTCTCTTCTATAAAAATTTAAGAAAAGGTGTTCAGTTTAGCCTTGAATTCATGATCCTTCCACCTTACCTTCCAGAAGACCTGGGGATTACAGGCATGAGACCTTAGGTTTTCATTAGAGGAATGGCAAAGAATTTGATGCCATCTTTAGTAAATCAAGAGTGGAAAGTTCTAGAAAGCCGTCTTGAGAAACCACAAAGCATTTACATACACAGAAATTTCACCATGCTTAGTCATCAGCAGTTTGTGCGTGTAGCAATTTTCTTAGAAAACAGGGCGTAATTAAACACAGTGTGCAGCATTTTGACATTTAATGGTGATGATTATAAAAATTCTTCCCAGTTTTACAGCGTCTTTGATTTGTATGTGTATTTTATGACCATCATTTTGAGTTGTACAGATCATGTACTGTCTTTTTATGGCATACAACTATGATCTTAGGAGTGCTAAGAATAGTTTATTAATGCCCGGGGCATCGTTGAAGCCTACCTAATACCTTTGATTTACTAAAGTCACAAAAGTTATGTTAGCTTGTTTTATGGATATGACTTTAGCCATATGGTAAAGCACACTTGGTACAGGTGTTCTTCATATCTGGTCTGCTGACATCTAAGAAATCCAACTCTGGGGTCACAGAGAAAAGGAGCAAAAACCCTAATAAAACCCACATGCTAACCATTAACATTCATTTACCAAAGCTTGCTTAAACTCTTGTACTCTTAAAGCTAATTTCATCCAATTGCCTTTTAATTATAGTCCCTTGCTTGGAGTTGCAAATATAATGGGTTTTTAATGTAACTTGCACTGTTCTGTGTCCAACGCAGGATGTAATCATGCAGTTTATTGAGTCAGAGCCAGTGCATGGGGTCATCTCTACACAAGTGCACATGGATGTCTGCACATGCATACCCCCGCAGGACAGAGCAATGTAGAAACCTGACAAGCTGGGTATGGTGGTATATAGTGAGATCCAGGCCAGGCAGGTTAGAGCAAGATCCAGTCTCAAAAACTCTCCTTGGCGAAGTGGAGCAGTGTAGATGGTTCATGTGCAAAACTTACTCCTTCAAAAAAAAAAAAAGATTATTTATGTGTATATTTATGTGCATATTTGCACAGGTGCTCAATGAAGCCAATAGGTGTTGAACCACCTGGAAATGGAGTTATAGGCAGTTTTAAACTGCCTGATGTGGGTGTTGAGCAAAGATTCTGAGTCCTCTGCAGAGCAGTATCAGCTTTTGCCTATAGGTGGGAGGAATTAATAGTAAAAACAGCAGCAGACAAGCAGTGGTAGCACACACCTTTGATCTCAGCACTCAGGAGGCAGAGGCAGGATGATCTCTGAGTTCAAGGGCAGTCTGGTTTACAGAATTCAACAACAGTGCTACACAGAGAAACCCTGTCCCCCCCAAACAAAAAGTAAACAACAAAAAACTAACAAGAAAAAAAAAAATAAGTGAAATTCTATAAAATTAAAGAGCTTGTCCACAGCTAAGAAAACAACCAACAATCCCAGCAGCCTGTAATCCCAGCACTTGGGAGGAGGCAATCTTTGTTTCCAGGCCAGCCAAGGATACAGAGAAACCCTGTCTGGGGTGGGGGTGGGGAAGAAAAAAAAAAGGACATAGAAATGCAAAAATGCAAATTATAACCACAGGGAAGCCATCCTACTTCTGTAATCACAACATTCCATTCTGGGACTGAGAAGGGGGGATTGCTGAGAATTTCAAGCCTGGCTGGACTATACAATGCTTCCAGGCAAGTCCCATAATATGCAAATAAAGTAAAATTAAATAACAAAGATGACTCACACCTGTAATCACTAAACATGGAGTTTAGACCCATGGCTACTGAAATTCGTTTGGGTTTCATTAGGGCTACGACAGCCTGTTTCAAAAGAAAATCATAGTGCTCTTGCTTCATACAAGGGAGGATGGCTTTTTGAAATTTATTTTTTAGTTTATTTTATGCATGTTTTGCCTGCATGTGAACCATGTGTGTGCCTGTGCCCTCGTATGTCACAAAAGAATGTTGGATTCCTGGAACTAAACTCATGGGTGGTTCACAACCATCCATGTTCTTGGACCAAATATGGGTGCTCTACAAGATCAAGTATTTTATTAATTTTTGAGCCATGAAGGTGATGGGAAGCAAGTATAGAAAAACAAACCCTTCTGCTGGAGCGGTGGTAGTACATGCCTTGCTTTAATCCTAGCACTTGGGAGGCAGAGGCTGGCAGATCTCTGAGTTTGAGGCCAGCCTGGTCTAGAGAGTGAGTTCCGGTACAGCCATGACTGCAGAGCCAGGGCCTGAGCCTGAGCCCAAACCCACCCCCTCAAAAGAGAGGGGACCCTTTGAAACTGTGAGGAATGTAGCGGAATTGCTTGGAAAATAGCTTGGAGGGTCCTTAAACAAAAAGCAAAAACTAAGCAGGACTACCATGTAACCCAGCCATGCCATTCTTATATCTAGACTCCTTTATTGTTCACAATAGCCATATAGAAGCAACACACACTAGTATATTGCTCATATAAACAAACAAACAAAACCAGGCAGTGGTAGTGAACACCTTAAGTCCTAACACTTGGGAGGCAGAGACAGGCAGATCTCTGTGAGGCCAGCCTGGTCTACACAGCGGGTTCCAGGACAGCCAGGGATACACAGAGAAAGCCATAAAAAAAGGAGGAGACAGCTTTTGTAATGTGAAAAGTCTTAGAGGACACTATATTAAAAGAAAAAAAAAAAAAAAAAAAAAGAATACCAACAGAAAAATAAGTACTTGTGTTAAAACAAAGAAAATCAAATACACTAAAATTGTTTTCTTTTTATCACCATAAGTAGGGAGGCAGAGAACAAATAGAAGCTGGCAAAATACACTTTTAGTTGTATAGCAAAGTCTAGCAATCTAATATGCCTGTGATATGTCTGTTCTTATGTAAAAAGTGAATGTGAGAAGTATATGTGTATTCATTTCTAAAATATTAACAAACGGGCTAGGAACATGTTTCAGTGGGTCCTAGCACTGGATGCTCGTCTAGAGGACCTGGGTTCAATTCCCAGCACTTACTCCAGTTCCAAGAGATCCAATGCTCCATTTTGGCCTCTGCAGACATTTCACTCACATGGTGCACAGACATACACGAGAAAGCAAAACATCATGCATTAAAAAAAAACCAAAATAATAAGATGGAGAAATAGTGCTTCCACAGCAGGTCAAATCCCAGCACCCACGTGGCAGCTCAAACTGTCTGTAACTGCAGTTTCAAGGGATCCGACACCCTCACACAGACCTAAATGCAGGCAAAATTACCAATGCAATAAAAATTAGAAAAACAAAATAAACCACAAAAAGTATTTTTAGATGTGAGCCCTTAGTATCTAGCCTGGTTGGCGTATTTTCACTTTCCTACCCTTTTGCCATTCCATCTACATCTTTGGGGAAAAAAGATCTTAAAGAAGAAATGCCAGGCTAGCCTATTCCTCCATCTGTATTTTCTAAGCCTCAAAAATCCAGGTACGAACATCTTGTAACTTTGGAGACTTTTCTCAAGAAAGGAATATCCAGCAGACTAGTGTCTATAGGAAGAGCTCATCTGATCCTTCTGAATCTCAGCTCTGAAGAGCTTGCACCCTAATCTTGGCATCTTTTGTCTGGTCTTTAATCTCCACTCTGAAACTAGAATCCATAAAGGACTGAGTCAGACACAAGGCTGTAAAAGCAAACACCAGACAGACACATGATCCATCACCTTGATTAAACTCATCGTAAGTTCTGGATGCAGGTGTTTGCTTTAGAAGAAAACTGAAATTTATGGATGGCTTTTGTGCACTAGTTTACTGATATTAACCTGGAATCTCAGGATCCACATTCCTATAAAAATGGTAAAATTGCTCTACAAATATATCCTAAATAGTTGATATTCTCTCGTAGTTCATATTAGCAACAACTTCACACTGAAGTCAAACTGCAAGCCCTGATTTTCATTATTTCTTTTTTATTTATATATTTATTTATTACAATTTATTCACTTTGCATCCCCACTGCAGCCCCATCTCTCATCTCCTCCCAGTCCTACCCACCCCTCCCTCTTCTCCCGTTATGCCCTTTCCCTAGTCCCCTGATAGGGGAGGATTTCCTCCCCTTCTATCTGACCCTGAGCAAGCCCTGATTTTTAAAGACATGTCTATTTTAAATTTTGTCATTTGTAAAAAAGAAAAAAAAAAAACATCAAGATTAATCTTCATTCCTTCTTTTTTCGAAAAGATGTACTGTAATTTCCAGGGGTATGGTAAATCTTCAAAATGCAGTGGCATTTTAACTAAACTGGATTATGGCATTATTAACAAAGCCAAATTATGGACACTAAATGGTGAGTCAGGGGTACATTTTAAGTTTGATGGCTGCTTATTTTCTGGCCAGTCTTTGATTGTTCATTTATACTACTTGTATAAACAGTTAAATCCTACAATAGAGTCAGACTTTTATTCCAGCTCCCCTTTCCTCTTTGTACATATATAACCACTTTGAATTCCTTCCCTAGCATGCACCATCTACTAAAAATAACAAAATTTTTTAAGTGGGTCAAGAGTACTGCACGTTTATGGGTTTGTATCCTCCTTAAAATTTATACATTAACTGGGCAGTGGTGTATGCCTATAATCCCAGTACTCAGGGAGGCAGAGACAGACAGATCACTGTGAATGTGAGGTCAGCCTGGTCTACTAAGTGAGTCCAGGACAGACAAGGCTACAGATAGAAACCCTGTCAAAAATAAAAGCAAAAATACATAAAAAAAAAAAAATCATATATTCAAACTTTACCACCCAGTACCTCAGAACCAGAATGTGTTCTTATCTGGTCTTTTTAGGTAATTAAGGTGAGGTCTTCAGGTTTGTTACTCAGTATAATGGAAATCTGAATAGAAAACAAAAGATGTTAGGTGACACGGGGTACAGCAGGTAAACAAGATCCTGGTGTGACCCTTTGATTTGGGACCTGTGGCTTCCTAGCCTCCATAACAAGAGAATATGTTTCTGGTGTTTGAGGCACTGTAGCGAGGAACCTCAGAAATTCAATAAAGCACTATTGCAAATCCTATCAAAATAGCTTTGACAGTTTTCCCCCAAAAGACTGGTGTATCTTTTTTTTTTCTTCAGAAATTTAACACATTTCTAGAGTTTCATATTTTTATTTTGAAACACCTGAAATCTCTAGATGGACCAACTTTAGCTTATAACTATTTACATTTAACTATATTATAGTTTGATACAATGAGGAAAACAAAAATCAAAAATATTTTAATTTAAAAATGAGTAAGCATTCATTTGTTGACTACTGCTGAAGTTATTCGTCAGGATTACCACCTCTACCATGAAGCACATCTTTAAAAGTAAATGCTAGGCAATTAGGAACTGCATAATTAAAAATCAGTGATTTTCTATGAAGTATGGAAAAAAGCCCATCACATTCAATAATGTAGCACATATATTAAAGATTATGCTTTTGAATTGACTTCATCATTGACTTTTCTGTTAGAACTACACTATAGAATACAAAGAAAAGTTCTTAAAATTGTATAATAAAGTATAAAAAAAATAGAAGTACACCACCTAGAGTTGCAAAATTATCTTAGCCATAGACTCCTTCCCTACAAATGATAATCTACAGTGCATGGATGCCCAGTGACTCTGCCATGCAGACTGCCCAGCCCCAGGACATTCTGTCTTGGTCTTCAGCATTTCTTCCCTGCCTTTGCATGGGTTAGGATGTGAATCTTCATGTTATTTGACTGAACAAACCTCTTTTGACAGTCGTCAAAGGGACACATGTAGGGCTTCTCACCCGTGTGGATGCGGACGTGCGTGCGCAAGTTGAAATCTAGCGAGAAGCGCTTCCCACACCCTTCAAAGGTGCACTGAAAAGGCTTCTCTCCAGTGTGAACCAGAAAATGTCGCCTTAGTTTCGAGCTCTCCATAAAAGCCTTTCCACACTCCGCACACACGTGCTGCCGGGGCCCGTGAACAAGCATGTGCTTCCTCAGGGCACTTTTATCCCGCAGCTTCTTCTCGCACCCGGCGTGGGGGCACTCCAGCGCGGGCAGTGCAGCACGGTATTTCCCGCCCTTTGGCTTCCCCCCAGAAAACCCAGCAAGCTGCTTATGAGCCGGTAAACCCGGAAGCTGCCTGCTGCTCCTGGGCTCAGAACACCCAAGTTCCGAGGTCGCGCCAAACTGCAGAGGCAGCTCTTGCTTGGCCTCTCTTTCCTCTTGTTTCTTCCCCTTTGTCATGTATTCCAAAGAACACTCAAGAAGGGAACTCGCTTCCAGAACATGGCGAGAAAGGTCTTGGTCAGCTTGCTCTAGGTTTTCGAAGGATTTGAAGAGTAAATCCTCTTCCAAAACGGGCTCAGAAAACTCCCCTGTCACGATGCACTCTATGTAACCATCAACAAAGTCATCTTCCTCAGCGGCGGGGCCGGACCCACTGCACACACCTTCATCCCGGATGGTGTACGTTATGTACGGAGGTTCCGCTCTTGTCTTCAGGACTTGCCTTTCCCCGTCTTGGTCTTGTTTTAGGTTCGCTTTGAGGGCTCTTCCCCCAGGGCTGTTCTGGCCACTTGACTGTGCCATTTTCTTCATCTGCTCCACTGCGTAGTCTTAGCTGCTTCCTTCTTGAAAGATGAATGTAAACCACTTTCAAGGCAGCCCTGATCGATCCAAAAAAGTCACCACTGGCAAACACCTGCCTTACATAAGAAAGAGCCTTAAGTTAAAATATATTCCAATACTAGAGCCACTGTAACAAAAGGACTTCAAGCCTGGCATGGCGGCTCTACCCTGTAATCCCAGCCTGTACTCCCAGCACTAGGGGAGGCAGACGAAGGCAGATCTCTGTGTGTTTGACACCATCCTGGTCTACAAAGCGAGCCTATGACAGCGAAGGCTACACAGAGAAACCCTGTCTCAAAAAACCAAACCAAACCAAATAAACAAGGAGTGGGGATGTCTTCAGTAAATGGTTATGGGCAGTGGGATGGCTCACCAGGAAATTGCCTACCACTCAGCAGAGTTTGATCCTTGGACAAACGTGGTAGAAAAGACGGAACTCAAGCTTGTCCTGACCTCCACCAGCAAGTCACACCTTCAAGTGCACTCGCGCACACATGCTAAAGTTATGTGCACAATGGTTCACCACCTGATCATCTCATTGATGGCCAACAAGCCTTTGACAAAATTCATTCTTCAGGATAAATCTTGGAGATTAGGATACAAGGGAACTCCTCAACATAGGCAATTTACAGCAAGCCTATACTCAAAGCAATGCCAATAAAATCAGGAACACCCGAAACACCTGTCTAGATACAAGAGCAATAAATGAATGAATGAATGAATGAATGAATCCAGTAGCCCTCTTATATACAAGTGAGAAACATACTGAGAAAGAAATCAGGGAAAAAAGAATAACCTTCGTAATAGCCACTATATATATATATATATATATACACACACACACACACACACACACACACATATACATACATACATATTACATATAAAATAATATATATATAATCTTGAGATAACCCTAACTAAGCAAGTGAAATACATATACAACAAAAACTTCAAGTCTTTGAAGAAAGAAACTGAAGAAGATATCAGAAGACAGAAAGATCTTCCATGCTCACGGATGGGTAGGCTTAACATAGCAAAAATGGCTATCTTACCAAAAGCAATCTACAGATTCAATGCAATCGCCATCAAAACGCAATTCTTTACAGACCTTGAAAGGACAATATTCAACTGCATATGTAAAAACAAAATACCTGTACAGTAAAAGAACTTCTGGAAACATCACCATTCCTGATTTTAAGCTGTACTACAAAGCAATAGTAATAAAAACTGCATGGTACTGGCATAGAAACAGAAACAAGAGCCAGGAGAGGAGGCACAGTCCTGTAATCCCAGCACCACACAGAAAGACTGTCTCAAACAAAGCAACACCAATAAAACCTGAAAAGCAAAACCAGAAACAGATCATGAAATTGAATCAAAGATCCAGATGACCCAGATATAAGTCACACACCTATGGACACAACCTAATAAAAGAGAAAGGAATAGCCTTGAATGCACTGGCACAGAGAAAATTCCTAAGCAGAACACCAATAGTGCAAGCACGAAGAGCAACAATTAGTAAATGAGACCTCATGAAACTGAAAAGCTTTTGTAAGGCAAAGGACATTTCAATAGGACAAAGCAGCAGCCTACAGAATGGAAAAAAAAAATTTGGATTTTTTTTCCCACATTGACAGAAGGCTAATATCCAAAATATATTTAAAAAAAAAATCAAGAAACCAGACATTAACAACCAAAAAATCCAATTAAAAAAATGAAGTAAGACCTAACCAGAGAATTCTCAAGAGAAGAATTTCACTCAAATAGATAAGAAACACTTAAACTACTTTGAAATGACACCTTACATGGTCAGAATGGCTAAGAGCAATAACACAAGAGACAGCTCATGCTGCCAAGGATGTGGAGCAAGGGGAACACTCCTCCATTACTGCAACTTTTAGGCTACTATGGATATCAATATGGAGGTCCCTCAGGAAATTGTGAATCTATCTATTAAGACCCAGGAATACCATTCTTGGGCATATACCCAAAGACACACTATCCTACCACAAAGACACTTGCTCAACTATGTTCACAGCAGCTTTATTAGTAAGAACACCCAAAACCTGAAAACAACGTAGATGTCCTTCAAGTGAAAAATAAAGAAAATGTGGTACATTTACACAATAGAATATTACTGTTGAAAACAAAAATAGAACAACAAAAAATTGAAACCCAGCTGTTAAAAAAAAAAAAAAAAAAGACATGTAATTTTCAGGCAAATGGACGGAACTAGAAAATAGTAACCCTGAGGCAATCCAGACCCAGAAAGACAAACATGGTATGTATTCACTTATAAGTGGGTATTAGCTGCTAGTTAGCTGTCTACAATCCAGACCCAGAGAGGCTGAGGAACAGGGATGGCTCTAGGGCGGAATGCATGGACTTCCTGGGAAGGGGAAAGAGATTTTGTGGAGTCGGAGGGGTGAGGAGGGATGGGAGACTGGGGATGACTGACAGGATGGAAACAGGAGGAATCAGGTTGAGGAGAGGGGGACAAGGAAAGCATACTTGGAGAGATGACTGGAGCTAAGGGGCATTTGGGGGTGATGTGAAAACCTATGGCAGTGGAAACTTCCTGGAATCTACCAGAGTGACCCTATTGAGGACTCCTAGTAATGGGGGAAATGGGGTCTGAAATGGCCATCTTCTGTAACCAGACAAGTCTTCCATGTCTGACACTGCCTGGATGGCCAGGAACCTAGGGTAGAAACACACACACACACACACACACACACACACACACACACACACACACACACTCAGGCACACACAAAGTCAATGAAATGATCCCTAATGATATTCTACTATATGCACAGATCTGTACCTAGCATAATCAAGAGAGGCTTCTTCAAGCAGCTTATGGGAGCAGATGTAGAGACCCAAAGCCTAATGTTGGGCAGAGCTCAGGGAACCCCTCAGAACAAGGGTAGGAAGAACTGTAGGATCCAGAGAGGTCAAAGACCCCGGAGAACACAGCCACAGAATCAACTAAGCAGGGCTCATAGTTGCTCAGACTGAGGCAACAGCCACGCGACAGCCATGTATCCCGAATGGGTTATCTAGGTACTCTGCATGCATGTTATGGTTGTTTAGCTTGGCGTTTTCTGTGGGACCCCTAACAGTGGGAGTATGGAGGTGTATCTCACTTTGTGTCTGTTCTTGAGATCCTTTTCCTTCCACTGGTTTTGCTTCGTCCAGACTTGATATGTGAGGATTTGTGTCTTGTTATGCCGCGTTCAGTTGCTATCCCTTAGAGGTCTGCTCTTTTCTGAAGGGAGATGGAAGAGGAGCAAGTAGAACTGGAGGAGAGTGGAGGAGGTGATGAGGGGACTGGGGGGAAGGGAAGGGGGAAACTGCAGTGATGATGTATTGTGTGAAAAAGGAATGAAAAGGAAGAAACGGTTTATAACTCACATTGCAAAAATAGTGACTACTAACCAGGGGGTGGTGGCACACACCTTTAACCCCAGCAGTTGGGAGGCAGAGGCAGGTAAATCTCTGAGTTTGAGGGCAACCTGGTCTACAGAGCTAATTCCAGGACAGTCAGGGCTACTCAAAGAAACCCTGTCTTAAAAAACCAAAAGTGACTGCTTTACACCAACATAAAAGAAAATGAATTGTGACCCTGAACATACCTGAACATGTAGAACTCTCCAGTGGGCCACATAACCTCACTGCTAGGACTGACACACTGCTCATGATTCATGAGTAAATAAGCATACAATCTACGCCGCTATGGCACAGATTCTTCATAAGCATATAAAACGGCAAATGTGGACTGAAGGTGTGGCTGAGTCGGTAGAATGCTCACTAGAGTACCCACAGCAGGGAGTTCAATCCTTAGCATAGCATAAAATGAGGTGGTAGTACAGGCTTGCAACCCTGGCAGGGCAGCAGAAGTTCAAGGTCATCCTCAACTATACAGTTCGTTTGAGCCTAGCCTGAGCTACGTGAAACCCTGCCTCAAAAATAAAATAAGCAGTGCGTTCCAAATACTATTAAGTTGCAACGAATGGCGTGATAAACTAATAAAAGCAATTGCAGAAAGTATAAGTTTGCAATTTTAAACAGAGTACTAAGGCAAGGCAATCAAGGGCAGTTGATGAAAAAACCTGGAGGAAATGCAGAGGGATGGTCCCACTGTCTCTCAGATGTAGGAGCTGGGAAAGGGAAATAAAATGATGCTTGTAAGGTACATGGCACACAGTAGGTGCTGTGCACGTGTGTGAGTGAGTACTCCTTTATTTCTCTGTACTCATTCTACACTGGAACCGGCTGCTTTTAGTAGGGCAGACACAGTAGCTACCATTATTATTGTACAGAGTCAGATACAAGCTTTGTAGGTTCCATCTGTCTAAACTATTCTGCCTTGAAGTGGGAAATAATTACAGTGGGTAAAACATATTTGGGTGTCTCTTTTTGGTTTTTCAAGACAGTGTTTCTCTGTGTATCCCTGGTTGTCCTGGAACTCACTTTATAAACCAGGCTGACCTCGAACTCAGAGATCTGCCTGCCTCTGCCTCCACCATGCACCACTTAAATGTATTTGGGAATGAGGATGCTGTTACAATAAAATAGGGAGAGGCAAGATTTCATTTCTGGACTGTAGTTGCCAGGTCCATTATTCTAGAAGATTCACTGGGATCCAAAAAATAAAACACAAAATCTAGGGTAATTTCCATGTCTTGAGAATTTAAGGCAAAATAAAGTCACATGGAAATCTAGCTCTACTTTCCCATCACTAAAAACAAACCCAACCCCAAACCAAAAATACCAGCACCACTAGCAAAACCAAGCCTAAAAAGCAAGACCATTTAAAGGTGCAACAAAAATATGTTACTGCTGCGTTTCTAGCTGCCTTTTGCTTAATGTTCAAATTGTGTGCCCGATAAAAGATCTCTATTATTCTGATGTCTTACTGTAGGAACCGAAATTAAATGTTCTTTAAATAAGGGCAAATGTGAATGCTGTAGGCTGAGAATTAATAGCTTAAAACTACTTTAAAATCGCTATGTTTAAAAAAAAAAAAAAGGCATCAACAGAGCCACAGCATTCACTTTGGGGAAAAAAATAAATATATGAAACAGAAATAAAGCATGCCAGGGCAAGGGTTTAAATTTTCTCAAAACTTTGTATGTATAAACATGTTACAAAGGCTGGCTAAAGGCTTAATGGTACAGTGTAGTGCTTGTTTAACATGACCAAAGCTTAGGCTGGATGCTCCTGCCGCCCTCCCAGGGGAGAGAGGGGACTCAAACCCCCATTCACCTATTTTTAAACTGATAACAAGGCTGTATACAAGAATATCTAAAAAGCAAAATCTTAGGCCATGATCAAGTCTAGGATGGTATACAAAAGCCGTTTTCTCTCCAAAAATCCATCTAAATTAACTGCAGCTTGATCTGATTCTCTTTTCTCTCCAAGCTTATATCCTGCCATCTCTACTTCTTCTAGTTCTCCCTTGATTAGAGAGGCAAAGGCAGGCAGATTTCTTTGAGTTTGGGTCAGCCTGGTCTACAGAACAAGTTTCAGGACAGCCAGGGAAACCCCTGTCTCAAAAAGCCAAAAACCAAAAGTGAGTTTACCAGGCCAGATTGTGTCATCTGTTTAAACACTAAGATGAAGATGAATGTTCAAAGACAAGTCAGCTCCCTCTTGAGTCTGTGCTCTTGTCCACGACTGGTCAGTTTTTGCTGCCTAATTCAAATAGGGATCTTGCTTTGCTGGACTCTTTATGACCACCTGCGTTCTTTCGGATTTTGGGGCCGAAACAGAGGGAAAAACTTAACAGTACCAAGCATGGGCTGGTGACGTCTACTGGTCTAAGTTTCCAACTAGGGACTGGGGCAAAAAACAAAACAAAACAAAACAAAAAAACCAGCCATGCTGATCCTGTTGAGGCTGTCTCCTGAACACTCAAAATCAGTCCTTTTTCAGACATAAATTTTGGCAATAAAGTCTCATGCCCACGGTCCTGAGCTAGTTTTAGGACTACAGTTGTTCTAGGCTACAGGAGTCTAAGAAACAACCAAAAAGGAAAACACTTCAGTAACAGATCTGGCTGGTAAGATGGCTCAGCAGGAAAAGCCCACATTCTGCCAAACCTGCCAAGCCTGCCCCTCCCAATGACACAGGTGTGGACAGGAAATCGACTCTGGCTTCCACCTGCGCTCGAATACGTAGATGCATGTGTGCTCAAGTGCGCGCGCGCACACCCCCCCCCCCCCAAATAGGTAAGATACAAAATTAAAAACGGAGAAACTTCAAAAGCAGAAACCGGAAAATGTTCCTTTGTGCCTTATAGGTCTCCTGGAGTGGTCATTCCCCATTTCCTGTCCAAAGCACTGATAGCAGGCACATTCCTAGGATAAGGCACCCCATCAGTCCACTGTATGGCTCCTCCCTATCACTGATACACCACCGATTACGTTCTGTGTCCCAACAGACCCACATATACACTCCAGATCTGTGCTTAAACATTAACTTCCTCAGAGCTGCCCTATGTTCCAAGGTGTGTTTAGATCCCATGCTAAGGATCTCCCAGCTTGTATTGCACATAAGAACACAGCTCTCGGTATTGTCTGGAAAAGAGTGTAGTCTTACCTGCTGGCTGCACCGTACACTTGCGCTATGAGAGCAAAAGCCTCTGTCTTCTTTGCCACGTGTTTCAGCTCTTAGACCATTTCTCTAGGGAAATGAGTTTACGAATACACATTAGTTAAGAGTTTTGGTGAGACCTGATTCAGAAATCTTTAAAAAAAAATATTACTAGACATTTATTCAGAATGTTAGATACTTAATGCTTGCAAATGCTACTTAGGTAGAATATTTAACAGATCAAAGCCAAAGAAATAGGTATTTTATGAATATATCACCATCTTAGAGCATTTGCTTTCCTTCCCTAGGTTATCTATCAGATGTTTGACCATTAGGCTATTCTCCACCCAATATGCAACCTTGTGAGAATAGCAAATAAAGTTAAAATAAATAAGGTGACTCATTAAGTTGTTACTCTCCATGTAATCGAAAGTGGCTTGAACTCCTGATCTGTCCCTCCTTTCCGAGATCTGGAATTACAGACATGTGCCACCAAGCACGTTCCAATAACTTCTAATTAGTCAAAATAAGCATCCAAAAGCTTACCGGTCCCCACAGCTAAGGACAAAATCTAATGGCATGGGAAAAAAACTGATGTTTTATTTCTCAAATGGGAATAGAAATACTTCTATCATAGGACAATGCTCAGATGCTGTAAGGAGGGCCGCCATCTTTGGAAGGACCATCTAGGACCCTACCCCAGGCCCCGAAATGATAAAAGTGCTGGCTCCCTGGGAGAGAGGTGAGATTATAGTCCCCCAAATGCTCGGCTTTACCAAGCAATGTGCACTCACTGTAAAAAGGGGTTAGGTTGGAGATGTTGGGAAATAAAGTACCCCAGGATAAACCTTTACGTACGTACGGAAGCCATATTTGCTACAGGAGGAAGCCATATTCACTACAGGAGGAAGCCATATTTACCAGAGAAACCCTCATTCTTTTAATCCCCCTTTGGCTTTTCGAGGCAGGGTGTGGCCCTGGCTGTCCTGGAACTTGCTACATTTGTAGACGAGGCTGGCCTCCAGCTCACACAGATCCGCCTGCCTCTGCCTCCCACGCCCTGGGATTAAAAGCCCGCAGCCCCGCCACTGCCATCCCCCACGCCCGGCCCGAAGCTGCAATTCTCCTAAAATCAGGAGAGGAACGTGGTGGTCAGAGTCCAGGCGCAGAGGAGGCCGGGAATTCTACGGGAAGTCGTTTGCGCGGTCTTGTAACAGCAAAGAAACCACTTCAGGGTTGTTAAAGGAGCGGCAAGCTCCGGCTTAGTTCAGAACAATTAAAAAAAGCAAGAGCTGTCTATCCCATGACAGTGTTCAGGCGCTCAACACACGAAGGGGAAGCCCCGCATCTGTGGCCCTACACCTCCTTCCCTCAGAGAAGACAAGACGGAACCCCACGACTTCACGAGGCAAGCCTTACCCAGGGGCCCCGCGGTAGAACGAGCCAGTGGCGCTCCCGAGGCAGCGGCGGAAACCTAGGCGGCCCGGAGCGCGCGGCCTGCTGCACCGCTCGCTCTTCAGACGGGCTGGCGCGGCCCGGCCACACCCATCCGGGAACCTGCGGAGCTCGGTAGGCTGGAATCCCCGAGGAGAAGCGCTCCACGTGGAAGTGGGCGGGATCGGGCCGAGGGTGCCCGGCTGAGGGCGGGGTCGGCGCGGGAGGGCAGAGGTCAGACGGGAGAGGCCTCTCCGGGATCCCGACGGCCCGGCCTTGAGGCACAGTCGCTTCCCTCTACCTGTGTGTGGACACGTGCCGCCACACAGGTAACCAGGTTGGCAGAGGGTGCAGTTCCTGCCTCCACAAACGCGCTTTGCAGTTTTGGCCCCTCTCCGCCCTGGATCCCAGCCTCCCACGACCCCGCCTTAACTCTTCCATCGTGGGTCCATCAGCCCTCACTCACCACCGACCGCGGTCTAGTGAAATTTAATGGTTCGCGTAAACACACCGGCCCCATTAAAACAAAGACCAAATCAATATTGAAGATCCTCTTACATTTAACCTGAAGCTTTTCGGTAATTTACTTATCAGGGAGGACTCCGTCATTTATTCTCGTTAACGTCCTTTTTTTTTTTTTTTTTTGGAATAAAACTTAATGGTGAGATTGAAAAAGAAAATGTCCTACTGGTGCAAAACTTAAACTACTTGTCTATTTAAGAAGGCTCTGTCGCTAAGTCTCTTTTATTCATCTGAATGGAAGTAGAATAAATCTTCCTTGCTTCCTTTCTTCTCCCAGGCGCATGTCCTTTGAAGTGAGTTTGGGGCTGAAGCAGTAATTAGGAACTGCTTTCCTCCTGGTTTCCTTGGCACCTCTTTGTGGCTTTTTAGAAAATACTTAGGTGAGCCAAGTATGGCGGCGCATGTCTGTTAATCCCAGCGTTCAGGGAGGCAGAGGCAGGCAGATCTCTGTGAGCTCTATAAGGAGTGTCCAGGACAGCCAAGGCTAAACAGAGAAACCCTGTCTCGAAAAAACCAAAAACAACAACAAAACCAACCAAACAAAAAGCAAAAAGAAAGTTCTCAACAAGTTCTCTGACCACGTGTGTGTGTGTGTGTGTGTGTGTGTGTTTTATGATAAAAAATGTTAATAGTCGAAGCCAGCCTGAGTTAAATAGTGAGGCCGTGTTCTCATTTTTTTAACCCCTCTTTGGGTATTGTTTATGGTTGCAAAACAAAGACTACCTCCAGGAGAAAGCAGAAAGCTTTTCTTTTACCTAATCACTCTGAGCCACACCCTTCTGTTATCAGAGACTTAACCTCAGTTGAAAGACACAGGACAAACTAGAATAATGTGTAATCTCTTCCTTAGCAGGGTTTTGTCTGCCCTCTGGTTTATATCACCAGGGTGAGGCCGAGGCTAGGGACTCTAAGGACTGTGTGCCATTCCATTTTTCATACTCCATGTCACACATCCATTAGTTTTGGCCCCATTACAATTTTGCTCTTCTTTCCAAGTCCCTCCCCAGACTCCAAAGTAACACAAAATGAACCAACTCCTCTGCTATCATATCAGCTTTGTTTCAGGGAAATTTTGTTTCTCCAAAATGAGTTAGGTAAGCAGTTCAACCACAAAAGAGAAGAAGGCTGTCTTTGGAAGCACATTAAAATAATAATTTCCCCAGATTTGGTGTGTCATGCTTACAAACCCAGCCCTTTGCATGGCTGAGACTGTAAGATGGTTTTTGAGTTGAGACAAAGCATAGTGAGTTACAGACTACCCTGGGTTTTAAAATGAGACCCCACCACAAGCAAGCACATAAACAGCAACAACAAAACACAAAAATATTTGAATTGCTGAAATTTTATCCATTTTGATACTTCTAACAATAATATTGTGGCCAATTATATATATTCTGGGAGCTGGAGAGATGGCTCAGTGGTTAAAAATAATTGGTTCTCTTCTAGAATCCAGGTTTTATTCCCAGGACCCTGACGGTAGCTCACAACCATCTAGAACTCTAGTTCCACAGGACTCAACTCTGCTTTCTGGCTCTCCCTCTCCCCCAACCAAGCCCATAGGTGGTAAATGTATGCAGGCATATATGCAGGCATCTCGCTTAGATACATAAGATGAAGTTTAAAAAACCTTCCGGCACTTTATGTGTGTTACTAGGCAATATTTTTATTCTAAGTTTAAAAAGCAAGACACTATTCATAGACATTATTCAGTCCACACAGATTTTAGTTTCTCTCCTACACAGGTGTCGTCCAGGCCCTGGGGATATGGTTCCTGGAATTCACTGGCCAAACTTGCAGGGCCAGAATTAGGATAAGAGCAGTAACTTGCTAGCCTTCAGCAAATTTAAGGGCTTCAAGAAGAATTCAGCAATTATTAACAATACTTTCTTAAAAACAGAATTGAAATTGAAGTACAAAAATTCCCAATAAAACATACAAAGGTGAAAGCAAAGTCAGAGGATATGAGACAGTCACCGTGGCAATGCAGTGTGGAAATGTACCTAAAAGGCTAGCACAGTGAACTGAGGTGTTTGCTGCCTTGCGAGCCCAAAATTGGAGAGTCCAGAACTTTTGGGAGGTTTCCTAGGAGCTGTTGTGAACTGAAGGAAGAGTGAGTCTAGAAGCCAGAACGTTCCTGGTGGTAGACTGAAAATTAGTTATACAAGAGTGAGGGAGAAACAGGAAATGTGGAGAAGGAAGGGCTTCAGGCTCAGACCGAGAGCCTTCAGGGTACTTTGATCTCCATTCCAGTAGTGATGGGAATAGGGTATAAAAGAAAATATGAGATAACTGGGTAAGGTTACATGTCTGCAGTTCTTGCACATGAGAGGTAGAAGCAGGAGGAACATAGGTTCAATGTTCAGTCTCATCCTATATGATGAGTTTGAGATCCTGCCTCAAAAAATTGAAAGCACAAATAGGAAAACGACATAGAGAAGGCAGTGAGAAAGGAGAATAAAAACAACAAAATGACATATACATATGGAAACGAGACAATGAAATATCACTTTGTTTTTTGTTTGTTTGGTTGGTTTGGTTTGAGACAGGGTTTCTCTGTGTAGTCCTGGCTGTCCCAGACGCCCTTTGTAGAACAGGCCGGCCTGGGCCTGGAACTCACAGAGATCCACCTGCGGTGTCTCTCTGAGTGCTGTGGTGGCCTGAGCCACCACAAATAGCAGAAATAATACTTTGTATACTAATTTAGAAAAGAAAATATTTATCAGGGGCTGGAGTGATGGCTCAGTGGTTAAGAGCACTGGCTTCTCTCTCAAAGGACACATGTTCAAGTCCCAGCACCCACATGGTACCTTACAACTATCTCTAACCCCAGTTCCAGGGGATATGATATCTTTTCTCAACTCTGTAGACACCAGGCTCACACATGGTACACAGAACATACATAGGAACAAAACACTCAGACATAATGAAGTAAATAAGTAATATAAAAGATATGTATGTATCATATATAAATGCTGATTAACCTTATAATTGCAAAATATTATTGTTAAAACTTAGTTTGTCTCCAATAGTTTTATTGTCTTTGCTAATATTATTTGAAAGTATTAGATGGGATTTCATCTATCAACTACATGGAATTATTTTATTAGTACTCTCTTTATAATTTCATCTGCATTGTAAAATGACGGTCCTGACCCACCGAAACCTCACATCTAGAAACTTCATGTCTAGACTCAAACTAGAAATGAATTGTGGTGGTCTCATGTACCACTTTACATTAAATTATACTATTTTAAAAACCTCCTTGTATGATTTTTTAAAAAATCTGTTGTATTATTTGCTGTTATTAATACCTTTTCCAAACTTGTTTGATCTTGATGGCAACCTTGTGAATCCTTGCTGCTATTTTATGGATGAGAAAATAGAAAGTTATTAATGGTAAATTCTTATTCAAAGCCACAGAAACATTAAGGTAATGGAGGAGATTTTTGATCCCAACTCTTGCTATTCTGACACAAACTTTAAATGTAAAGTTAATTTTTCCAAGTTCAGCCAACTGTTTAAAGAGCTTTCTAGATCCAGTTTCAATTTCCATGAAGGGGAGGGAGAGTTCCACCAGCTTATAATTTATGTTTCTACTGGGAATTTGATAACTTAAAGCATAATTTCTAAGAGTGGAGTGAGGAACATTTATCTTTAGGTTTCACTCCTTTACTATTATTTTTAATCTAAATCGAAAATGTTTGGTATTTCACTCTGAGACAAATGAAACTTCTCCTTACATGGTCCTATCTTTTCAAAAAATTTTAATGCTCTTTAGGTGAACAGTATAGGCATAAGCATTATTATATTTCATTTTCTTCTGGAGAATTCAGCAATGGCCTAAGTACAGGGACTAGAGGCTCCTCTTTAGATATCAGATGCTTTAACAGTGCTAAGGATGATTTCTTACTGTTATTTATTTATTTATTGTTGCTTTTTTTTTTTTTTTTTTTGGTTTTTTGAGATAAGGTTTCTCTGTGTAGCCTTGGCTGTCCTGGTCTTGCTTTATAGACCAGGCTGGCTGGCATTGGATTCACAGGATTCACCTGCCTCTGCCTTCCTGAGTACTGGGATTATAGGCCTATGCCATCCTGCCCAGCTTTTCTTACTGTTATTGTTTTTGGCAGTTTCATGCAATAGTTTTTATGAACTTGTAATATGTCTGAATGTTTGTGCTCTTCCACTGCTTAAGTATTGAAATATAAACCTCGGGGTCTGTGGAAGTGGCTCATTTGTCAAAGGGCAAATGAGCAAATGAGTTTTGAATCAAGCTCAAATAGAATGGTCTTTCAAATATTATTATTTTATTTCGGCATGCTGTTAAATTAGTGCATGGATTGAAAAGCTATCATATGGAGTTTCCATACACACTTTATGTAGCTTCCCTTAAATTTAATATACCATCTAGTCCGTTTCCATTTACTGTAAGAATTCTGCAATGGCATAATGCTACTAACCAAACTCTAGACTTTCTTGGATTGAAGCAGCTTTTCCACGAACGTACCTTTAATCTGTTCCAGGATCCAATTCAGGATGCCATTTTACATTCAGGACAAAGTTAAAATGCAGACATCCAGTTCCACCACCATCAAATTTCAGTTCAAGCTCAGAAAATGTAATTTATGTCTTGGAATATATTTTCTTCTGCCACTCCTGTAACTCTCAGCCGCACTTACAATCCCAAATTTGCTCACTTTGCAAGCCTCTCTTTGAGAACTGAGAGTTCATAGGAAACATTTTAGAAGCTCAGCACTATGTTTACCTCCTCCACCCAACCATTTGGAATTAAAACATTATTTTTTGGTTTTACATTACCTTCAAAATGGAGGTTTACGTATGATGTGGAAAGTGAAAAACCAGTAAGATCTATACCTCTCAAGAGTTTTCTACACTTCTAGACTTCACAAGGTCAATCTACATGGAGTAGGGACTGTGTGAACTGGTGTGTATGATATTTGAAGACATGACAATGCATGATGATCCTAGTTTGTTAGTGATACTGGCTAAGTTTGGCGACACATAGTTATATATAGCCTTTATGGCCATTTAAGGCTGCTGAGATGGCTCAGCCCATAAGGGCACTTGCTGCCAAGCCTGAAAACGTGTTCATTCCCAGGACCACATGTAAGAAGGAGAGCAATCACCCTGGCTAGTTATCTTCTGACCTCTGCATCTGTGCATTGGCACATGCACCCCTCCAAACAAACAAACAACAGACAAACAAATAAAATTTTAACATGTTGACCTTGGGGCTGGAGAAATGGCTCAGTGGTTAAAAGCACTCATTGCTCTTGGGAAGATCCTGAATTCAATTCCCAGCAGTGACATTGCAGCTCAACTACCTGATGATGTCTTGTGGCATGCAAATTTACTCAAGACAAAGTACTCATATACATAAAATATGTAAATTAGTTAATCTTACAAATATGAAAAAAAAACCCATTAACCTCTCATACACATATCCTTTTGTAAAAATTAGGAACTCAATTTCCTTTCTTCTTTCCTTCTTCTCTCTCTCTCCTCCAGACAGGGATTTTTCTTTGTGTATCCCTGGCTGTCCTCACTCTGTCGACCTTGAACTCAGAGGTCTGCCTGCCTCTGCCTCCCAAGTGCAACCTGGTCGTGGCTGTTGCCATCACCACCACCACCTGGCTCAATCTTCTTCTCAAAATGAGGTGGAACCAATTAGTGGGCAGAAGTTAGAAAATGTGACTTTAACAATTTTTTTTTATGTCTATGGATTAAAATGAGTAAAAGTGTCACAGATGATTAAACAGGGTTGTTTATGATCTACTTTGCGTTCAGAAAAAGAGCAAAAGCAGCAAAATTGGAATGCACTGTGTTATTTCAAAATGCCAACTGACATTTATGTCTACATTTAATATCTTGTTTGTTTATTGTTTACTTATTTGTGCCACTAAAACTAAAATAAAACTAGGAGGTAAAGAGAAGAGGGGCGGGCATTCAAGACTAGCCTCAGCTACATAGCAGGTTCAAAACCAGCTTGGGCTACGTGAGGCTCTGTCTCACTACAAATAAAATGAAATTTCAGCACACAAAGGCAAGGGACAATCAGGAAGCGAGTGGAGCAGGCTCTGGTATTCTCCAGAAGTTGGTCAACTCTCTTTACTTTGCTGGAGGGATCTGCTCTGACAGATACTATCCAAGACTCCATAGCTGGTGGCAGAGGATTCTGGGTATGTCTTAACTCTTTCCTAAGGATGCCAGAAGTGTTTATTTCTGGCCCAAACCGAGGACTTAGGATTAGAATCACTTCTGACCTCCAGACTGTAGTAATCCCCCTGCCTTCCCTCCAAGAGGTTCACTCAGAAAGCAAAAATATCTTATCAGATTATAGAATGTAATTTTCAAAATCCAAGGGTAAATAACTTGAGCACTGGTCCCAAGCTGGACCATGCCTATGGATCTCCTTTCCTGAACTGTCCCTCCTTTTCCTAATGCCCAGGTCCTCTGGACAAACCTGTCTGTCACTAAGATTCTTGCCTGGTCTGTCTCCATGTCTTAGTTGTTGTTCCCCCTGCCTGTCGCCTCCACAGTTCTATCTTTAGATAGTGGGCTGCTTTTATTTTATTTTTTGTAAGTGGACACATTTTTCTTCCTTATTGTATGTTCAGCAATAAAATAAAAATATTATTAAACTATATTAAAATATACAATTAAATGTATGTTTAACATTTTTTCATCATGGTTATTTTGCTTTTTTTTTTCCCTAAAACAGGGTTTCTCTGTGTAAACTTGGTTGTTCTGGGCTCACTTTGTAGACCAGTGCTGGGATTAAAGGCATGTGCCACTGCAGCTCACTAGTTATTTTGCTTTTAATGATATTGAATGGCTTAGACTTTCTGAAAGAAGAGATTCCCTGAACAGATAACTATATCTCCTCTATAAAAGTGACAGTCTCTTCTGTTTCTAATTCAGCATTCTTCATCTATATCTTTCCTATCTATGCATCTATGTGTGTATATGTGTATGTATGTATGTATATATGTATGTATCTATCATCTATCTATCTGTCTATCCATCTATCTATCCGTCCATCCATCTATCTATCTATCTATCTATCTATCTAAAACAGATCTCACTGTGCAGCCCAGGCTGTCTGTTTCTAATCCTCCTGCCTCAGCTTCCAGAGTGCAGGCATCACAGTCATGTTGCCTCACCACATCCAGCCAACCACTTATTTGGTTGAAGCACATTTAAATATTGTCTTTTCGCCTCCCTTACAATTTTGAATGAATTTTTAAAAGTGTAAAAAACTTTCCTCTAAAGTATAAATTCTTCGGAATTTTCCTCTGTGATTGTTAAAAACATGTATATGTTTACATTTCAGTAGGGATGGGGAGGGGGGCACAAGTCCATAGTTCACACATGGAGGTCAGAGGTCAGCATGTGGGAGTCAGTTTTCTTTCACCATGTGTTTCTAGAGATGGAGGTCAGGTTATCAGGGTTGGCAGTAAGTGCCTTTACGCACGCCCCAACCACACCCAAAAGCCATCTTTCCTACCCTAGTTTGTTTATTTGTTTGTTTGAGATATTGTGCTATGTAGTTTAGGCTGATTTTCAACTCACCTTTAAAGTACTTGGCAATGCTCTGGGCTTTAGTGATTCTCAAATCCACATGGGTGGCTCTTCCGCAGTCAGCTTTGACATGCTTACCTCAACTATTCATTCCTAGCTCACAGTCTAAATGTGTTCTTACCTACAACTGTTTCCTCTTACTCTCAATGAAAAATGTCTAACTTTGTTTCTTTCTCTCTTTCCCTCTCCTTTCTTCCTTTCTTTCTCCACCACCCAAGTTCTTATATAGCCCAGATGGGCCTTTATTTTTTAAGATTTGTTTGCTTATTTGTTTGTTTGTTTTTATGAGTACTCTATCTGCATGTACACCTACACACCAGAAGAGAGCATCAGATCACATTTATAGATGGTTGTGAGTTACCATGTGGGTGCTGGGAATTGAATTCAGGACCTCTGGAAGAACAGACAGAGGTTTTACCTGCTAAGCCATCTCTCCAGCCCTTTGATGGACCTTTAACTCACTGTATAACCATGGCTGACCCTGAACTCCTGATCCTCCTAACACCACATCTCAGTCGCTGGTATCATATGAGTAGTGTGCCAACATATGTGGCTACAATTTTTTTAACCATTTTTTATTTTGAAAGATCTTCGGAATTTTAAAATATACACTTAGGTATTATACAGTTGGACCTTAAACTTCCTCGCTCCATTTCTTGTTCACGTATGCTTCAATAAAGATGCCATCATGTTGAAAGACAGCTCCATCTCCTCCAAGTTTATATTCAAGCAGCCTGAATGAAATACACCCATGTGCTAACATTTTCCCCCCCGGGATTACCACGGATGCTCTCCAGTGGACCATTGGTTATATCAGGGGCTATGATTCCTGACTCTCAGCAAGGGTCGTGTCGCCCTCTAGAGGACATTCAAATGTTTCTAGAGATGCTTAATTTGATCAGAGACCTTTGTGGGTTTCTTCCAGAGCAGGAAGGAAGGATGGAAATGTGGGAGGGAAGGAGGGAAGGAGAGTCATTGAATCTGACAGGCCCGAGAGCAACTTCCTTAGCCATTGTACCTTCTCATGATTATTCTGTACCGTCCCTCTCTTCTCCTGGCTAACAACTTCTTAGTCCTATTAACTAAGTGTCACCTTGCAGTGAGAAATAAAGAGCAGTGGAAATGGAGCCTTCATGTCTTCTGTCACCCAACATATCTATGCACCTGTGCAACTTTTGCTTTTCCTCTTGGTATGGTGAATGGGCTAGCTGTGCTTATCCCTACTGTTTTCTCGTCTTGTATTCTTCCGTGTTGCTTCATCTTGACTAACTGAGAACTTTGTCCAAAGAATATACACCCCCCCCAAGAGAAAAAAGAAAAGAAGAGGGAAAGAGAAAAAAAAATATAACTGGGTGTGATGGCACATGCTAGTAATTCTAGCACTCTGGGAGGCAGAGGCATGTGGATCACTGTGAGTTTCAGGCCAGCCTAGTCTACAAATCGAGTCCAGGACAGCCAAAGATACATTGAGAAACCCTGCCTCAAAAAAAAAAAAAAAAAAACCAACAACAACAACAACAACAAACACTTATTTCTCTGCTTCATGTTTTAGAGAGTCATTGGGCCTAGAGTTCCAGGTCTGAACATACCTCCATCTTTTTTCATTCCCCACCCTGGCTGTTGCCGTCAGCATTCAGATGCCCGTGCAGGAACCATGTAACTATTAGAAGGAACTCCATTGATCCTGAAGTCTCTCGCACTTACTATTCACATGTCTTTTTCTACCGTTCATGTTTTAAGATTTATTTTTAATTTTTAACAATGTATATGAGTGTAGGTATGTACATGTGAGTTCAGGAGCCTGTGGAGAGATTATTGGTGGTTGTGAGCCTCCTGATGTGCTAGAAACCAAATTCAGTCCAAGAGCAGTGAGCGCTCTTGCTTTTTTGTTGTTGTTTGTTTGGTTTTGTTTTGGTTTTTAGAGACAGGGTTTATTTGAGTAGCCTTGGCTATCCTGGAACTTGTTCTGTAGAGCAGGCTGGCCTTGAACTCACAAATATCTACCTGCCTCTGCCTCTGAGTGCTGGAATTTAGAAGAGTGCATCATCACTCCTGGCTGGCAGTAAGCACTCTTGATCACTGAGCCACCTCTCCAAAGCCTTGCAGGTTCCTTCTTATACAAAGAGTCTCTGCTTCTAAAATGAGAACCCACTGGCACCATGGCATCGCTCGACAGAATAGCATCTCTCAGTTTCAACCAAGCACCCACTGATTCAGAAACAGCCTTTTAGCAGGATCTCCAAGATCACAGTGACATAACTCCAGAAGCCCTAATTTGTCACGTTGACTTTCTGTCCTCCAATTGTTCTTTAATACACTTCACTAAATCTTACTTCTCTGTTTTCCACTGAATCAGTTCTTTTTAACCTTACCAGTTTTCTTACAAGGTTAAATCCAAATGTCACTTTTCAGTACCCATTTTTCTGGCACTTCCATTATTTCTGAGACAGCTAAAACCTTCATTCCTTATGGACCGTTAGTTTCTGTGGGGGCTATGGGGGCTGCAGGAACTCAGTCTCTGGGTATCTTTTCTTTCCCCTACTTATACTCTTACTGGTCTCCCCTAGTTTAAAGGCTATTTATAGGATCCGTGGATATGGATCTCAAAAACAACAGCAAGAACAAAAAACCAAACAAAACAATCCCCCAAATCCACAGACCCAACCCCTAAAGAAAACCCAACTTGGTAATGAGGAAATTTTAAGACGGATGCTGATTACTTTAATGGGCTATTGACAGTCAATGCAAATCTTGGTGAGAGGTCTTTCAGATCTTGAAATGACAAATGTTTTAGACGTTACCTGTCAAGCTAAGATAGAAATATTTTACTGTGGGCTTTGTATGTTGTGTTCAACCAAAATTCACTGATACACTGATTTGGCAGTTTATTTGGCATAAATGATATGTAAGTAATCAGTATAATTTAACCATTTGTATGGAGCATCAAAAGGCAAAAAAAAGACTATACACAGTATTTTTTAAAATTTATTTATTCTTTCATATATTGTATCCAGACCATAGTTTTTCCTCCCTCCTTTCTTCCTAGTTCTTCTCCCCATGTTCATCTTCCCAGAATGCATTCCTCCTTCATTTCCCTTCAGAAGAGGACAGGCCACCTAGAGATATCAAACAAATGTGGCATATCAAGTTGCCACAAAATTAGATACCTCCCCTCATATTAAGGCTGAATGAAGCAACCCAGTGGGAAGAAACATGATCCAAAGCAGCAAGGACAGCCCTGCTCCTGTGTTTATAATCCCATTTTTTTTTTTTTAAATCTCAGTAGCCCTGGCTGTTCTGGAGCTCATTCTGTAGACCAGGCTGTCCTCAATCTCACAGAGATGCACCTGCCTCTGCCTCCGGAGTGCTGGGAAGAAAGGAGTATGCTACCACTGTCTTGCTGATTCTGTAGGTTTTCTCCTGGCTCCTACAATTCTTCCTCCCACCTCTTCTGAAGGATTCTGAAAGCTCTCCACCTAGTGTGTGGCCGGCTGTAGGTCTCTGTATCTGTTTTCATCAGTTGCTGGGTGAAGTCTCTCTACTGACAATTGAGCTAGGCACCAATCTATGAGTATAGCAGAATATCATTAGGCATCATTTCATTGACTTATTTTTTTTTTCAAGACAGGTAGCCTTGGCTGTTCTGAACTCACTTTGTAGACCAGGCTGGCTGGCCTCTAACTCACAGAGATCCATTTGCCTGCCTCTGCCTCCCTGAGTGCTGGGACTATAAGCATGTGCCACCAGCTCACTGACTTTTTTTTTTTTCTTTACTCAGTCATGTTTGATTCTTCCCCTGGGTCCCTGGACTATCCAGGCGCTGGGTCCTGGCCTTCCAGGCAGTGTCAGGGACTGACTCCCTCTCATGGCATGGGTCTCAAGTTGGACCAGCCATTGGTTGGCCACTCCCCCAGTATTTGCTCCACTTTTACCCCAGCACATCTGGCAGGAAGGACAAATTGTATGTCAAATGTTTTGTGGATGGATTGGAGTCCTAATCTCCCCGGCTGGGAGCCTTGGCTGGTAACAAGAGGTCCCCAGGTCAAGATCCCTATTCCATGTTTCTAGGAGTCTTAGCTAGGGTCATCCTTGTAGATTCCTGGGAGTTTCCATTGCACTAGGTTTCTGCTTCACCCCTGAAATGTCCCCCTATTCAAGTTGTCTCTCCCAGAACTTTCTCCTGCTCCTCTTCCCCCTCCTGATCCCTCCTGTTCCTGTCCCCACCTGTCCCCAGTCAAGCCAGTCATAGTATCTATTCTACTTCCCCTTCCCAGAGAGATTCATGTCCCTCTTTCTTTTCTCTTCTTCTTTCTTTTGTTGCTTTTTTGGTTTTTTTTTTTTGGGGGGGGGGGACAGGGTTTCTCTGTGTAGCCTTGACTGTCCTGGCCTTGCTTTGTAGACCAGGCTGACCTCGAACTCACAGGGATCTGCCGGCCTCTGCCTCCCCAAGTTCTGAGATCACAGGTGTGCACCAACTTGCCCAGCTTCATGCATCCCTCCTTGAGCTCTCCTTGTTACCTAGCCTCTCTTGCTCTGTATACATAATACTTTTAAACCAACATGTGACCCCAGGTCAGCAGTTTTGGCACCTGGAAACTCAGCAGGGATGAGGATGTGATACTGCTCACCAGATTCACTGAAGTAGAGCCTAAATTTTAATAAAACATACACATACACACAAACACACAATTTAAGTCTTGTAAGCAGGTAATATACTCAGATTCAGGAGTGTTTGAACTGGACCTAAGAAGCAAATAAGTAATGGCTAACCCTATAAAAACAGTAGATAGCAAGGGTAAACAGAGGGAAAAGATTGAAACTGACTGAGAGTATGTCTCCACAGTGAATTAAGGGGAACAAATGACACAAACAAACTTAAGGTATTCATTTTCACCTTGTGCTAGAAGTAAGTGTTGAGACATCACCGCCAATGAATCTAAGAGAGCATGGGTGTTTGCCATGAGGCAGAGAATGGAAGGCAAATCTATTTTCTGACTCAATAGTAATGAAACACACATTTTTGTTTTTCTGAGACAAGGTCTCACTCCTGTAAGCCTAAGCTTGGTTTATGTATTCTTTCCGAGTGCTGTTCAGCTTCCCCGGTGCTGCAATTTGTAGCTGTGTGCCACCATGCTCGACTTGAAACATGCATTTTCCTTGTTGAGAGTCTTCATTCAGTACTTAATGGTACTTCGTCAATTTTGTTTCCTTTTCGTTTCTGGTGTGTGTGTGTGTGTGTGTGTGTGTGTGTGTGTGTGTGTGTGTGTATGTGTCTTTGTGTGTGTGTGCCTGTGTGCACTTGTGCTGATGGGTAAGTGGATGAGAAAGACAGATGTGTTGTTGAGATTATCTTCACCAACTGCTCTACTTTTTAAAGTTTTGTTTCATTTTAAGTGTGTGTGTGTACATACACATGTGTGAGCAGACGTGCCTTCAGAGTCCAGAAGAGAGTGTTGGATCATCTGTTGCCGCAGTAGGTGGTTGGGAGCCATCAGATATACGTGTTTGGAATTGAACATAGATCCTCCATAGAGCAACCTCTTGCGTTTCTCTATTTTATATTTGAGACAGCCTCTCCTGTGGAGGTCTACTGTGGCTATACTGGCTAGCCAGTGACTCCCCAGTCCTTCCTGTGCAGATCTCCCGTGGTTCCAGGGTGACAACTCCCTCAGCCTCTTACAGCTTTTTGATGTAAAGCCTGGAGATCCTAGTACAGCAGGCACTTCACTCACTGAGTCACCTCCTCAGCCCTGGGCTTCAAAATTTCCTCAAGGTTTTAATACAGCCGAGGCAAAGAGTGAGCCAGAAGGCAGAGATGTCTGTTGTAAAAGTAACTTTTATTCTCCAAAGGTAACTGCCATCTGGAAGGCTTACTGCCTCCATCTGCTAACCTAAGCCTAGTCCTGGAAGCCTCTACCCCCCATATGATATAATCTAGGCCTACCATGTTTTCAGCCTCTGAGGCTTACTGCTGAACAAGCTCACCCTTTCTAGCTCTTTCTGAACTCTGGCTGGTTCAACTCAGCTGTTCTAGCTCAAACTCCTCTCCTACCTGACTGAATCAACTGGCTTCTCTCAGCTTTTGACTTTTTGCTCTGGTTGGCCTCAAACTAACTCTAACAATCTGTTCTAATCTTCTGACTCCTTCGTATTCTTTGGCTCATTCTGTCTTCATCTGTGTCTAGCTTGTTCTGTCTTCACCCTGCCTCTATAAAACTCTCCCGGTAAAACTGCCTCTGAATTCATTCCATGAAGAGAACTGCCACAAACTTACATCCTTTGGACTGCCTCTCAACTCACTGACTCAGCCAAAGTGCCTGAACAAAAATGACTAGAACTCAGAGATCTGCATGCATCTGTCTCCTGAGTAATGGGATTAAAGGCCTGTACACCGTGCCCCAACCTAAGCTTTTCTTTACGTGAAACTTGTTGTATATCAGGCTGCCCTTGAACTCGGAAATCTGCTTGCTTCTGTCTCCTGGCATGTCATGTCATTCCAGCAGGCTCACACAGACCTAGAAGATCTTTGGGTGTGATCTCTTGCTAGAGCTACATTTTGTTGTTGTTGCAATTAGCCAGTTTTTAGTGCAAAGGAGACAGAAAATATTGTAAGAAGTTTGTTTCAATCCAGGCATGGTGGTGCACAGCTTTAATCCCAGGACTCAGGGAGATAGAGGCAGGCTGATTGCTATGACTTTAAGGCTAGCCTGGTCTACAAAGCAAGTCTAGGAGAGCCAAGGGTACACAGAGAAAACTTGTCTCAAAAAATAAAAAACAAAACAAAACAAAAAAAAAGTTTGTCTGTTAGAGGCTGTATGGGACAAGGACTGTTGAAAGAGTGACAGATTCTTATATTTTTATATATAAGAAGAGATTTGCTTTCTCTTACTGAGGAGAACATAAATTATTTTATAGATATTATTTGGGAACAAAGGAAAGAAGGAAGGTTGTGTTCAAGTAGATCTTCAGAGTGGGCAGGGGACTCATATTCTGAGATAAAAATCCAAGATTAAATAGGTCGTGCTTATTTGCTTAGATCTGGGGAGTTAAGGTGATTTACTAAAGCACTATATTGCCCTGACATCTTTATGAAGTCACTTTAAGCATTCCTATATTTTTAATTAGAAGTCATTTAGCCAGTCCCTCTTCCCCTTGGCAGCAATGGACTTAAATGGCTATAGAATAAAAAATGAATAACGAGCAGTGCCTTTCCCTCTAAACATCCCAGATTGACCAAGGAGAAAGAGTCACTCCTTGAATATTGAAAGTTTTTCTTAAGCCAGGGTTGAGCAAATGGAGTTTTATATTCCATCCTCCAGCTTTCCTTCAGCTTTAACAATTTGCCAGACAGGACTTCCAACACAGTGCTTTGCATTCTGGGAAAAACTCCCCTGTACTGGTTGTTCATCCCCTTCTGTGAACCTACTCTGTGAATCCTCAAGGCTTTGAATGAGAAGCCAGAGAATCACAAGAGAGGAGTGCGAACTTCAAAGGTGTGTTTCTGTTTGATATCTCTCACTGGAATCTACTGCTGTCTAATCTTTATGCATCCTGGCCTAGGACAGGGGGAGGCCAAGACAGAGCAGTAGAGGTTTTGCAGGCAGTTACAGCCTGTCACACAGCCTACAATCTCACACAACTTTTCCTCTGCTTTCCTATACATCATCTAGTGGAAGTGAGAGGACAGTTTGTAAGAGTTGGTTCTTTCTTTCCATTACATGGATCCTGGGGATCAAATTTGGGTCATCAGGTTTAGCAGCAAGCCCTTTTACTTGGTAAGCACTCTCACTGGCCCTATGTCCACACTGATGAGTAAGTAAAGTCATAGGTGTACTGTTTCCTTTGTCAGAGCATGGGGCAGATCCGATGCTGTGGGTGACTTTAACCTAGCCTCATTCCCAAGGCCAAGACTGATCACACATTATTCAGTTATGCCAGCATCAGTTATAGATGCTGTCTTGAAAAACAAAAAACAAAACAAAACAACAAAAGAATTACATTATAGCTGGGTAAGGTGGCACATACCTGTAATCCCAGTACTTGGTAGGTAGAGGCAGGAGAATCAGGAGTTCAAAGTCAGTATGTAAACAGCTGTCTAATGAACAGCTTTACTTCTTCGAAAAAGTGTTTCTTTGTGTAGCCTTGGCTGTCCTGGAACTCACTCTGTAGACCAGGCTGGCCTCGAATTTATAGAGATCCAGCTTCTGCCTCTGAAGCACTGGGATTAAAAGTGTGTACTATACTGCCTGGCTCTCCTTTTTTTTTTTTTTATGCTTCAAAAATTATTACACATTTATTTTCTAAAAGGGTACTATAAGTTAATGTACACAGGAAAAAAGAAATGAGGAAAACTATAAAACAAGATCTCTTTCCTATTGTTGCTCTTCAGCAGCAAGAGATGACTTCCCAAGGACAACCAACTGAGGTCCTCTTAGTCTAGGTATATTTCTTGCTCCCACTTAAAAGACATCAATTTATCCCTAAAAAAAGCAACACATTGCTTACATGGTTAATTTTTAGTTTATTTGTAGTGTTTTATTTATCTCAGAGAAATCTTCATTGCTTCCTAGGATTCCTGGAGATGATTCTTGAAATTTGGCTATTTAGAAATTAAAAAAAAAAAAAAAATTATAGAGATCCTGAATGTACAAGTCACTGAATGGGACTTCATCCTGTTTCCATTGACACAGCAAATGATCCCTCACAATATTCTCTGCTCTTTGTTGAGCTAGGCATTCTGAAATGAGAGCCCTTCCCCCCATGCCAGAACACCACTGTAAAGACAGTAGCTTCATGATGCATCTTTCATTCTTCACAATGACATTTAAGAGATGTTTCTGATTCCAAATTAGGTTAGGCATACATAAAGATATATGGTGAAACCTTGTCTTAAAAAACAAAACAAAACAAAACAAAACAAAACAAAAAACCCAAACCAAACTAAAACACGAGTTTGTGAAGCTATATGATAAAAAAGATATAGGCTACTATGGTTTTTTTTTAAGTTTTTTTTTTATTTTTTATTAATTACACTTTATTCATTTTGTATCCCCCCATAAGCCCCTCCCTCCTCCCCTCCCGATCCCACCCTCCCTCCCCTTTCTGCATGCATGCCCCTCCCCAAGTCCACTGATAGGGGAGGTTCTCCTCTACTATGTTTTATATAAAAATTAACACTGAGTTGTTTTTGGTTTTGGAATAAGAGAGGGTAATTGGTGGCAAGGGAGATGGCCTAGGAAAGAGTTAGGGACAGTGAGTGAGTCATGAGTCAGAGAGAGAGGAGAGAAGAGAGGAAGAGAAAAAAAAGAAAGAGCAGACAGAGACAGAGAGACAGAGAGACCGGAACAAAGACAGGGCAAAATATTTCGTTTCAGTAAAAGACATATAGACTTAAAAACATTTTTAAAATTTAATTTTATTCAATGTGTATGTGTGTATGTGTGTGTACCTATGGGCCATAGCATACTTGTGGAGGTCAGAGGTATCAGCTCACAGGAATCAGTTCTCTCCTTCCATCATGTAGCTTATAGGTCCTTAGGCTTGCCAGCAGGTGTTCTTACTGGCTAACTCATCTTGCTAACCCTCCTGTGTACTTCTAAAGATTAGTCAGAAACCTTTAAAGAAAACTTCTGTCTGGACCACTAGAGGAAATCCTTGGGAAAGTTTGGCAAGCATTATAAATAGACCAATCTCTGTGGAACTAAAGTTAGCCTATGTAAAACGAGGAGCAAAGAGTAGGTGTTAAAATTGGCGTGTGGGAGCCGAGCAGTCCTTCAATGCCTCAGTCAAATGAATTCAATTTAATGATGTAGCTGTGCGTGATTTAAATGAGAAAACACAGATGAACCCAACCACAGCAAAGAATGTTTCTTTTCAAACAGGATTTTTTTTTCATATGCAATGCAAAAAGAATATTTATCTTGCACTTCTAAAATTAAGATAATTTGAATTTTTCTGTCAAACAGATGTTGAATTAAAAATCATCATTACCACTCTGAAATACAACAACTTAATAAAGGGTTTTAAAAGGTTAGTCTTATTATCTTCAGAAACCTAATTTGTTCTTGTAGAAAAATAATGATAGAGGGTAGTAAGAAAGGACAGGAAAAATATAAAAAAGAAGTTAATTTTACTTTTTTCTTTTCCAGTGTCAGTATTTAAAATCCCATGATTTTAGATATTTTATTAAATGGCACCCTGAATTTATTCAACTTCTTTGAATCCATACTTCACTGACAAATTTCTATCAAAAGATTTCATATTAGTTATATAAATTAAAATATTTTAGTATGCTTTCAATGTATTGATTTTTATGTGGCTGATTTATAACATAATTTATGATCGGTACAGAGTGTGATATATATGTTTACATATTACATATGATTTCACTCATTAGAAGTGGTCCATTACAATTTGAATGGGACAGAAAGAATTTCAAATAACCAGACCTAACCCACAAAGATTGTGATTTAGTGAGACATTGTCTCTATTAGATTGGCCTGTGGTCATGTCTTCAGAATATTTTCTTGCTTTATGATTGGTGTGAGAGGGCACTGTTCACACTGAGTCTCACACGGTCTGAGCAAGCCATGGGGAGCAAGAAAAAAGCGCCTCTCCTCCATGGTTGCTTTCCTGTCTCTGCTTGCGATCCTGCCATGACTTCTTCCAGTGATGGGCTGTGATTGGGACATGTCAGACAAACCCTTTCCTCCTTGACATTGCTTTTGATTATGGTGTTTAACATAGCAATGTAAAACAAAATAGAATATATATGGTATGAAAGATTTCTCAGCCTCTACTGTCTTTTAATTTCTTAGGAGCCACATACTAACCACGACACCATGTATTCTCTTTTTACATAATTTGTTATTATTTTTATGTTCATTGGTGTTTTGACTGCATGTATGTCTGTGTGAGGGTGTCAGTTCCCCTGGAGCTGGAGTTACACACAGGTGTGAGCCGCCTGTCAGTGCTGGAATTGAACGCAGGTCCTCTGGGAGAGTAAGCCAGTGCTTTTAACCGCTAAGCTATCTCTCCAGTTCAACGCAGTATATTTTTAAATCTGGGAAATCTTTTTGATCCTATGATGTCAGTTCCATTGACAACAGTTACAAAAACAGGTATAATCAGAAAACTCCTGTTTGACAATGAACAAATTATCATTATATATATCTGAAGTGACTCTACTGCATGAAGTATGTCTTCAAGCTTCTAAGAACAGAGAGGGGCAAACAGGTTATTTGACCTTAAGGTTTTTCTCCTTACTTGATATTAGATATATGCAGGATTGATGGAGTCAAGTCTAAGACTTGCTTTTCTGCTAACATATGGCTTGAAAATGAATCCTTAAGCACATGATCAATAGAATAAACTGGATTCCAAGTATATTAATTATCAAACACTATTGCCCAGTGGGCAGTATATTACATCAGTGTTGAACATTTAAGTTTGAATATACCACAAAGCCTGGCCTGGTGGTGCAGGCATATCTTGTCCATATCTTATCTCTGCTACTTAGGAAGCTGAGGGCTGATAGAAATTCAAGGTCTTCCTGGGCTCCCCTGTCTTATTTGAAAAAAAAAAAGTTTGTATATATATATATATGAACTGGAGCTATAGCTCACTGTAAGAACAGTTGCTTAGTGTATGGGACATGCTAGTTTTAATACCCAATGCTGAAAACTAACAAAATAAACAAATGAGCAAACCAAATGGACTATATTTACTAGTCTAGTTTGGTGAGTGCTCCAGGTATGTATTTTAATGTTGAATGGAGCCATTTGTGTAGACTGATCAAGTCAAGTAGGTCCACACTGCTGTTGAGTTCTGAATCCTTGTTAATTCTCTATGTGGTTTACTAATTGTTGAGGGGAATGGGGAAGTCTACAGTTAGAACCATCTATTTGTTTCCTTCTTTTATTTTAGCAGCTTTTGCTTTATATTCTGTAGCTCTGTGATTAGTTGAGACAGATTTAAGGTTGTTACCTTGTCTTGATGAATTGATTTTTAAATCATTATATAATGTGCTTTTATCTTGGTAACAGTACTTGCTCCAAAGCCTGCTTTATTTATATTCAAACGACTACTTCAGTTTGTTGTGCTTAAGGCATATGTGGAACATGCAGATTTTTTTTCTTTGTGAGAACCTACAAACAGATTCTCTGTCAATAATGAACTTTTCTTGTAAGACAATATAGTGAATATCAGGGAGGAAGTTCAACCTCAGGTACCTTCTGTCGCCAAATTTCATGTCATCTAATATGGCATCAATTACTATTCATTATTATTATTATTATTAATTTTTTACTATTTACATTTAGCAAATACATGTCTAAATCTATTTTCTAAGAAAAAAGTGTATTAAGTTTACTTTATGTGTATGAATGTTTTGCTTATATATTAATTACCGTTCTAATGCCGTGCTAAAGCACTCTGATGAAGGTAACTTTTAGAAGGACAGTGTGCTGCTAGTTTTAGGTCAATTTGACAAATGTGTCATTTTGGAAAAGACGACCCCCATTGAGAAAATGCTTCTACCAAGTTGGTCTGTAGGCAAGCCTGGGTGCATTTTGAAAATTAGTTATTAATGCCGGAGGCCCCAGCCCATTGTGAATGGCACATCACTGGGCACTTGATTCTGGGTGCTGTGAGAAAGCAGGATGAGTGAGCCATAAGAACAAGGCACTAAGCAGCACTCTTCCATGGTCTCTGCCTCAGTTCCTTTCTCCAGGTTCTTACTGTGATTGAATTCCTGCCTTGACTTCCCTCAGCAACAAAATATGATCTGTGAATTTTAAGGTGAAATAAATCCCTTCCTCCCCAAGTGATTTATCAGGCAAATGGAAACTCTGACTAAGGCAGAGGGTTTATTTGGACTGACGGTTCCGTAGGTCTTCTTTGGGCATTTATGTTGATGAGGCTTCAGGGGAACTACAGGCAACTAAGGAATGTTGGTTGGGGGATGATGTGTGACAATAGCCTTCACCATGGAAGAAGTCCCCAACTGATTATCTTATTCCAAGTGGTCAGCCCTGAAATCGTGTGCATACAAATGATAGTAAACAGGTGGTACAGGTTAAATTTCTAAATTTAGACATACACATATGTATAAACATATGTGTGTGTGCACTTCTAAATTTACACACACACACACACACAAACAAATAAAGAAAAAGATCATATTTGAGAGTGTAAGTTGGGGGGAGGTGTCCCTGGGCAATATTGGAGGGAGGAAAGGAAAGAGTGTAATTGGTGCGATTACAATTTCAGAACTCACTCAATCTCTCTCTCTCTCTCACACTCACACACACACACACGTGCTTGTGTGTGTGAGTGTGTGTGTGTGTGTATGTGTGCAAAACTTAAAGCCCCAGTGACATATTTCCTCCAGTAAGGCCACACCTCTTAAAACTATCAGTTTAGTACTACAAACTGGAAACCAAGACTTTAAATGCCTGAGGCATGGAGACATCTCATTTAAACCACCATAGCCTACATGAGCGTATGTGTTTCATGTATACATCTGATGCCTCTGGAGGTCAGAAGAGGTTGTCAGATCCTGTACTGAAAATTCTGGAATTCCTTAAAGAACACAGGAATACTGTGAGAATATATTTTCATTTTAATCCCAGGTGTGGGGATATGGGACTGCTTTGCAGCAGCTGACTATGATTTGCCTCATGCTCTAGCAGAGGAGTGATTTTGCCAGTTGCAGATTATTTCTGTGTTTGTGTGATGTTTGGAATTCTGCAGACTTTTCAGAGGGCCCAGAGAGGGGATGTGTTGTTGGTTGTGTTTGTTGTGGTTTATTAAGTAATAGTGCGTAAAGAAGAAACAACAAGAGGAAATTAGATATCCTGACAGGGAAGATGAAACTTGTCCCAAGGTGGTTGACACCCTTAATCAGCAGAAAGTAGTCTAATGAAAAAGATAATGTCTTCCCCCTTCTGACCCTTGACTTTACTCAGGGATCTCTTTTGTTTCCTCACTATTATTTTTTCCTTTATATCTGTTAGGGGGTTAAAAAGGAAGAAGAAAAGGGGTAAAGAAGAGGGGAAGAAAGAAGAACCCACAAAAAAGCTAAATCTGGTTACATGATACCCTGGATCTGCTGGAACTAGAGTTACAAATAGTTATGAGCCTCCATATCAGTACTGGGAATGGAACTCAGGTCCTCTGTAAAAGCAGCCACTGAATTTAACTACTGGGCCATCTCTATGGCCTCTGAATCCATTTAAAAAAAATTACACTTACTTATTTGTTAAGTGTTTGGGTATGTGCATGTCAGGTCATGTGTGTGGAAGTCAGAGGACAACTTTCAGGATTCAATTTTCTTCTTCTATATGGATTCTAGTGGTAGAGCTATACAGGTCCTACTTACAGAGCTATCTCAAAGGTCTGGTTAGCATGAACTATATGACCATGTCTCAAAAGAAAACATGCAAAAAATGCATATTTCAAGATAAATAATACCTTTTTTGGTATTTTTTTATATAAATCTCATTTTAAAAGATTCAGCTATGGCACAAAAACTATTTTGCTTTTAATACAAGTGTACAAAATCTAATATTGATTCTCCGTGTAAAACAATAGAATGGAGCTTGGCATTTTATGTTCAATAAAATAATGAAATATTGTGTCACAATTTGTTCAGGGAGAATGGGATAATAAAAAGAAGGCTTAAGCATAGGAACTCTGAAAATATAATTTTCTGCTTAAAAAAAATAAACAGGTACAGAGTGCTGTAAAAAATCCTGAAATTACAAAGTTGTTCCCACAAAGCACTTAAGATCTAATTCCCTCCTTTCTGTGCTGAGGAAGTTATTAGAGGGAAAAAAATTAACACTAATTTTGGGGAAATGTATTTTTGAAATAAAAGGTATCATCTTGTTAATGAAGCCAGAGTTCCTCTCATTTCTTATGAATATAACATTTTCATTTCACTTTACATGTCAAAGTAAAACAAATATAATTATTGCCTTTTTCATCCAAATCCTCAGAGAGATTACTGTCATTCTCCCCTAGGCAAAGCTAGATGTCTAAGTAAACAGCTGTTGACTTATATCTTTTTCTCCTAGGAGTGTTGATCACAGTACTTTCATTTTAACATTTATTAATAGAAGACAGCCCAAGGAGATAAAAGACCGAAAAAATGTGTAAGTATGCCGTAACAAGAGCATTTAAAATGAGATTCTTAAACTGATGAGGATTTTAGAAAGAGAAAGATGGATATATTTGGTCTTTCTGTTTCCTCCAGTAGAAACAACCAAACAAGGAAGAGACAAACCCAGCTGCTTCACTGGTTCCTTATGAGCCTCACTGTGAGATAGGAAGATGTGGTGGGAAAGCTGAACTCCCAGGCCATTGGAAGGCAAAGGTCAACTATTGGGCATTAGATGCTGAGAATGGACTAAAGATTCATATAGCTCCATATAAGGATATAACCTAGAACCCCTGCTCAGATGTAGTGGTAGCTCAGTAACCAAGTGGGTTTCCTCGTAAGGGGAACAGGAACTATTTCTGACATGAACTCAACTACTGGCTTCTTTTCTACTCCTCCTCCCCCAAGGGAGGAACAGTCTTGCTAGGCCACAGAGGAGGACATTGCAAACAGTCCTGAAGATACCTGATAAGCTGGGTTTAGATGGAAGGGGAGGAGGTCCTCCCCTATCAGTGGACTTGGAAAGCGGCATGGAGGAGATGAGGTAGGGGGGGTGGGATTGGGAGGGAATAAGGGAGGGGGCTATGGCTGGGATACAAAGTAAATAACCTGTGATTAATATAAAAAATAAAAAAGATTCATATGGCTAATCAGTTAATAAGGCATTGTTGAGACCAGTCTCTTACAGATATGTTGAGGATGGGCAAAAGAACAGGAAAGAATGGAGAGGTGGCTGAATGAGAAGGGATCGTCTTAAGAGTCCAAGACAGAATAAAACAAGAAGAATGTGATAGCCAGAAGGAAAAGCTTTATCTTACAACAAAAGATGAACACACTGACATGAAATCAAAGGAGAGATTGGAAGGCACACGAGGACAACACTGTACATTTCTATCACAGTAAGAATTAAGGAAAGAAATGGAAAATACCAATTACTTGAGAGCCAGAAAGGAATTTTATACTGAATCTGAGCATCGCATGCAAGACACTGGACATAAAATGTTGACACATTCATGTCCCAAGTCACTATTCCATGAAGAAGGCTCAAGGTGTTGTGTGGTAACCTACACAAAAGGTTTTCCATTTTCAATTCTAATTAACAACTGGAAATAACAAAGAGTTTCTAAGTCTCTCCTGCATACTTCTAAGACTCACTGCATACTTCAGTGATGCGCATTTCTCTGCAAGGAAAGCAGAAAATCAGCATTTCTTTTGACAAGTTGGAAAACTGCAAACCATAACCAGGGGAAGACACAGTATCAATGGATTGCAGAAAATATTTTCAAAAAGGCCAAATGCATAGGAGTGTGTACAGAAAGCAGTACTAGAAGGAAAGAATAAGTGAGGGCTGCAACGTGTTTCTCCAAATTTGCTTGTTTGTTTAATATGTTTTCTCTCTCCAGTGCTACACTCAGATTTTGTTCTCTAATGTCAAACTGGCTTAGTCAGTAATAGCACTGTAGTCCACACACCACAGGAACATGCCCAAGTGTAGGTAGGTCAGTTAGGGCCAACCAGAACTTTTCTGGACACCAGGAGACTGGAAATGGATCTCCTCCTCCCCAATTTTGAACCAGGAGTGTATATAGTAAGAGCTATTGGCACCATCTTTTCTGCCACTGAATAAAGTCAATCTACAGTATAAGGTCAAGGAGACACATTAAGAGATAAGAGCGGAGTCTTTCAGAGGCCCTCTGTGGTAGGCTCCTTGTCCTGTTTCCTGTTTTCTCCTTTTTTCAATGTCCATCCTGTTTGTCTTTCTGAGTGAGGACTGATCGTCTTACCCAGGGTCCTCCTTCTTGCTTAGCTTCTTTAGGTGTACATTTTTGTGTAGGTTTATCCTATCTTATAGGTCTAGTATCCACTTGTAAGTGAGTATATACCATGTGTGTCTTTCTGCTTCTGGGATACCTCACTCAGCATGATCTTTTCTAGATCCTACCATTTGCCTGCCAATTTCATGATTTCCTTGTTTTTAATTGCTGAGTGGTATTATAACCAATCTTTGGGCAGAGTACAGGGAATGTTATGAAAGAAGGGGGAGACAGTAAGACTCAGAGAGGACAGGAGCTCTATCTGGGCACAAGAGTCTTTTCTGAGACTGATACTCCAACCAAGGCCCATTCATGGATATTAGCTAGAACCCCTGCTCAGACGTAGCCCATGGCAGCTCAGTATCCAAGTGAGTTCCCAACTCAGTCGTTGACTCTTTGACCACTGCCCCCGAAGGGGGAGCAGCCTTGCCAGGCCACAGAGGAGGACAATGCAGCCAGTTCTGATGAGACCTGATAAGTTAGGGTCAGATCGAAGGGGAGGAGGACCTCCCCTATCAGTGGACTTGGAGAGTGGTATGGAAGGAGAAGAGGGAGGGTGGGTGGGATTGGGAGGGAATGAGAGAGGGGGCTACAGCTGGGATACAAAGCGAACAAATTGCAATTAATATAAAACATAAATTTAAAAAAATGTAAAAAAAAAAAAAGAGAGAGACAAAGAGTGGTTTCTGGTCGTATCAAACTCTCCCTTGCAAGGACCTACTTTTCTTCCCATTTTATGAGCTTCTTCAGTGTTTTTTTAAAGTCCTATGAACCAACACATTCTCTTTCTGTTACATAAATTGTTTGAAAACAAAGATCTTCCCTGTGCTGTTTAAGGGATTCTGACTAATATTGGCATGAAGCCAAATATACAAGCAATTGGTCAGTACAAAAATTATTTATTCTTTGCCAGGCAGTAGTGGTGCATATCTTTAATCCCAGCACTTGGGAGGTAGAGGCAGGTTTATCTCTAAGTTTGAGGCTAGCCTGGTCTACAAAGCGAGTATCAAGACAGCCAGAGCAGCACAGAGAAATCTTTTCTAGAAAACAAAATAAACTACAAAAAAATTGTCTCTATTTAGACAGCTCCTACCAAGTAGATAATCAGTACTCTCTGAAGGACCAGGGAATAAGCATGGTCCAACAAGGATGTCCAACAAAGATGGAAAATGATTTATAGTTTGAAGTCTGACAGCTTCTAGGAGGGACATAGTAAATCATTACAATGTTGTTCTCTGAGCAAGCAGGAGGATTCTGGGTAACTGCTGGTTTTAGAAGAGAAACTGTAAACAGAAACTCTGTCAGTTACACTTGGGGATTTGTTCTTAGGTGATGTGGCTCCTTTGTATGAGCATACAGTTATAATTACTATGTCCAATTATTGTCATTATTCAGAGCTTTGCCAATATGATCAGTTATCATTCACCTTTCTGTGGATTAAGAAGACCTTAGTCAGCAGCTGGGGAGATGGTTTAGTAGGTAAGAGCACCAGTTGCTCTTCCAGAGGACCATTCCCAGTATATACATGATGACTTACAACTATCTGTGCCAGTTTCAGGGGATCCAATACCCTCTTATGGCTTCCATAAGCCTCAGGTACACAAGTGGCATGCAGACTTACATGAGACAAAACACCCATACACACAAAACATAATAAAAATATAAAAACATATTTCTGGGTGGTGATGGTGCACATCTTTAATCCCAGCAGAGGCAGAGGCAGGTGGATCTCTGTGAGTTTGAGACCAGTCTGTTCTACAGAGCAAGTTCCAGGATACAAAGAGAAATCCTAAATAGAAGAAGAGGAGGAGGAATAAGAGGAGGAGGAAGAGAAGGAAGAAGAAGAAAAGGAGGAGAGGAGGAAGACCACCTTACTTCTTACAGGAGGACTTGGAGAAGTGGCACAAGGAAAGGAGGGCAGGAAAGCAAGGCTGCTGTGGAATCTAAAACAAGATGCATGGTTTGTTTCTTTAAATAAGCAAATTAAGCAAATAAAAATAGGCAAATTTAAAAATCACGGGCAATAGGATGACAATGAATGTTTTCTTCTGCAATGGACTCCAGTCATATGGGACCCAGCAGGTCCCTGGCATTCTGTCTTCTCTTTTGCTCTGGGAAAGAGTCACCCCCTCATTCTTCCATCTCTCCCTCTGTTTCTCTCTCTCTTCCTTTCTCTCTCTCTGTCACACTAAATCTTTCATAAAATATGCTCATAAGAAGAGAATAGTAGCAGGAAGCAGTGGTGCACACCTGTGATCCCAGCATTCATAGAGGCAGAGGCAGTTGGATCTCTGTGAGTTTGAGGCCAAGGCTACACAGAGAAACCCTGTCTTGAAAAACCAAAAAAAAAAAAAAAAAAAAAAGTGAAGCTATTCAGAAACAGATTAATTTTTTTTTAACCATAAACATAACTACAGAAATACAGTATTGTAGACTCTCCTGAAAATCTGTTCACTTAGATTTCTTTTAATCCCTCTTGGAAAAAGCCACAAAGATTCAAACCTATTGAATGAGGACTGAGAAACTGGACCCAGTTTGATGTCTCCTTTAATTGCCAAGCCATTCCTTCCTATGGAAGAACATCAATGCCTTTTATTTTAATTTTTTATTTTTTAATATTAGTTACAGTTTGTTAACTTTGTATCCCTGCTGTATCCCACTCCCTCTTTCCCTCCCAATCCCACCCTCCCACTCTCTTCTCTTCCCTGCCCCTTCCCAAGTCCACTGATAAGGGAGAACCTCTTACATCTGATACTGCTTTATCAGGTGTCTTCAGGACTGGCTGCAAAGTCCTCCTCTGTGGCCTAGCAAGGCTGCTTCTCCCTGGGGGTGGGGGGTTTCAAAGAGCCCGCCATTGAGTTCATGTCAGAAACAGTCCCTCTTCCCCTTATTAGGGTACTCACTGAGCTACCAAGGGCTACATCTGAGCAGGGGCTTTAGGTTGCATCCATACATGGTCCTTGTTTGGAGAAACAGTCTCATAAAAGACCCCTGTGCCCAGATACATTTGGTCCTTGTGGAACTCCTCTCCTCTCCAGGTCGTATTAACTCCCCCCCCCCTTTTTTTTTGATTCCCTGCATTCTGCCAGAGGTTTGGTTATGAGTCTTAATATCTGCTTTGATACACTGCTAGGTAGAGTCTTTCAGAGGCCCTCTGTGTTAGGCTCTTGTCCTGTTACTTGTTCGCTCCTACATCCAATGTCCATCCCATTTGTCTTTCTAAGTGAGGATTGATCATCTTACCCTGGGTCCTCTTTCTTGTTTATCTTCTTTAGGTGGATAGATTTCAGTATATTTATCCTATCTTATAGGTCTATATAAGTGCCTTTTAAGTAGAGTTAAGTTGTTTACCCTGAGATAGCAGAGATCACCAAGGAAAATACTCTTGCCCTTTAATCTCTAAGAATTTGCAACTTCCTGCTCTTTCTTTGGGATTGATTCTTCTTACCCAACCCTGTGCATATTTCTGTCATTACTGATTATACATGTAGCTACACAGTTATTTATTCTTCAAGTTATCAGGTGAGAGTTCTTGAAAAGGAACATTATATTTATTACACTAACTCTGAGCTGTATCAGAACTGTGACACCAAATAGCACCCAATAAATGTCTGGTGGATGAGTACATTTCCTTTGCAAAACTCTAGGAAATTGTGTTATTTAGTTCAAGTCCCTCTCACTCTGGTCCTTCTTTTAAAATACCATATTGGTCATAATGAGCTTAGCTATTAAAAATACAAATTGTATTTGCATCCCATGTTTTCTTAGATACCACTGCTCTTTTTCAACATTTTTCTCCTTTTATCCAAGTTATGGGTAGAGGTTTTACCTCAACCATTCATGTTTATAACTCTCCTTACAAAGAATAAATGGTTTTGTTTCTTGATGCTAGAGAATTAATAGAAATAGTCATATAAAAGCAGTGGTTTCATTTCAGTTCCAAGCGAAAAACCTCACACTTATTTTCCCTCAATATTGTTATTGCCCAAATTAAGCTGTGTAACTCATGGCAAAATGTGGAACAAAGTATCACTTTAGAAAATGAATGAGCAAAGCAATTTCTATGCTGGATAATTTTAGAACTCATCTTGGGGAAGTGCAAATAATGGGAAGAGATGCATCATACACGTCACTTTTCTGTCTTCACTAGTCACTAATTTGAGCTCACGAACAAGGAATAATCCAGAGAACAAAATATTTCAGCCTACTTAATCCTTTTGACAATTTAAGAGCTAAGGGGGTCAAATGTTTTAAAATTTTTTATTTGTCCTTATTGTGTGTATGTCTCTCCCCTCCAACTCTCTCAAGCACTGAATATTTATTTTAGACTATTATTATTTTGAATTATTATAAATATTTAAGACCACAGATTAACAGAACAGCAATTCTTAATTTACGTATGAAATACAAAATCCAATGTATTTTTAAATCACATTATTTCTATTAATATACCTTCTTTTCTTCTTTTTATAATGAAAATAAATGTGTTTTCATACAATATATTCTAATTAGGGTTGGCCTTCCTAACTCCTCCCAGATAGTTTCTGATCCCCACACCCTCTCAAACACATACACCCTTCCTTCCTTCCTTCCTTCCTTCCTTCCTTCCTTCCTTCCTTCCTTCCTTCCTTCCTTCCTTCCTTCCTTCCATTAGAATACAAACAGGCATCTATAAAAACCTAATTTTCTTTTTTTTTTTTAGTGGTTATCAGTTGGAGATAGCTTCAGGGTTAGGGTTGGGGGCTGTGTCCGCTTTCGCTCCTGCTACTGGGAGCCCATGTGGCCCAAGACCTGTGCAGGACTGTGCATGCCACCACAGTCTCGCACATGACCTTGCTTACTCATTTCTTCAGTCTCTTAGAAACTCAGACAGAAGCCTAGGCAGAGCCCATAGGTAGGAGGGATGAGACAGAGCAGTGAAGGCCTATGTGTACCTGAGAAAAGGAAACTTACCAGGAAGATCAAGCTGTGGTAGGATATGCCCCATCCTTTATTATTAGAGAGAGCTATCAAAAGGATGCAGGAAACCGATCAATTCACTGGGATCTGGGTAGCCTAGGGCGATGTGCCAGGACAGCTTTGCACAGAGCTGGCCGTGGTGAGTTCTTACTTCATTTACTTCTATCCCAGAGAGGATTTCAGAAGATGTTAGAAGCATGATTACAGGAAAGCAGTGCTGAAGTTAAGCCTAGGGAAACAAAGTCAAAGGCTTGTGTTCGTTTGTTTTTGTTTTTGTCCCCCATGCCCTCCCTTTGACAGGGTTTCTCTGTGTAGACTTGGCTGTCCTGGACTTGCTTTGTAGACCATGCTGTCCTGGAACTCACAGCAACATTGCTGCCTGTGCTTCCCTGCGTGCTGGGATTAAAGGTGTTCACCACCGTGCCTGGCTCAAAGGTACTTATAAGGGCAGATTGAAGAAGACCGACCTAGAGGGCAGGAAAAATTCACTGCGAAGAAAACACAGCTCTCTCAGCTAATCCTGCTCACTGCAAATACCCAGAGGGCCAAGGATGTAAATCATTATGTAGAGTGTTTGCTTAGCAGGCAAGTGGTCCTAGCTTTGAGTCTCTGCATGCCTCCGGTCGCAGCACTAGGGAGCCATTCGGAAGTTCAGAAAATCCAAGTTATTTTCGACTATACGGTGAGTTCGAGGCCAGTTTGTGACCTTGGCAGGGTGTGGGTGGGGAGCCACTTGGAAACTAGAGGTTCTTTCATAGCCTGAGCTGCTCTCCATATAACCTTTAAAAGCGTCGGAGGTGACTCTATGGTACAGAGTCACCTGCTGCCTCGTTCCTCAAATATGAATTGCAGGATGGCATAGCTGGCTGGAAATGGCTTCGTGAGTCATGAGCCAGGAGAGGTCAGATGGGCCAGGTAAAAACAAACAAACGAACACAAGCCTCTTGAATATTGTTAGCAAATTAGTCCTTCAGATGTCCTGAGGGATAGAGGATGGATTATTTGGTGTAACAGATTTGTCAATTGTTTCTTATAAATTATAATGTTTACCTATTGATGCTGGTGCATTGCCTCAAATTTTTTTATTTTTATTTTTTTAATTTTTATTATTAGTTACATTTTATTAAGTCTGTATCCCAGCTGTAGCCCACTCCCTCATTCCCTCCCAACCCCACCCTCCCTCCTTCATCTTCTCCCTGCCCCTTTCCAAGTCCACTGATTGGGGAGTACCTCCTTCCCTTTCATCTGACCCTGTTTTATCAGGTATCTTCAGGACTGGCTGCAAAGTCCTCCTTTGTGGCCTAGCAGGACTGCTCCTTCCTTGGGGGGTGAGGAGGTCAAAGAGCCAGCCATTGAGTTCCTGTCAGAAATAGTCCCTGTTCCCTTTACTATGTTGCCTCAAAAATTTACAACTTGTTAAGTTGATTTTTAAGACGCAATCTCTTTGTTTCATTTATTTATTTATTTATTTATGTTTGTTTGTTTATTTATTTATTTATTTATTTATTATTGTTTTTTTTCAAGACAGGGTTTTTCTATGTAGCTCTGGCTGGCCTTGAATTCACTCTGTAGATCAAGCTGGCCTCAAACTCAGAAATCGACCTGCTGCCTCTGCTTCCAGAGTGCTGGGATTAAAGGTGTATGCCACCACTCCCCAGGAGAAAAGTCTTTTCTTCTTTCTTTTCTTCCTCCCTCCCTCCCTCCCTCCCTCCCTCCCTCCCTCCCTCCCTCCCTTCCTTCCTTCCTTCCTTCCTTCCTTCCTTCCTTCCTTCCTTCCTTCCTTCCTTCCAAGTTTTATTTATTGTATATATAGTGTTTGGCTGCACACCAGAAGAGGGCACCAGATCTCATTATAGATGGTTGTGAGCCACTATATGGTTGCTGGGAATTGAACTCAGGACCTCTGGAAGAGCGTCTAGGGCTCTTAACCTCTGAGCCATCTCTCCAGCCCCCAGAAAGCCCTTTCTTCACTTAAGTTTTTATTGGCATATATTCAGTATACATGAAAATGGGTTTCATTCTAATGTTTTTCATACTTGTCATACATGTGTATAATGCTTTGATCATATTTTCTTCCATGATCCTTTCTTCTCTCCTCTGCTTCTGCTTTTTATCTTCCTCTTTTTAACAAGCTTTCCTTCTACTTTCCTGTATGTGTATGTTTATGTGTGGTTCTACTTTTGTATGTGTGTATATGTGTGTTTCTACTTGTATGTGTGTGTTTACTTTTGTGTATATGTATGTTTATGTATATTTCTACTTTTGTGTGTGTGTGTGCTTGTCCTAATGATTTTACTCAATGTTGCTTACATGAAAGTATGTGAAAGGTTATTTTTAAGAGTATGGACATATTTTGATGCCTACACTACTGAAGAAAATGTCTGTCCCTCTTGCAGCCAAGGCAAAGAGTTTTGTGTCAGTCTGTCATCTGTGTGCTAGCCACTAACTTCAGTATACAGGTGATAAGATTACGTAACGTTTTAGATAAAACACACACATGATTTTCCTCAGTTCTTTTAGCCACATTTTGAGAAGCAATATGATGTTGAACAATAAATCATTCAGACACTGTAGGAGCTCTTTTGGCAGTGTTAGGGAAATCTGTGTCCCCTGAGTTGACTAATGAAAATGAATGGGGCGACATCCATGTTCCCACAACTCTCTCCAACATTTGCTGCTCTTCAGTAGACAGCAGCTGGAATTGAATAGAACACAGAGATTGATGCTAGGATTAAAGGTTATGGGCTCTGAAGACAGCTGAACACTTAGATCGTTGGAGTGTGTGAAAGAGAGGCACGTTATTGAGATAGAAATTTGTGAGCTTCTTTTGTTTCTTACTGTCTATTGTGTGTCCAAGGCTAATTACACTAATTAGATTGGAGGGCACAAACAAAAATTCAAGAAAAAGCCATTCAGGAAAAAGGAATCCTCAGAATCACTTTGTTAGTTGATGACTAAGGGGAAGGAGTCAGAGAGCAGTGTCATCTTTCACCAAGTGCTCAAATATATGGTGTGGAAACAGAATTCTTTCATGCAGAGGTCATATTCCTTGCTCATACCATTACATTACCTTGGTCACTGAATTTGAGCACTAAAGATAGTGTAAAATCAGCTCATAAAGAAATAAAATAACATATATAAAGGATCAGGAAATCTATAAAATTGTATCAAAATTATCTCTGGGTTGAATATTTGTCAAAAATGTCTATGGAATGTCAGCTATTCCCCAAAAGTACGGCACTTACTTGCTGACTTTCTTCCAAAAGCAATAATAAAAACATCAAGGTGAGAACATGTGCATGTGTTATGTTGTGAGTTATTTCCTCACAGCATAGCAGGACCTTCAAACCACTGGAACACGAGGTGTTTAGCATAGTCAAACGGTGGAGAAAAAAGAATTTCAGAGAGCTAAATTGCAGACTCAGCCCTCAGCCCCACCAATGTGTGTGTGTGTGTGTGTGTGTGTGTGTGTGTGTGTGTGTTTTAATCTATTTAGTAAGGCTTTATTTAGAACCTGTTATATTTCAGCAATGTGTTAGTTGGAAGGGTAGTGTTAAGATGGGGTATATGCAAAAAGTTGGGAGAACCCAGAAAACCTCTGTCTGGTTTTGGAGAAAGGAGAATAAATGCAGAATATGATCAAATGATAGTGTGTGTATTAGCATGAAGTGATCTAGTCAGAGCAAACATATGAGAGAAAGAACAAAAAAATTCATGTGGATTTTACATTTATAGGAGAGGGAATGGTGTCAAAGGAGGAATATCAGGCAGAAATGTGTTTATGGAGGACTTTGTGAGCAAAGTATATTAAGGAATATTGGCATCAGCTTGAAGCAGAAAGGAACCAAGACAAGTTTAAGCAGACCAAATGTGAGAAATGCTTACAGATAACTTTTAAAAGCCAGCACATATTGTTGTGGAGATAATAAATAGGATGTATAAATAATCTGATTTTAAATTTAACCTGACTCTTAAAGTCATGATAGAATTATGTAATTAAATGTGGGCACATAATATGTTAAAGTGAAACTTATTACTGTTTTCTTTTGTTCTTATTACTTTTCTTTTGTTCTTAAGACATAGACCTACTATGAGCCAAGGTTACCAGAAAATTGACAGTCCTTCTGCCTCAGCTTCCTGAAAGCTGAGATTGCAGCTATGTGCCACCATGTCTGACTTCGATGTGTTTGGAAGGAGATGTGAAATGACAACACAGCGCCTTACAAGTGGCCCAGATGGCCAAGTCTCTGATTGAGCGAAGGAAAGTCCACAAACTAACATATGACATTGGCATTAATTTAGTGTAGTTTCACTAAAAATAAAAGTATAATAATAATGATGATGATGATGATGATGATGATGATGATGATGATGATGGGGTAAAGTGCATTGGACCTTAATCTATGAATTTAGAATCAGACACCGATCTAAGCGCTTAGCATATCTCCACAAATATCCTGTCCACTGAGAATTTGCATGCCACTGGGTGATATCTATTCCCAATGGAAAAAAGAAATCCTGTTGCCTGCAGCTAAAACAGTAAGATACATGATAATTGAGTGATAAATGCTACGTAAAAAGAAAAGACAGGATGCATAAGAGCATTGAAGATTAAAGTGAGTAGTAATTTTAAATTGGTCAGGATGAGACTTATGAAGATGGTGATATTTGGGCAAAAATGATGAGGAGGAAACATTTGCCAACTAGCTACTAGGGGAAGAAAGTTCTAGGAAATGAGAAGAGTTACTAAAGTCTCAGGAAGAGTGGGCTGGTCACAGGTGAAAGGTGGAAAGGTAGAAGTATGGGAAATTAAATAAAAAAAGTATGAGGGACTAGAGAGAAAGCTTAATATTCAAAATATATAATTTTTTGTTGTTTTTGAGGGTTTTTTTTTTGTTTTATTTTGTTTATTTTGAGACATGGTTTCTATATAGTCCTGGATGTTCTGGAACGCTCTCTGTAGACCAGGCTGGCCTCAAACTCAGAGATCCACCCATCTCTCAAGTGCTGGGATTAAAGCATTCCACACCTTCACTCACTAGGAACATATAATTCTTTTACAGAGAATCCAAATTTGGTTCCCAACACCAATGTCAGGCTTACATGGCTCAGAGTCAAATGTAACTTCAGGTCTAGGGCTGATACCTCTGGCTTCCATAACCATTTATACACACACAGTTTCTTTTACACACACACACACACACACACACAGACACACACACACACAACACACACTCAGTGCAAAGCGTTGTCCACATTTTAATTATCCTAATAATAAATGAAGATGTATGCTATTTCAGGAAAACAGTTGGTAAGAATAAGTCTGAAATAAAAAAGGTGGTGGGGCTGGAGAGAAGGCTGAGTGATTAGGAGTGCCTGCTGCTTTTCCAGAAGCCCTCAATTTGGTTCCCAGCACCCACATTGGGTAGTTTACAACTGCCTGTAACTCCAGCTCTGGAGAAATCCAACACCCTCTTTTGGTCTCCACAAATACTGTATGTTTGGCCTTCCCACAATCTTCCTCTTCCTCTAAACAAAAATAAATCTTAACAACAGCAATAAAAACAGAAGTCTGGATCTTTGAAGAGGGCTTCGGGCCTAGATTAAAATTGTGCCAACACAGGCAGCAGGGATTTGAAAATATAGAGAGCTGAGGTTCCCTAAGGAAGGGTTACAGAAAAAGGAGTCACACACTTTATAATAATTTCTACAAGTAAAGCTATTCAAAGCACACCCCCAATGAAATAACTTCTAGCTTTCTGTGAACTGTACTATGCTGGTTAGTTTTTTTTGTTGTTGTTGTTGTTGTTTTTTGTTTTGTTTTTTTTTGTTAACTTGACACAAGCTAGGGTTGGGGGAGGAAGGAACCTCATTCTAGAAAATGCCTCCATTAGATTGGCATGGAGGCAAGCCTGTGGCAGCTTTTTCTTGATTAATGATTGATGTAGGAGGGCCTTGTCCACTGTGGGTGGTGCCAGATCTGGGCAGGTGGTCTTGGTTGCATAAAAATGGTAGTTAAGCAAGCAAAAGGTTAAGCAAGCAAGACAGTTAAGCAGGCTAGTAAGCAGCATTCCAGCATGGCTGGCCTCTGCTTCAATTTCTAACTCTAGGTTCCTGCCTTGAGTTCCTGACTTCCTTCAGTGATGGACTGTAATTGGGGCATATAAGCTAAATAAACCCTTTCCTCCGCAAGCTGGTGTTGATCAGTGTTTTCTTTTTCATAGCAATAGAGATTATTTTTTATCAATATTTTTTATTTTGTGTATATATGTGTGTGTGTGTATGCAGGTAAGTGTGTGAGTGTGGTATATGCACACATGTGTTGTGTTTGTGCCTGCCTGTGTGCTCACAGAGACCAGAAAGGGAAACCAGGTGTCCTGCTCTAACATTGTTTTATATTCTTTGAGGCGGGATCTCTCATCTGAATTTAGACCTAGGCTGGCGTTCAGTAAGCACCAGTGATCCTCTTGTGTTCATCCTCACAGAGTTGGGATTATGGGCATGTATATAGTAATTACCTCATTTTTATCTGAGTGCTGTGGTTTTGAACTTAAGTATTCATGCTTGCACAGAAAATGCTCTTGCCCATTGAAGCATTTCTTCAGCCAGTAAACTATACCTTAGAAGACCTGGTGGGCTTGGTTAGCATAACCAATTCATCTCTTCATTTGACTTGTGACTAAATTAATCATGCCCTGAATTGTACTGAATAATTAGGTTCCACTATGACTCAGTTGTATTTTCTTAGTTTATTATCAGTTAAGATAGACTGATATGCTGGTTTTGTTTGCAAGTCATTTGACTTGCTCAGAGTGAAAAATGAACTTTAGATGCTAATATAGACTAAATAGAAAGTAGCTATCTAAAATACAATGTCAAAAGCCACACATATCCTATGTAGTGGTGTACACCTTTAATCCTAGCACTCAGGAGGCAGAGGCAGTCAGATTTCTGTGAGTTCAAGGCCAGTCTTGTCTATATAGTGAGTTCCATGACAGCCAAAGATATGTAGGGATATCCTGTTTAAAAAAAAAGCCACACATTTTTTTTTAATTGTACAGGTCTATTTTTTGCATTAATGATTCTGACTTAAAGCTAAAAAAGCCTCAGGCGATTATTTTCTACCACATCTCTGCTGATGGTTTGGTGCTGCTGGTGACTCCTTTGGAGATGACGATTAAGAGATAAGTAAAATAAGATATGGATGGTGTGGTAGTGTGAATGAATAGGTATGGCCTCCCATACATTCATGTGTTTGAATGCTTGGTCCACAGGGAATGGTGCTATTAGGAGGTGTAGCATTGTTGAGGTAGGTGTGGTCTTGTTGGAGGAAGTGAGTCACTATGGGGGTGGGCTTTGAGGTCTTCTATGCTCAACTCATGCCCAGTGTGACACACAGTGTCCTGCTGCTTGTGGATCAAGATGTACAACTCTCAGATCCTTCTCTAGCACCATGTCTGCCTGCACACTGCCATGTTTCCACCATGATGATAATGGACCACACCTCTTAAGTGTAAGCCAACCACAATGAAATGTTTTTCTTTATAAGGGTTGCCATGGTCCTGATGTCTCTTCACAGCAATGAAACCCTAACTAAGACACGGGGGGGGGGGGGGGGGGAAAGATCGCTCAGTGGGTAAGAGTTTATGTTGCTCTTGTAGGGGACCCAGGTTAGAATCCCAGTACCCATGTTGGGTAACCAATGGACTTCTCATTGTAGTTAAGGTTGACTTTTCAAGAGGAAACACATGCCTTATACTGTAACTCTTACCAAGAGCCTGTGTCCTCAGGAGAGCCTGCTACTATTACTCAGCTAAATGGACATAGTATAAAACTTCCTATTAAATATGTGTATCTGTGCCCATAGATTAGTGCAGCTCCCGGGGCTCATCAGAGAAACTTCTGTGTACAGTGGGTAACAGTCAGTGCAGAGTCATTGCTGGTCAGAGTGTGGAGGATCGTGTCTGTGGAGTGTTCAGTCAGAAATGGGACATCTTTATCACACACTCTTCTCCCAAAGTTCATTGGGAGTGGGACGGAAAGATTGCAAGAGCCAGAGATTAGAGAGGACCTAGCCAACACAATGTCTTCTAGACAAGACAGAACTGTTGTACTCATGAACTAATAGCAGCTATGGTTACCTACATGAAACCTGCACAAGATCAAGCCAGCATGGACAGGGACGATATCCTCCCACCCCCAGCAGGGGAGCTATTGATAGCTGATGGCTGCCAAGGGAAGAAGAGTCAGTTTTCTTTAGGTTGTGGTCCCTGTTAGGTAGCCCATGCTCTAGTACAGTGGTTCTCAACCTTCCTAATGTCTTGACCATTTAATACAGTTCCTCATAATGGTGACACCCCAATCATAAAATCATTTTTGTTGTTACTTCATAACTGTAATTTTGCTACTGCTATGAGTTGTAGTGTAAATATATAATATGCAGGATATCTGATATAAAACCCTTGTGAAAGAATCATTTGACCTCCAAAGGCAGGTGTGACCCAGAGGTTGAGAACCACTGCTCTATGAGCATGTAAGCAGTGCATAGTATACTCAGCGTGTTGTTAACATATAAATATAGAAAGGAAAGAGAAAGAAAGGAAGAAAGAAAAGAGAGAAAGAGAGAGAGAGAAGAAAGAAGAGTGTGAAGTTGTAGGTTGTATGTGGAAGGACCCAGGAGTGAGGAGGGTGAATGTGATCAAAATACGTTGTATTCATGCAGGGCCTCTCATTGAACCTGGAGGGAGCTTTGTAAATGTCCAGAGATCTTTCCGTCTCTGCCTCTCCAGTACTGGATTCCACATCCACACCACAGTGCCTCATTTTATGTGGGTATTGGGGCATGAACACAGGCCCTCATGTTGGTGTAGCAAGTATTTTATTGACAGCCATCTCACCAGCTCTGTACTCTGTATTTTGTCTTTCCAGCATTCTCAGTACAAAAGAAACCTCTATTATGATAGAAAAGAACACACACAAATGAATCAGTAAGCATATCACATTTAAGACAATTAAGAACAATTATCTAGCTTCCAATATCATTATTAATTGTTTAGTATGTAGTCCCTGACTTCTTCCAAAATATGTCAAAATATTGAACATGCTTCAACAATTGCAGTCTTAGTTTTGCTGTATAGTCTTGCCATTCAATAATATACTTTGAACATCTTTTCTGTGTCCCATGAAGAATTCAAAGTTTGCTGTTAAAATATACATAAATTTTAATCTAATTTAAAATTAATCTTGCTATACATGTTATCCAACCTAGTCTAAGGGTTGGAGGGAAGGAAGAACAGGTCCTGCTTCAAATAATCAAAACTGAGAGTTCTTGGTCTGGTTTCTTTTTTTTTTCTTTTTTAATTTTTTTATTAGTTATAGTTTATTAACTTTGTATCCCAGCTGTATCCTGCTCCCTCATTCCTTCCCAAGCCCACCCTCCCTCCCTCATCTCCTCCTTGCCCCTTTCCAAGTCTCTGGTTTCTTTGTAAAGATTTATTTTATTTTGAAAGTGTGTGTATGTGAGTGTGTGTGTGTGTGTCTTTCTGCCTGTTGGTATGTGTATAAGAGTGCAAGTACAAGTAACTAAGGATACCAGAGGTGTTGGTTTTTCTGTAGCCATAGTCACAGGTTATGAGAGTGTTGGGAATAGAATACCAGCTCTCTTATAGGAGTAGTGTGTATTCTTATGTGCTGAGTCATCTCTTCAGGCACTCTTGCTCCTTGTCTTGTGCAAAATGTTTTCAAGTCATTGTGCTCCTATGTGCACATAGGTACACACACACTATCCCATTCCCTACAGTGTAGCTTACTTTTTTTAAGCCTTTATTTTCACCTCTCATAGTATAATATTCTAATATCAGCCTGATGCCCTTCCTTTGACGTTTGTCTTTGCTCTCCTTAAGTATCATTTCTGGATGTCATCTTTATTGACTTTTTTTGTGGAAGTAAGTCTCAGACTTTTTTTTTTGTAGTGACTCTGATGACAGCTATAAAAAATAACTGCAGATAGAGTGATCTGACAATTTATCAAACTAAATGGGACATTTTTAAGTATGAGAAAGGGAATTCTCAACAAATCAAGTATTCATTCAAGCTACTTTTAAAAAAATGTATGTGCAAGAAGACATGTGTGCACCCTGGGGAGATAGCTAGATGATAGATAGATAAATAGATAGATAGACAGATGATAGATAGATAGATAGATAGATAGATAGATAGATACATGAGCTATCTCTCTAGCTCCCATTCTATTAACATTTCAAATAGCAGTCTATTTTCCTCCACAGTTTTCCCTTTCCTCTTTTTGCAATACATAAAAACAAATAAAAGCCATTTTAAATTTTTATTAAGTGTCTCTTAAGATACATGTATGGTTAAAACCACGAAGATCTGTCAATCACCTCTTTTGTGTTCCATTTCTGCAGCATTGATGTAGCCTGCTTTATTGGATGCTATCTATATCTTTTGTCCAGTTTATTTCCTGTATCTCATTACACATTTGGATAGCTATTTAACCTTGCACATGCACCCATATGGTAAGGTTTGCAACCTGGCCCAAGAGATAAAAGGCAAGTAATTACTGCTCACATTTAACATTTTATCTTCTTGCCATTTAAAGCTTTTTATAGAAGTGCTGATAATCTGAGTGATTAAACAGCAGCAGGGGCTGGAGTTTTTCATTCTTCCAGTTCATTTTTACGTGTAGGACTTAACAGAACCAGAGGTTTAAAAAAGTTATAGTTGAGATCTTATCTGATGCAGGAAGACTCTTTATCATATCTGCAGAAGTGGAACTTACACAAAATGAAAGTGGCACAGTGGACCGAGTGCTTCGTTTCACTAAACACAGGCCCTGCTGCCCTGCTAACAGAGTGGAAACATTATTAAAAATGGCTGAAAATGTCACGATAATGTCTCCGTACATCTTCGAACACAATTACCATATTAAATCATCCTCAGAACTCATCACTGTGGCGTTGGGGTTAGGGATGGGGCTGGCGATGAGGTTGGAGATGGTGGTAAAGCATTTGTTTACCTTGTACAAAGTGCTAGCTTCCCTCTGCTCTCCAGTGCTGCAAAATCAAACCAGCAAACAACACAGTGTAATGTATATATACATAATTATATACACATACGTATGTATATATATGTGTGTGCGTTCATGTTCATAAAGTCACATACATGTACCACAGCACTCAGAAGACAACTTGAGGGAGTCAGTTATCAGTTCTCTCCTCCCAATACATTGGTCCTTGGACTTTAACTCAGGTCCTCAGATTTGGTGGTGAATGCCTTCACTCTCTGAGCAGTCTTCCTGACCCCACACTGGTGTGTGATAAATAGCAGAAACTCCCCATTAGAGAAGGAAGTTTAAATGTGGAGGAAAGGTATCTCTGTGACGATGCTGGCTCTGACATTGGTTAACTCTTTAACCATAAAATGTAAAAGCTATCACTTTCTTGAAGTCTCCTGCATGCCCTTTTGTATGCACTGTGAATCACCAAAACCGTCACTCATAACAGGTAGAAATGAACCATAATACACAAGGCTTCAACACTGACAGGTTGACCTATTGTCTGTGGCAGTCTCCTTCAGTTATAGGTCCTGAGGTGAACGTGTGTGTGTCAAACTTACATAACAATCAAGGGACCTTGCAGGGCAGAGATAGCTCTGGTTAATCTCATAGGCACCTCCTCCCAGAAAAGTGCCTAGCGTGCACACAAAAGAATGGGGGACAACTTTGGTATCAAATCTGAGTGATCATGACTAAGAAACACAGATTTAAATTTAGATTACCCTCAGTATCACGTTTCAATGTGGAAGCAGTTTCACAGAGTATTATAATTTTAAAAAACAAGGAACGTCTTGAATAGAGGCAACTTAAAAGAACAGCGTTGGGTATGCCAGGGCTGTGTTAAACCAGAGTTATGGCAAGATGTGGGAATCTCTCCTGTAGGCTTCAGCTATCACTGGGTGGCATTTCTAGCTTTTGGGTTGGTGGAAGCTAGTGGTCTGTTAAATTAATACATTCCAAAAGGTTTTTATCTGTTAACCACGCAGTGTTAGTTTGAACATAGAGGTGGGCGAGTGATGGGTATACAGGGCTGGGGTGTGATAAAGCTAGCCTGATATAAGCTAATTAGGCTCTATGCCTGCGAATGTTGCAGCGCCCTCTCCACGTCACTGTATTTCTAACCAGGCAGTCCGTGGATGCCCCAGAATTCTCACTGACATCTATAATATTTAGTTTTCTCAAAAAGGAGCTCACATAAATGCATCTACATGATCACCTACAGATACATATGTTATGCTGTGAATGTAGAAAAAAGACGAAAGTCCAAAGCGCTTTTAGAATTTTAGGGAAGGCAAAGGCAGATTTGCATCTTTTCCTTTAGAAACTTTGTCTGTGTTACTTTTGTTGAACTGAGTATTGAAAAAAAAAAGCATGAAGTCAAACATTTTAAAAAAAATTCTGTAGTCTCTTTATTGTGCCCTGGAAGTGTGAATGTCAGTGACTTTTAGTGTGTTGAGAGGTGCACAAGCACCACTGTAGTTGATATTAGCACATTTTCTTCAAGTCCAAAAGAAAGTGGTACCCTTTCTTCATCATCTCCTCATCTTCCTGTTCTAGACAACTGCACAGATGTATTCTTTGTCGATAGACACACCTCTTCTGTCCATTGCACACAAGCAGAATCACACTATGTGTGGTTCTTTATCTTTGGCTTCTTCCCTCTCAGCATTGTGCTTTCAAGATTCGTCTATGTTACAACATTTAATGGGACTTCTAGCTGCCCCTTCTTTCATAAGATTCCCTGCACTCTGCCCAAAGTTTGGCTATGCGCCTCAGCATCTGCTTTGATACCCTGCTGGGTAGTCTTTCAAAGGCCCTCTGTGGTAGGCTCCTGTCCTGTTTCCTGTTTTCAACCTCTTCAGATGTCCACTCCATTTGCCTTTCTGAGTGAGGATTGATCATCTTATCCTGGGTCCTCCTTCTTGTTTAGCTTCTTTAGGTGTACAGATTTTAGTATGTTTATCCTATATTATATGTCTAATATCCACTTATAAGTGAGTATATACTGTGTGTGTGTTTCTGCTTCTGGGATACCTCACTCAGGATGATCTTTTCTAGTTTCCACCATTTGCCTGCCAATTTCATGATTTCCTTGTTTTTAATTGCTGAGTAGTATTCCATTGTGTAAATGTACTACAATTTTTGTATCTATTCCTCAGTTGAGGGGCATCTGGGTTGTTTTCAGGTTCTGATACACTAAATCTGTTGAAAAAGTTGGGAATATCCTTGAACTCATTGGCATAGGAGACAATTTCCTGAACAGAACACCAACAGCACAGCCTCTAAGATCAACAATCAATAAATGGGATCTCATGAAACTGAAAAGCTTCTGTAAAGCAAAGGACACGGTTATCAGAAAAAAAACGACAGCCTACAAATTGGGAAAGGATCTTCACTAACCCTATATCTGACAGAGGTCTAATATCCAGAATATATAAAGAACTCAAGAAGTTAAAAATCAAGTAATCCAATTAAAAAATGGGGTATAGAGCTAGAGAATTCTCTGTAGAGGACTATCAAATGGCAGAGAAACACTTAAAGAAATGATCAGTGTCCTTAGTCATCAGGGAAATGCAAATCAAAATGACCCTGAGATTTCACCCATTGTTGTATCCCGATGGTGAGACCCCAAAAGATTACCAGAAATCGAGTTCATTGCAAAACACTTGAGGATCTCTTTATTACAAGCTTGAGCCTGGGTCACAGCAATCTCCTTGGTGAAGAGGAGGAGTGCGTTGGGAGCTGTCTAGGGGAACAAAGTTTTTAAAGGGTAAAACAGCAAGCAGTGGGTTACATGCCTTGTGTCAGGGACCACCTGAGAGAACTCGCCAACTTCAGAGACCACCTGTGGAAGCTCACCAACTTGCCTCAACTTGCCCGTTCCCTTACTTGCAGTAAACACACTGCTTGGAGATGCCTGTTCCCTTACCTGCAGTAAACATACTGCTTGGAGATGCCCGTTCCCTTACCTGCAGTAAACACACTGCTTGGAGATGCCCGTTCCCTTACCTGCAGTAAACATACTGCTTGGAGAAGTCCGTTCCCTTACCTGCGGTAAACATACTGCTTGGCAACAGCAGAGATGTGCTCACAGAACCATGGCTTATCACAAGATGTTTCAGGCCCCTGGCCGGGAAGAATCTGTAATTTTTCACTCACCCTACTTCCTTATCCTGAACCCTTTATAAAAGCTGATTCTGCTCAGTAAAGCTAGTCCTTGACAAGCACCTGTTTGCTTGGACTCGGTTTCTCTTTCTCGCCCATCTTTTCACAGGTTCGGATTCTCTTCTATCCCCACTAATAACAAGCTCCGCTGGCCAGAGCAGCCTTGGTGTTACCCTACTGGGTAAGGGAAATTGACTTTTGAAATGATTGGTTTATTTTAGGCGCCAAGACCATAAGTGGTTCTGGCCTGGCCATCTGGGTCAATTTCCTAGCAACTGTATCTCTAGTGGGCAGGAAAATAATGCAGTAAAGCTAGTTCTTCTCCCCAGGTGACTGGACATGCCTCCACCTGGCTGGCCTTCTCTCAGGCCTGTGCTCCAAACCCCAAATCAATATGTCCCCCAAAACAATTTTCAATTCTTTGGTTTCTCACCATCAGAATGGCTAAGATCAAGAACTCAAGTGACAATACATACTGGAGAGGATATGGAAAAAGGGGAACCCTCCTCCATTGCTGGTGGGAATATAATAAACTTGTACAAGCACTCTGGAAATCAATCTGGCGCTCTCTCAGACAATTAGGAATAGTGCTTCCTCAAGATCAAGCTATACCACTCCTAGGCATATATCCAAAATATGCTCAAGTATACAACAAGGACATTTTCTCAACCATGTTTGTAGCAGCTTTATTCATAATGGGACTTCAGTTGAGAGAACCAGGCATGACACCCCTAAAAGTCACCAGGAATTAGACCATAGGTCACCAATTCCAGAAACAAGGTCATAAAATTCCCTACCTAAGGAACAGCCTGAGGAGAACCACAAGAATGAGAAGGTATCTTATCTCAGGGTGGGGCATATGTGCTGGGCAGCCCACCAAACTTGTAGTAGAACATTTAAAACAGAAAATACCTAACATTCCTGATGTCTATAGATAGCTCACTCAATGTTAGTTATGTTAGCCAATCACGTTGTAACAAGCTTGCCCTTGCTGAGTGTCATTCAATCTTGTAACTGATAAACAGGGAATTTCTGGTTTTTGCTCAAATCCCAATAAAAACCCTGCCATGCAGCTGCTCTGTGCTCTTCTCTCTGATCACTGCATTGGTGACAATAGAGAGACCGAGCTTAAGACCGAATAAAGCTCTTTGCTCTTGTGTATGTGGTTTGGCCGCTGGTGATCTTTGGGGACCTTAAAATCTGGGCATAACACAATCTTTTCTGTGGATAAACAATATTCTATTGTGTGAATGAGTACCCCATACTTTTTTTATCTGTAAGTCAGTTGATGGACATTTAAGTTGCTTCTGTTCTTGGCTGTGATGGACAATGTGGCTGTAAGCATTTGTATGTTTTGGGTAGACATTATTTTACATTTCCCAAAAGTAGAAGCCAAGCAGGGTTACAGCTAGGTGAATGGCAACTCTGTATTTGGCCACTTGAGGAATCACGAGGCTGCTTTCCTAAGAAGCTGCAGAAGTTTTATGTGCCCACCTGTGGTGTCTGACAATTATAGTATTTCTCATCTATTCCAATGTTTGCTTTCTGTCTTACTGTTTCCAGCTATGCTGCTAGAGGATAAATGCTATTTTCTCATAATGTTGATTTACATGTCCTTGATAACTGCTGATCCATTTTTATTTTGATATTTAGTATAATGAATGAAAAATTAAAACCCAAGAAAAACAAATGTTGTTATTAAAGAATGATAATCCCAACTGTTTTATTTTTACCAATAAAGACTTGGGAGCCAGATGCTGGCGTGAAAACCTGCTAGCTCAGAGAGGCAGAGAAAGCACCCAGCTGATACTCTTTTCAACTCACATCAGCTGGAAAAATCCCCAAAAAGTCAGTAGCTCAGCTGATAGCCCAGGAGGCAAAGGCCAAAAAAAACCAAGGCCAGAGGCTTGCTAGTTCAAAGCCCAAAAAGCCAGAGAGAGAGTTAAAGCTCCTTCTTCTCCTCGCTGTCATAAATACCCCTCAACTCAAAGTCCTTCCTACTCTTTAATCTCTGTCAGCTGGTTTCTTGCTAGGGTTAACATTATTAAATCCTGTGTACAGAAAGCTCTTACATTAAAGGTGTGTGCTAGGGATGGCTGAACCACACCATAATCACCTATTTACAATAAACAGAAAGTTCTTGGATTAAAGGTGTGTGTTAGGGCTCAACCACACCAAACAAGAAACAGAGTTTTATAGGTCACAATTTTGGGGTTCACAATAGGATCAAATATCCTGCAACACAAACAATTTTATGTCTGAGACAATTGCTCTGAGCTACCACCTTTGTCCTCTATAGCTATGTGTTTACTCTTAGTCACCATTGGTTATTGTGAGGGGAAAAAAAATAATCTGAGACTAAGTGAGCAGCTATTTCATTATGATGCTTTACCTCAACACCACACAAGGATCTATTTCCCACTCCACTGTGTAGTCTGTTATTTTGTCTAAGACAGTGGTTCTCAACCTGTGGGTTGTGACCTCATTGGGGGCTGTCAAACAACCCTTTCATAGGGATTGGGTATCAAATATCCCGAATAGCAGATACTTACATTAGGATTCATAACAGCAGTAAAATTTGCCAGGCGTGGTGGTGCACACTTTTAGTCCCAACACTTATGAGGCAGACAGGCAGATTTCTGTGGATTTGAGGCCAGCCTGGTATACAAAGTGAGTTCCAGGACCACCAGGGCTTTACAGAGACATCTTGTCTCAAAAAATGAGCAAACAGAAAGTAGCAAAATTAATTATGAAGTAGCAATAAAAATAATTTTATGGTTGGGGGAATTCTATTAAAGGGTTACCTCAACAGGCAGATTGAGAACCACTGCTCTGAGGAAATACTTTCACCAGGTCTTTTCTTCACTATGCCTATACTTAGGAATATTTCTCAGAACTCTGACACTCTCCAATCTGTTTCCTGAACTTTGTCTCAGACATCACAACAACTTTACCTCTGCATCTCAAAATGCTACTCCATCTATTTTTTCCTCCTTGTTGGGATGGTCCTGGTGGTGCTGCATTGCACTGCATTGTGCTGTATTCTTCAATCTGGCCTGGAACTCACTTTTAGCTCAAGTTGTCCTTTCACTCAAGATCCTCTTGCATCCTCCACGTAGATTACAGATGGGTGTTACTACACCTGACTTATTAAATTAAAGATTAATTATAATTTGCATATATTAATTATATAGTGGAGTTCATTACACTTTCATATTTCATATAGTATATTTTTATCATGTTCGCCCCTCTTTTTCACTCTCTTGTCCCCTCCCATTTTAACTGATTCCATTCCTCTCCTGAACTAGTTCCTACTCTACTTTCCTCTGTGTTTTGTGACCCAATGAACTAAGTTAAGGTTGCTTACCTGAGCCTGGGTGAAGGGTTACTTACAGAAGCATGAACAACTTCTCACTAGTACATCATTATTAACTGCCAATCATCCTCAGAGAGGGGTGGGGTCACACGAGTTCTTCCCCTTTTCATTACAGGATGTTGACAGCCTAATCTTGTTCACATAATCCTAAGTGATGTGAGTTCAGGAATTACATGACCGCATTCTCCTCATTGCTGCAGTTGTTCTTTGTTTCCCTCTCTTGAGTTGTTGCAGGGGAATGATATAGACGTTTGGGACTAAGCATTCAACAGTCACTTATTCTCAGCACATGTTCTTTCATCTTAAATTTCTCTTTGACTTTCTGTTTCTGATCAAGTTTACCTGCTCATTGTTGCTCATTATGTGCTCTTGAGTCCTAACTATGTGTGCTCTGTCATGGGTGTGTGTGTGTGTGTGTGTGTGTGTGTGTGTGTGTGTGTGTGTATGGTTTTGTCAGTTTCTTTTCTCAGGTGATTTATTGGGTGAATCCTTTTTTTTTTTTGAGACAGGGTTTCTATGTGTAGCCTTGGCTGTCCTGGACCCTCTTTGTAGACCAGGCTGGCCTTGGACTCACAGTGATCCACCTGCCTCTGCCTCTGAGAGTGCTGGGATTATAGGCACACCACCACACCCAGCTTTCTCAGTTGCCTTAGACCAAACGTTTTTATTTGCTCCTCTTTTCCTTCCTTCCGCAGCCATGAAGGATTCCTGAGCCAACAACCGAAAGGAAGAGTTCTCTGAAACATTTTTTATAAATTTTCAGTTCTCTGATGAATGTCATTTATGGCAGTGGATAATAAAATATGCATTAAAATGTATGTCCATGTGATAAGCCTTTCCTCTTCTTAAAAGCAGGGTGCACAATGCTCACACTTTCATACCTGTGCTCACATTTTTTTTCGTCAGAATCTTAAAGTTTTATGGCTATAACTTTAATAATAAAATGTGCATTAAAGCAAGGTAGGTGCGGTTTCTGATTTCTGCTAGCAAGAAGAGAGCATATCTGCATGAGTGTATAGACTGTCCCATGCTTGTAATAAAGGTGGTCACAGTTTGGTGGAGTCAACTTTTTTTTTTTTTTACCCTTTTGGTAGAAACTATATTTTACCCACCATGTTGGAAACTCTTTGTACATTTTATGCATTATCTTTTTTTTTTTTTTAATTTTCTGATCTGATCTTACACAACCCAGGCGCTAACCTCAAACTAACTATGTAGTTGAGGGTGATATCAAACTCAAAACTTCAGAGCAGAGTGCTGGAATTATGGGCTTTGAGCAGAGCTGAAAAGCAAACCTCCTGCTTCCTTCATGCTGTGTAAGCACTCTCCCAACTGAGCTACATTCCCAGCTCACCTCTTCCTCTCCTAATTTTTTTCTTATAATAAACACATTCATTCTTCTTGAATTTTTCTTCCCCCTTTCTCTCTTTTTGTGATGGATTCCATGTGGATGTCTTTGTTTTGGGCAGCACTGGTAGTATTGTGTTACTGATCATGTGACAGTAACATTTTCCCTCTTACTACAAGTACAGTGATAAAAATTCACCTTTTGGTTATGTGCCATAGAATCCAGTTTTTCTTTCTTTCTTTTTTTGCTGTTTTTGATGGGAATTCATATCACTCAGGCTGGCCTCAGATTCACTATGTAGCTAAGGCTGGCCTTGAATTCTGTGTCATCCTGCCTCTAGCTCCTAAGGGCTCGGGTAACAGATGTGTACTACCAAACTTAACCCAAAGTTATTTTTGACACCAACTCTCTTTTAGCTCCATACTTTTCCTGATGTGCCCTTTTATTGATTAACATTATTTATTCATCAGCTCCAGTATTGTAGAATCCCATTAGAAAATACACTTTGGAATAGTTTGTTCACTATTGAGACGTGCATTAAACAGACTTTCCCTAGCATACGTAACTTTCCTTGGATTTGTTCCTGTATCAATAACAAAGTTCTATCATTGTTGGAATTACCCTTAGTAAAATTTGGATGTAATGTTGACAATTAATTAAGTCCTGGATACCAAATCCTGCAGTTCGGAGAAGTGATTCTACCTTGGGATTCAGTATTCTTGCTCAGGCTTTTCAAGATCATTATCAACTTCTGTTTTCCATTTTCCGTGTTACTGGGCATTTTTCCTACAAAGAACTTTATTTTCCTTGTCTCACTTTCTTTGAGTAATTTACATCTTCTATTAATTATCCTGAGGCTGATTTATCTCTGGGCTTCTCAACTCACTGTCTGCCAGATCCATTTTTACATGTTTCTTGGAGTCTTTCTGAATTCATCTAATTTTGAGCCTTTCCATCATTCCTCTTTGTATCACAGACATCAAATGAGGGTAGGAATATCATCTGTTCTTAAGGATTAATGCCAGGAAATTTTGCTTGAACTTGCTTTGGCATTGTTAAAATAAATGCTCATTTCTGCATTCTGCTTCAGAGATTTTGTGAGTACCTTCCAGTAGTAAATAGAAAGTAAATACTGTTTCTTGTATCCCTCTTTATCATGTCCTTAGTTAAAATCTGTATTTTAAAATGTTTTATTTTTTATCCCATAGTGGTGGTACCTGCCTTTCATGCCAGCACTCAGGAGGTGGAGGCACATGTATATCTGTGAGTTCAAGGCCATCCTGGTCTATTCAGTAGGTTCCAAGACAGCCACAGCTACACAGAGAAATCCTGTCTTGAAAACACAAACAAAAACTAAAGTGCATTTATATTAGATTAGTAAACAAATCACAATGGATGTATAAGGAGGATTTATTTTCTTCCATTTTCCATTTCCACAGGGGTTTTTACTGTTAGCTACGACTTTCTCTGACATCTTACCTTATCACTGGACTTAAGAAAGGGTTCAATTTTATTGATAAGTCTGGCTAGCATCTATCACCAGGGTAAAAAATCCTCAGGAAAAGGACAGATACAGGCTCCTCACTTCTGTGCTCCATTGGAATGGTGTCTTGCTGGATTATCCTCTTGGAGGGTTTCATCTCTGGCAAATAAAAGCAAAGGACAGAAGCTGGAGAAGAGGGGTCAGTGGGTAAGAACACTTGTTCGGTAAAAGACATGGGTTCAGTTATGAGCACCCACAGGATGGCTCATAGCCATATGTAACGCCAGGTCCAGGGGACGTGTCACTCCAAGGATTCTAGCCTCCATGGGCACCAGGCGCACATTCGGTATATATATGTATGTATACAGTATACATGCATGTAGACACAAACAGCCACATATAAAACAAAAAGAAATAAGCCCTAGAGAAAGAAAAAGAAAAAAAAAAAAGAAAAGGACATTTAGTAAACATTTGATTCAATTCGAACAATGATATGGTATTACTTAAAAGGTAAAAATATGCACTAATTATTATGCTGTTTCCTAAAATACAAAACTTGACACAGTCCTAGAAAACTGATTCTTTTTACGTCATGTCTCCATAATCTGAGATCCAGCATGGAGCCAGCCATGTCCTTGTTTTAATGTCATTAATTTATTTGTTCATTTTTAAATCCCAATTGCAACTCCACTCCCTCCTCTCCTCCCAGTACCAGCCTCCCATCCCCTTTCCCTCACTTCCCACCCCACCCCAGGTACCAAGCCACTCCCGTGCATCAAGTCTCATCAGGGCTAAGTGCCTCCTCTTTCACTGAGGTAAGGCAAGGCAGGCCTGCAAGGGAAACAGGACCAGAAAGGCAATAAGAGTCCAAGTTAAACACAGCCGCCACTTCAATTGTTAGGGAACCCACTTGAGGACCAAGCAGCCTATCAGCTTCATAGTATAGGTGACCTAGAGCCAGTTTATGCATGTTCTTTGGTTGGTAGTTCAGTCTCTATGATCCCCAATGGGCTCAAGTTAGTTGGCTATGTAGGTTTTCTTGTAGTGGCCTTGACCCCTCCAGCTCCCTCAGTTCTTCCCGTAACTCTTCTACAAGACTCCATGAGTTCTGTCTAATATTTGGCTGTGGGTCTCTGCATTTGTTTCCATTATCTGCTGGCTGAAACCTCTCAGATGATAGTTATTCTGGGTTTGTAGGCAAATGACTGGAACTAGAAAAGATCATTCTGAATGAGTAACCCGCACCCAGAAGGACACACATGATATGCACTCACTCATAAGTGGTTATTAGCCACATAGTACAGGATAAGCATGCTACAACCCACAAATCCAAAGAAACCAAGTAACAAGGAGGGCACAAGGGAGGATGCTTGAATTGCACTAAGAAGGTATGAGGGTGACCCTAGCTGAGACATCTAGTACTGAGACTAAAGTGCCTACCTGGTGGGACTTCCAGTGGAGGGAGGGGGACACCAAAACCCTCCACCCAAAAACCCTCACCCACAAAACCCTCCACCCAAAATTTGTCCTGTGTACAAGATGTGAAGGGATAAAAGATGGAACAGAGATTGAGGGAATGGCCAACTAATGGCTGACCTAACTTGAGACCCCATTCTGTGGGAAAGACCCAACCCCTGACATTATTAATGAAACTCTGCTATCCTTGCACACAGCCATGTTCTTAATGTAGGGTTAGTACTAAGTGAGGTGCTCCTTCCTCAGATAATCTTAGTGTAATCTAGCATTGAACAATCTCTTTGTATCAGAATATTAGGTCTTTTGTCACAAAGTACAAAAACTGAGTGGTATAGGAAGTCATTTATTTATTATTCCACAATGTTAGAAGCCAAAAGTCTGAGATCCAAGTGTCATCACGATCATGGTACCTCTGACGGAGCTGAGGAGGGCTGTTTTTAGGCAAAGGACCCTAGTCTCCTTCACTCTTCTCATAGACTTGACTCAGGGTATGGTTGTCACAACACACTGATGGCTGCTCCCCCTGCTCTTTGTATTCTTCATCCTCATCTCACCCTCTTCCCTTTTCCTTCTCGTATATTAGTTGTGTTGGGCTAGGAACTCAGATTCTTCTAAGCCAGTGTTTCCCAACATTCCCAGTGCTGCCACCCTTTAATACAGTTCCTCATGTTGTAGTGATCCCAACCATACAATTATTTTTGTTGCTGCCTCATAACTATGATTTTGCTATTGATATGAATCGTAATGTAAATATCTGATATGCAGGATACCTGATATGCAACCTCCGTGAAAGGGTTGTTCAACCCCTGAGGGGTTGTGACCCACAGGTTGAAAAGCACAGCTCTAGGCTAATCTCATTTCACATAATTACATCTATAATGACACTGTGTGTTGGTTAGTTTTATGTCAACTTGACACAAGCTACAGCCATTTGGGAAGAAGGACACTCATTTGAGAAAATGCTTCTATACATCTGGCCTGTAACAACACTGTCAGACTTTTTGTTTGTTTGTTTGTTTTTTGTTTTATTTATTTATTTTTCTGACTAATGGGACCCCAGCTCTCTGTAGGCAGTGCCATTCCTGGGCAGATAGTTTTGGGGTGTATAAGAAAGCATGCTGGGCTAGTCATGAGGAATAAGCCGGTAAAGCAGTATTCCTTCACAAAATCTGCTTCAATTTTTGCCTCTAGCTTCCTGACTCCCACCTGTGATGGAGTGTAGCCTGAGAGTTATAAGATGAAATACACCCTTTTCTCCAAACTTATTCTGGTCCTGGCATTTTATCTCAGCAATAGAGACTCAAGAAACACCATTTCCAAATAAAGTTTCATTCTGAGGTACTGGAGTAGGGATTTCAATGTATCTTTTTGAGCGATGTAATCCAACCTGTTTGGACTATGAGGGATTTGAAAAATCAATTTCAATATTATTTGCTTTGAGTCAATGTCACAGTCCAAGGACCCAATAAGTCCATGTATATTAAAGATTCAAGCAAACTGGAATAATTTTTGTATAGAATGAAAATCAGTTCTTAAAACTTGGAATGGCTAAATAAGTCAAGAGTAAGCACTTGTAGCTATGCAAATTACAGATTAACTATTTTAATGATATAGTAAATATGCATATTATATTTTTAGATTTAATTTATTAATATATTTTATATTTTTATTATTATAATTTATTCACTCTATATTATATTAAATGTAACTAAATGTGTAATTTCATACAAATGTATTAATTTATTTGATTAAATTCTTTTCTGCCATATCAGCAATGTGTTGAGTATTCAAGCATTCAATCCATATGTACTTATAGTCTAAAGGGAAAACAATAATAATCATTCTAATTACTAACTTCTTGCCATTGTAAATATAATTCTTGTGGTAAGAATAGGTTACTATATATTTGTTTGTATGTTTTCATGGGTTAATGGTCAACAAATCTTGTGTATTTTATAAGAAAACAAATAATAATGAGCTATTTATATTTCTGGAAAAGTTTATTAGTAGAAAATAGACTTATGTAGATGGGTGGTGAGGGTGAAGAATGCAGTCATGTTGGCAGAGCAGCTACACAACATGTATAAAGTCTTGGGTTTGGTTCCCAACACTGTACAAAGCCTGTAATTCTAGCCCTTTGGAAGATCAGAAATTCAAGGTTATCCTCAGATACACATAGAATTTCAGGATAGCTTTGGCTGCATAAAACCTTGGCAGAAAATGAGAGAGAGGGCTGTGGGAAGGAAGAGGAAGAGGGAGGGTAAGAAGGACGGGTAGAAAGAGGAGTTTTCTACAAATGATTTGTGTGAAAAGTAAATAAACCACTTTTAAACTTTGTGTACATGTTCTCTTAAATATGACTTGCTTAAATAGCCCTTTCTTTCAATTACTTCCTATGGCACTGGACATAAAACCTCACCTTCTTGCTACAACTTGCATATTCTCCCTTTCTAGTCCTTGTCTTCCAACTTCAATCTGATTGCCAACTGTAGCCCTTCCCTTCTTTAATAGCTTGCTGTTCTGCAGCCACATTTTTCTTTCTTCTTCTCAAATATGCCAAGATTGTTCTGGCACAAGGCAATTGTGCTGGGTGCTTGTTCAGTTTATCAAACTTTTCTCCAAGATCTTGGACAGAGTAATCTCCTGCTCATCATTTGAGGGGAATCCATAACAAATGAGGTAGCTCTCTCCACTAGACTCCTTCCTTTTATGTTTCATATTCTATCATTTTTCCCTTTTAAGTTTCTGAAGCCATCTCATTTAAAAATCAATTTCTATCCTCCACCTCTCCTCCCAAGAATGGCAAGAAGTGCTGTTTATATAATTATTTGGGGACACATTTTCCAAATAAGCACACCCGTTCAATGTAGTGTGTGTGTGTGTGTGTGTGTGTGTGTGTGAAACTTTCAAAAAGATCTCAAAAGAAACAGTGGGGAAAGGAGACTATGGATAGGCTTCCAGGGTGCCAGAATAATTTCACCCAGGTGTGCCTTGCCCTGACAAGCCTGCAACACCTCAGGGTGGAGCATGAGTATTATTCTGATGGGCCTCATGGCCAGTTCGGTAAGGAAGGAAAGAAGAATCATCCCCTGTCCATTCTAAATTGTTGTAGAAGCCTTCATGCTTCTACTGTCTGAAAGCTTTTGATTCCAAAGCCCAAGAATCCACACAAAGAGCTGACAGGCTCCTTTTCTGTGTTAAGCAGGGCTTTCTTCTGCGGCAAGAACTAACCTTAAGATAATATTTTTATTTAAGAGTTAAGACAGCATTTAGTTCAAGTTATTATTTGGATCTAATTCATATACTCTTCTCAGAAGTCCTTCTGCCAATCAAATAAAGATCAGAGTTTTCCAAGGCCGGTGGAGAATACTGTACACACGCTGTGTTCACAGACTGCCAAATGCCCATGCACGTCACCAGGAACTCTTTGATTTTTTTTTCTTTTTTCCTTTCTCTCCCAAACCTAAATATTTAATGTGAGGCTCTGGTTTGATGCAGGTGGCTCTGTGCCAGCTCCGGATTGGTACCCTGCCTGAGGGCATGAACCTCGGCTATGGAGAGTGATGTCTATACCAGGTTGTCAGTCTCACTTGTAATAATCAATAGGCTTTTTGTTTGATTCTGGTCTTTAAGCCAGCATCTGCCAGATCCTCATAATAAAAAGGAATGGGCTTCCCCAACTGTATTTTATTACCTCTTCAACCGCGTGCTCGAAGATCAGTATTGTTGCTCAGTTGATTGTATCTCATCTCCACTAGTCAGTTTTCCCCATGGGCTCTTTTTAATCTGCTGAAATTAGCTGCAATCAGAGCTTCTTATGCTTGTCTATAAAGTCCACATTCAAATTAAAAATGTGTTCTTCTCCAAAAAATAGTTTAACACTTCTGGGTACATTCTACTATCAAACCTACACACACACACACACACACACACACACACACACACACACACACACTTTCTGGTCTCCCCATCAGAACTCAACAAAGTTCATGGTAGTAAAGGACGAAGACTGATGCTCATGCGGATCTAACAGGGTTGTTGTTTGGTCAATATCATGTGGCTACATTTAAACAGCGATGGATTCTCATTGTGAAATGAGACCCTCTGAGGACTAACAGATATGAATGTGAAGTTCCGGGTAGTTTAGTGCAGCCATGGCTGACTCATATTTTGGGGAACTCTCTTCTCTTTGGAGGGAGTGTTTGAAATGAAGAAAACCAGAATAAAATAAAAACTCAGGAAAACAAAACAAAACACTCCACAAAGACAAGAGGGCCATGTGCTTACTGTGCTGGTTTGCTTCCTGGTGCTGTGGTAAATCCACATTCCAAAGACATTTGGGGAGGAAAGGGTTTATTTGCCTTGCAGATTGCAGTCCATAATAAAGGGAACCCAAAGGGGAGAAACCAGGAAGCAGGAACCCTGGAGGAACAAACTTTTTTTTCTTTTGACTTGCCTTTTAATGTAATCCAGGAACACCTGCTTAGGGGCTCACCTCCCACAAAGGGCTGGGTCCTCCTGCCTCTATTGATTACTAAGCAAGAACATGCCCCATAGAAACACCCAGAGGCCAATCTGACCTAAGCAATTTCTTGTTTGAGGCTTCCTTTTCCCAGGTGACTATTGTGTGTCAACTTGACTAAAGCCATCCACCACACCGCAGGATATCATGTATGAGGCCGCACCCAGCTGGGCAGACCTGTATGGGTCTGCGGAAGGCACACCCTGCTGTAGGTGCTTGAGCAAGTTCACTTATAGCCGCTGACATTAGTTCGCTTTCTGCTTATGTGTCTTTAAAGATCTGTAAAAGGAAGGTTGTATTTAGCTTGCAACAACCTTTCAATATCGATTCTCACTCCATTTAGGGACCTCATATTTCAGTTCAACAATAAGAAGCGTTGCAGACATTGTGTTTTATCTCATCATTATGTTGAAGACTGTGTTCTAGGATTGATTTTTACAGAGAAAGTAACCCCTGTGTGTTTGTGGAGAAGACTCATTCCGCTGTGGCCCATTAGATTTTTCAAGCTGATCATTGTCTAGACATTTATATTCTAAACATACTGTAAAGTTATCTTGGAGATAGTTGGCCTTTGTCACGTATCTGAAAGCACTTTGTGTATGTGTTTCTGTGTATGGTGAAGGCCCAAGAATGTGTAGGTGTGTGCCCTCATGCACATGCAAGTGGAGAGTGGAAGTCAGATCAGGGCTTCAGGCATCTTCATCTATGCTCTCCTTATTGGCTCTGGGCTCTCACTGAACTGGAAGCTCACCTCTGTGGTTAGACTGGCTCTGGCTGGCAAGCTTTGGGATGTGCCCGTTTCCACCTTCCCGGTGAAGGTCCTTAAGAAAATAAATCAGAATAGTAATGGGACGGATGTTCATGGAATCAATGAGTGAAGGTCATGCAGAATTCCTTTCAAAAAGGCCCTTTGCTGATGACAGTGAAAATTCTAGAGTACCTTTGGGGCGATGACCTGCCATTTTTTAGGTAATTCACGTGTTAACTACCACGATGAGATAATATTCCAGTCCTCAATTGCTTTCTGTATTTATACATGTAGTTAATAATACAAAATGTCAGAGATTCTGTTACATACATAGAAAACAATTTTTTATAATTGCCTATTGCTCACATTTATTGAACATTTACTATAGTTTCACTGACTTCTCTGAACCACTCCCATTCTGGATTTGATGACTACTGAGTAATTCCACTGAAATCAGAAAGACTGAACAGAAAGTCAGCAGGCTTGGAGAGCAGGCCTCATCAGCACAAACTAATAACTAAGTGAAGCATGCTGATAATATTTGCTTGGCCTAGCTTTCTTCTGTTCTCCTGGTGGCATGTGTCACATAAATGTTTCCTGAGTGCATACTGAGAATGAAAAACAAACAAACAAACAAACAAACAAACAAACAAACAAACTCTAGAAGGGGAGCTTTAGAAGGAGAAGTGGCTTTGCATCCAAGTTTAATCAATCACTAAACAGCTAGGGGACATCACAGTGTGAACTTACCTATTGATTGGCTTCTTCATCGGTAACTAATGGGTAGGGTTAATTCTTCCTACTTCTGTACCTTTCAGTTTTTAGCTATTATAATTATCTAGTTTTATAGCTTCCTCCTAGATGTCATCACACTCTGGAAGAATGGAGACTATCTTATTTTCATAGATAATTTAGATTCTAGGCAGTGTTTGACATGTGGCAAACATCTAGTACACATTAGCTGAATTAAGAGTTTAATTGATTTTTTTTTTTTTTTTTTACCTACAGTCAACTATTTTTAATTGTTTCCCTGTTTTTTGTGATTGTCCCAAATAGTTTTTTTTCCCTTATGGCTGACCTATGAAGCAAAGATGTACTATAAAGTGGATAAAACCTTATATATAACATACCTGACACAATATTTCCTGTGCTAATAAAAATCTTATGTTTCTGGTCTAAAGACCTAAAGGGCATGGCCCATTATTCGGGATAAATCTTCTGTATAAAAGCTGTGAAAGAGTAACAGGAAATTTTATGGAGGCTTTCGGTAATCATCTTCCTTTTCACCTCCCTCTTCACCCCATTATAACTGGCATCTATTATGTTCTGCTACATCAGACCTTTTCAGTACCTAATGATTGTTATGAAAGAGGCAACAATGCAAAAGTGAACTGTATTCAATGACTGAGGTTTGATAAAAAGCTGAGTTGTTTCTAAGTAAAAACTCAGTAGGCGCGTTGTTCTTTCAAACACAATGCCAGGTGTTATGTCCCATTTCATACTGGAAATTTAAGGCAATCTTTCAGGTAAGAGCAGACACATCAAAGAGCTAGAGTCATTTAGAAATGGCCGACACTGCATGTCACCATTTTTTTTTCTACCTGAGAATGATGAACATCTCATTATAAATAACCCTGTTTGGTGTTGAGTTTTTAGGTCAAGAAAAGAAAATAAAAAAGTCACAAAGAAAGGAAGGGAAAAAGAGAGGGAAGAAGGAATGAAGGGGACCTTCATTTCTGCCTCTGTGGTACTTAAGTGTGCCATGTATGTGTGCAGGGGCGAGTATGGGACTTGCAAAGACTGATTGTCTCCTCATTTCTTCAGTTCTGTACCCAACCCATGAGCCTATTCTGTTTCTTATTGTATTCATACCTGTAGTGTTTCTTTACTTTTCTACAACACGTTTCTCGAAAAGCTGTCTGTAGTGGTTGATTGTTTTTATGCTGCTTCCATCAGCTACCACTGTCCTTTCACTGGCTGAATTTTACCTATAGACTCATGTTTGAAAACTCCTAGCACGGCCTACCTCAGACCTTAAGACATATTTTATCCTTCTACAGAGAAAATGATCTTGCCAAATAAGTATGTGATTTGCTACTTCAAATTCTCAAGTCTGTATTCAGTTACCTCACTGTGGAATGTCTTTTTGGACTATCCAGTATAGCAGAGGTTCCAAACCATGGCCCAAAGGCACTACTGATCTACTTTTTGTTTCTTATCTTGAGAGTTTGAATAGTTTTTATGTCTCAAATAGTTGTGAAAAAAATCACCAGCTTTTTCTTTTTTATAAAACTACAAACAAAATCACATGGAGCCACAAATGACTCCAAATATCTAAAGCTTTCTTGAGCCAAAAGAATAAAGCTGTAGGCATCAAACCACTTGACTTCAAAACATACCGTAAAAGCATAGTGACCAAAACCCACTAGCATAAAAACAGCTGCAAAAGCCAAGAGGATGAAAATAACTATGCAAGTCATCTATAGACAATGAATTGTTTTTAAACATAGCTATGTGTTTAGAAGACAGTGGGGCTAGGGTTTGGAATGGTAGTCTTTTGAACGTATTTTCTTGAAAAAATGAACTGCTCACATACAGAAGAATGTAACTATTCACCTGAATTTCACCATATGGAAAAAGCAACTCCAAATGAATCAAGTGCTTAAATATATTCCATGACATTAGGCAGGACATTTATCCATTGAATCACATCTCCAGATTTCAGAGAATAAAGCCAAATTAGACATGAAATTATGCCAAATTGAAAAGCAAAGGAAACTATTCACAGAATGAAGAGACAACCTGAAGAAAGGTAGTTAATAGCTAGAATAGTGAAAAACTCAGCTCAATAAGAAAGTCCTTACACTGTTTACACTTTTTTTTTTTCCTTCCTCTTCTGTAATGCTTTCTGAGCCTTTGGAGGAGGTGGTGTGACATACAGATTCCATTTAACACTGAAAATTTGACAGACTCTTATTCTCTGAAGCTTGGCAAGTTGTGGGTATCTGTAGAGTATCATCTACTGCAAACAGAAGTTTCTTTTATGAGAGATACATTAATCTAAGAGTATAATGATAAGTCATTGGAAGTTGACTAATGCTATGTCCAAGATTTAGCCAAATGCCAACAGTTGGTTTTCTCTTAAGGTCTATGCTTTGTCTAGCCATAGTGTGTTGACTATAATGGTGCCATGTATAGGCGTCATCTTGTGGAATGGGATTTAAATCCAATCTTCTGAACATTTGTTTCTTCCAGAACGTTTGTGGCCATATGGCTCCACTGGGCATGTCTTGTCAGGCCAGTTCACAGAGTTCACAGCTGCCTAAGACTGACGATTACTTATTTCCTATGGTAGCATGCATAGAACTTTCCAGCACTATGAAAGATAGCCAGTGTTCATGTCTGTACAAGTTCTACTTCTCCATGTTTGATTACTTAAGTATGTGCGTCTTCAGCAATAGAGTCTTACCATCAAGTTCTGGAGAGGGAACAAGAATATTGGAAATAGCTTGAGTTATTTAGGGGTTAATGAAACCTCACTGGCCAGGAACTCCAAAAGAAGTAACCCATTCCTTGGACTGGGCTTTTTGTTACCTTCTGTTGTCTATAGAGGCATTGTTTGTTACCTTGCTATAGGATAATGCCATTTTAACTATTTAATGTATTCACATAAAGCATATGAAGCTTCTAGAGCAGTGGGTCTCAAGAAAGCTTTTTTGGGGGGTGAGAGGGCTGGGAAAAGCAGTTAGTATTGTTTGTCCTTCACAGTTTCTGTCTTCTATCTTCCTTGTCCCTCTCCCACTCCAACTGATCCCTCTGTGTCTTAATCCCTTTTTAACCATTTATAGCAGTGTACCCAGCCCCCCGCCGCTATCTGCTTTTCCTTGAAAGTCTTTGCCCCTGGTGCCTTTTAGTGGTACTTCAAACAAAGAATACCTATCTGAAGAGTCAAGTCTAACATCCACATATGAGAGAGAATATTCAAAATTTGTCTTTCCAAGCCTGGGTTACCTCAGTCAGAAGGATTGCTAGATAAGTTTCACCCACTTATCTCTGAATTTCATAATTTCTTTTTCTTTAATAGCTAGATAATAGCCCATTGTGTAAACATACCACATTTTCTTTATTTAAAGAGTACAATGAACAGGGATGAGTGAGTATCTCTGGAGTAGGATATAGAATCCTTTGGGTTTATGCCCCAGAGTGAAAATTTAAGTTTTAGAATCTTTCCCCTTATAGAAGTTTGTTGAACCTCACTGGAAATCATCTCATTCTGTTATTTTAACTCACTTGCCCTGACTTACTCTTCACAGCACTTCTTACTGCACACAACTACATAAATACAGTGTTCAGAACACATGAATATTTCACAGATTGTCAGGTCTGCTGCTCACAGGCTATTTCAACACTCAGCTGGCGTCCAAATACCCTAGCCTCATGTTTTAGACTTGTAATATTCCACGTTAATTTTGTTTCTGCATGATCTCTATAGAAATAAGACCATGTCATATATAACTTTTGTTATAAGTATAAGTATAAGTTTTGGCATAAGTATAATATCACAAGTATAATACTTAATCAGTATTATTATTAAGTATTATACTTGTGATATTTACCTATATATATTTTTTCTTTTTTTAAAATTCTTTATTAATTACACTTTATTCACTTTGTATCTCCCCTGTGGTTCCCTCCCTCCTCCCGTCCCAATCCTTCCCTTCCTCCCACCTCTGCACTCATGTCCCTCCCCAAGTCCACTGATAGGGGAGGTCTTCTTTTCTTTCCTTCTGATCCTAGTCAATTAGGTCCCATCAGGAGTGGCTTCATGCTTCTGTAAAGCAAAGGACACTGTCATCAGAACAAAATGACTGCCTACAGATTGGGAAAGGATCTTCACCAACCATATATATCTGACAGAGGACTAATATCCAGTATATATAAAGAACTCAAGAAGTTAAACAGCAATAAATCATGTAATCCAATTAAAAAATGGAGTACAGAGCTAAACAGAGAATTCTCAATAGAGGAATATCTAATGACAGAGAAACACTTAAAGAAATGTTCAACGTCCTTAGTCATAAGGGAAGTGCAAATCAAAATGATCCTAAGATTTCACCTTACACCTATATATTTTTTACCCAATAGTAGTCTATCCAGTTCAGTTGCTTATAGGATTTTATTATATAGTAATCTGTCTTTAAAAATACATATTTTCTCACTAACAGGTATTGGTTTTAAGCTATTTTTATATATTCTTTGAGGAATTCACAAATGACTGACAGATCTTTTTTGATTGTCTACTGATTAGACTGTTGCCCCGAGCATCGTTTGAACATCTTTTGCTGCACCTCTGTATTTTTGTAACTTTCGAGGGGTGGGTGTGCATGTCAGCATGAGTGGATGCGGATGCTGCAAACCAGTTCCCAAAGTGGTTGCATCAACTTGCATTCCCTGTAGAAATGTATAGTGTTCCCGTTGTTCAACTCGTTCACCAACACCTTTCCATATTTTAAGTTGTAGTCTTTCTGTCTGATTCCTTCTACTGAAATGCAACCCCATTTAAAGAAGAGACTTTCACAGCAACTCCAATGGAAACTCATCAACTAGTGTCAAGTGAATGAATGCATGAATGGCAACACTCTAGGGAAAAGAGCAGGCTCCATCCCAACTTGAAAGCTCCTTCTCTATTGAGAATTAGTCTCAATTCAACCTAGTCTGACTTGTTTTAATACCTATCTTTATTTTCATAAGTCCATGTATATCTGCACACCACAAATTATAGATTTTTAATGTCTATTTCATGCGTGTGTGTTGTAGAGGCAAGGTTTTTATATGAGTGCGGGGTTCTGACTTGGATGCTAAAGCTTTCATGGTGAGCAGTTTACCCACCGAGTCATCTCCCGGCTCTGTAACGTACTTTTCTTATTCGTCCTGCTAGCATCCTGTTTCTCAGTGCTGACATCTTGATGTTTGTAGTTCTTGGTGTTGCGGATGATCCTGTGTTGTGTGTTTCTCAGAAGCCTCACAGCCTCTACTGTTGGGTAGCTAGTGGTTTCATCTTCCCAAGGATCCTTCTGACTCCCTGCCCTTACCACACTAGTGTCTCAAAAATGTTTCCAGACACTAGCATAGGTATTCTGGCAGCAGATTTATTGTCAGGTGAGAACTCCTATGTCTATAAGATTAAGAGCCAAATGAGAATAAACATAGTGTCAACTTTTTCTCCCCCAAATTTAGCTGAGCATTATATATGGAAAAACTCTTCAACTATTAAAATGTTATTAATTCACTTTTTGGTTGCATATCTTAAATAACTAGCACATTTAAAGAACTACTGGTTCTTGGGATTAACTCACACTGTGTGTAAATCAAACCTCCAAGAAAGATATAGAGTCTGGAAATGAAGTTTCTAAGTTCTCTTGGTCTGATAAGTCATGGTTTCTTTTTTTTTTAATTTAAATTTTTATTTTTTATATTAATTACAGTTGATTCACTTTGTATCCCAGTTGTAGCCCCCTCCCTATTTCCTCCCAATCCCACCCTCCCTCCCTCATCTCCGCCCATGCCCCTCTCCAAGTTCACTGATAGAGGAGGTCTTCCTCCCCTTCCACTTGACGCTAGCCTATCATGTCTCATCAGGACTGGCTGCGTTGTCTTCCTCTGTGACCTGGGTGCTTTCTTTTTTAATGATGATGGAGACTGAACCTAAGCCCCTGCACATCCCAGGCAAGTGCTCCACCACTCAGTGCATCTCCAGTCCCTTTTAAACTTATTTTACTTTGAGACACAATCTCACTAAAGGGCCGAAGCTTGCCTTGATTTTACTCTGTAGCCGTCAGTGGCCTCGAATGTACTCTGTAGCTCACAGTGGTCTAGTATTTACTTTGTACCTCAGCCTGGCCTTGAATTCACTCTGTAGCATATGGAGTTCTTGTATTTACAGTCTTCCCTAGGTAGCTGGAGTCACAGGCCTGCAGGCCCAATGACCATATATACATAGACATAATATATACTGTTTCATCATACTCCTCGGTTATCTACAGAAGCATACTCCATCCAAGCATCTTGTGTGAGTCAAGGCAGCCTATGCATCCTGACATTTGAATTTTTGTTCTCAACATCTTTCTTAGTTTGGAAATGATCCACTGACACAACTGCCTTTTCATGGTTTTCACCTTTTTCTGAGAGATGCAATGAGAGAAAAGCTTTATTAATTATACCATCTTCACACTGCTACAGTCACCTTCAGGGGTAAACTGTGAATAGTAATCAGAACAGATGGCAATGGAAAGAAAATAGTGACTTTTTCAGCAATAAAAGAAGGAACCAATGTATAAATGTCTCCCCTTCAAGTGGTAAAAACAACACTACAGAGAATAAAATACCGTATTTTGTAACTAGTTTTCAAGATAGAACACACACAGACACACACACACACACACACACACACACACACACACCTGGTGAAATTACCATTTTGTGTAACAGAAAGGCAATTTTTATATTTAGCATTTAGCATTTGTGACTCTTGGCATAGCTAATTGCTAGGCGTCCGTATATTTCTTTATATTCCTATATTTTTACCACTTATAGAGAGATGTACTTTGACTGCTGTAATAAGTTGCAACATTGGTGCAAATTTTCTTTTATAAAAATTCTTAACAGAAACCAGTTATTTTAGCAGTAAAGAAAGATAGGCACTCATTTTCCATCCTTTTGCTTCCTCCCAAACTTCCTTTGTTTGCTACCTTGACTTAAAGGTCACAACCACACAAGTGGCATGGAATGATGATTAAATTATGGGTCTCCTCCACTGTGAGCCTTTAAGCCACTGGAGATTGGAATTGAAATTTTAGCCTATTATTGAAGCATCTCAAGTTTAAAATCCTTTCTGATATATGCTGCTCATTTCCTCCTCAGTAAGCATGTCTTCCTTCTAGCAACTACACCTTTGATTCTTCCAGAGTAGCAATGAGTCCAGCTTAAAAGACGAAGAGCAACCCCACACACATCCCTTGATGCTGTGTGTGGCCATCAGACACAATTTTGATCAATAAAAGATTTTAAAAAAAATCAGTGAATGGAGATTTTGTTTTTAAGGCAGCTTTTGAATCTGCATTTTTTTCCCCCTTGAAAATCCCGCAAACTAATCTTCCCAGGTCTTTTTTTCATAGAAGATATAAATAAACTGTCCTAATTTTTGGAACCATGTGGGAAAATGCTGAATATTGCCAATGCTCACTTTGTAAATGTGTCCTCCTCTTGCTTTCAGTGCTGCTCACCTTGTCTTGGTGTATTCACTCCAGTGGCCCCGTTTTACCTACCGCAGAGGATAGGCAGCCACTCTCCCAGGGTGGAGGAGGGCTGTTGATGACTGGCTGCATGGTAGAGGAGGGAGTGTAAGGTAGAGAGTTTCTGCTGGTTTCTGAGGCTCTGGTGACTTTTTTGTGCAATTAGTGTTGCTTGGTGATAAGAAGTCTTACCATGGCAAGTCACAGACTTTAATCTTTATCTCTGTTAAAAAAAAAAAAAGTAAAAACTAAAATATAAGCCATGGTGCTTTATTGAGTTCCTTGTTGGCAGCCTTGTGTTTGAATGGGTCCATTTACTCCCGTCTGTTTTCTTTCACCTCTAGCACATTTTTGTCATTATGTGTTTGTATACCACTGTTTTTTGCATAGGTATGTATGTATACCTGGTGTGTGTGCATGTGTGTGTGTGAGTGCATGTACATGTGTTTATGGAGGCTTGAGATTGATGTCTACAATGAGGCGGAGTCCCTAGCTGAACATAAAGCTTGCTGGCACAGCCACGTTACTAAACTGCTTGCTTTAGGACTCTGTTTCTGTCTTATGCACTGAGATTGCAGGGAATCCATAGCCAGCTTTTTCTTTGGTTCTAGGGATCTGAACTCCAGTACTTATACTTGCAAAGCATGTTCTTTACCTGTTGAGCCACCTCGTTAGTCCTTTTTGTCATTTTTATGGAGGTGGGGAAAGAAATGGAGGCTAATGCATATTTCCGTTTTTACCTTTAGCAAGCAAATCAGTTCTTTTCCCTCATTTTTATTATATAATGAAATTTACTGAAATACTAAAACACCCTTAACAAACTGACAGGTATACTCAGTATATTTTTCCATGTTTATTTTTCTTTTAGAGTGCATTAAGTCCAATGGCAATTTTAGTGTAGAAACAATGTTAAATGTATAGTGTACATTTAGAAATTATGTTAATATAAGATATAGGAAATAAACATTCTGTATAGCTATGTTTAATAAATCAATTTTATAGTCTCCATTTAAAAGCTCCCCATTACATCATGAGATTTTTCTCTTAAAATACTATTTGAGACATTATTTTTAGTGGCCACACAGTGGTTCACCTAATAAACGAGCATATTTCCTGTGAAGCCTTTTTTTATTTGTTGGAGTTTAGGGTCGTTCTTTGGAGTTTTGCTTGGAATGAGCATGTGGTTCCTGTCTCTGTGGTAGACTGACTTTGATCAAACTCCCATAATGCAGAGTTCTCTGCCCTCCGGTTACTGAGAGTTCTGCTAGGTCAGCTCTGCAAGATCCTCCAAAAATGCCCAAGGTTCTTCCTGAGGAGCAGAGTGCTGGCACCCTGCTGCTCTGTCTGTAGGCACTGCTGTGGCTGTTGCTGCTGCGTGTGCGTGTATGTGTGTGTGTGTGTGTGTGTGTGTGTGTGTGTGTGTACTTACATTTGTGTGTAGTACAGTTGAGAAGAGGGTGTATATTTTCCAAGGCCACATGGACCACCTAGTATTTTCTATAGTAATGTCTTGCTCTTTAGCCCAGGCTGTCCTGGAGCTTACTCTGTAGCCCATACTAATGAGCTGGTGATGAGCCTCCTGTCTGAGTCTCCTGAGTTCTAGGGTTACAGGCATGAGCCAACATCATGCCTGGAAGGTGTTTTACATTCCCCACGGAGAGATATGTTCTTGTTAAATGTGCTGTAGATAAGTTTCTTCAACACGCCATGGGCAATCTGATATTGGTTCTCTTGGAGCAGACACCAGGTTAGAGACTGTGCCGTAATGCTAGTGTAGGCCAAACACTTGCAAAGGAGTTGATTTACTTCCTGGTTTTGATAAAATTCTAAATGTATGCTGGACATACCTGAATTTCTACAAGTTGTGATTTTTGTCTTTCAAAATGTGTCTGAAGCTGGATTGCCATAGACTGAGTCTGTCACCCCTGCACTGGGAGACAGAAGCAAGAGAATCAGGCATTTAAACTGATCTTTGGATATACAGTGATTTTTAGGCTAACCTGAGCTACTGAGACTCTGACTCAAAATGACCACCCCATCAACAACCACCAAACATGTGTGGTTATTTCCAGTAAGGCCTCACACCCCATTACCGTGTCTGCAGGCACCAGATGCTGTGATGAGCTACTCTGGAGCCTGAAAAGCAATGCTGCCACTTAGACATTCCATTTCCTTCTAAAGATAGTTTTTATTAGGTTTTTTTTGACAATTTCATACATGTCTATACTGTATTTTGATCATAACCAGCTCTCTCTATTCCCTTCCTCACAACTTAGACACTTTCTAAACTATGGGACAAATATTTAATCAGAGTGAACCAATCAAACCGACTAACTTTCTCCTTCACCATTTAAGGGTTATTAGTAGTCCAAATGCGAATTTTTCTTTATCCGTAAAGTTTTCAGGAAATACTGCAGAGTCTAGGTGCCAGGAGTCCTGTACGATTTCCCAAGTTCAGACTTGAGGGTTTTTCTGCAAGCCTCCTCTGTTCTATTTCCCTAGTGCTATCTTTGGATACAGACTGGATGAGTTCCCATACTGCTCTAGAGGCCAGGCTGTGAGTTAGTTCCTTGAGACTGTGGACTTTATTCCTGAAATTCCCAATATGTACTTGACAAAGTGCCTGGCGCGCACTCCAGGCAATTATTGTGAGAGGACCATTAACAGGGGACTGCTTCAAAAGGCTTTGTAAGAGTAAGGAACTGTGAAACGTTGCCGTTGGCGCGGCCTGCACACTAGGTACAGTTCTCCTACACATATTGTTCATTCCCCTTAATTTTGAATCTCTTTTATCTTCTCCCAAATCTTGCAAGAGCAGATATTGTTGTCTTCCTTTTATAAAAGGACTTAGTGAGAGGTGTAGGATTAGTGATAACGAACGGCAGAAACGGCGAAGACCGCTGTGTAGTTCATGTGAACCTCTGAAGAGTCCTTACTTAGCCCACAACAGCACCTCTCTCCATCAGCCAGCAGACACAGGCTCATTTATGGCTTCTTCCTGGGCATCACTGAAAGTTTAATAATCACCCAGTGTCTACTTGTCTTTAACCATCCAAGAGAACTCATCAGAGCTGTGAGTTTAATAATTTAGTGCTGTCTTTCCAGAACAACAAAAGCCACACTCATATTATAATGAGATGTTTTAATGTTTGTTTTGTTTATAACTTGCTGCCCTTACAGGGGCTGCTCCCCCTAATTCCCCTCTCTTTTATCTATAATCTTCTTACCTTTAAATGATCCTTTATCTTCCCTAGAAACAGCTGACACTGCTGTTTCTCAGTTCAGGATGTTTTCATAATTACATTTTTAGCCTTGAGGGAAAAATAGTATACCTCATCAAATCTTCTGCCTTGGTAACTGAGCCACATAAACAGCCTGGGCACTACTTTCTGCTATTATAGCTTAATTGTGAGTTAGGAAAAACAAAACAAAACTGCTTTATGACTTCTGACCGTGGTAAATTCTGTTTAGAAAAAATGAAATGTCTGCAAAGGGTTTTGTCACTGAGGACATGCCAGTAATAAGAATTCTGAAGTATTCCGTTCTGGAGAGAGAGCTTGACCCAAAGATCCAGGGTCAGCCAGCACCTACTCAATTACTTTTCTTTTTCTGTCAGGGAACTATTGCTCAAAATGAGACACTCTGCTGCGGGTGTGCGTTTGTTGTTGCTTACAATGATCTTGTGTTTGTAAATTCAGTATTTCAGCAAGGTATCTCATAGGAGCTGTTTTCCACTGTGAGAGATCGAAAGGTAGACTTTTTAGAGAGGTGCCCGTGGGGCTGCCTGAGGCCATTTAGATCCAAGGACTTGTCTTTGTGGTCAGTTACCTCAGGCACACCTGGAAAAGCCCCTGTCCATTGCCAGGTTCACGAAACATGTTGCTGTTTTGCAATAGTTGACACTCATCAAGGCCGCATCTGTCACATTGCTGTTGGAGAAGCTTATTTTGTTGAGGGTGATAATAGATTCCGTTTTTGGTTCTGTTTGTTTTTTGTTTTCTATCCTCAGTTGTTTCTCTATTTTATTTATCTATTAAGTTTTTTTTTTTTTGTTTGTTTGTTTGGCATTTGAAATAATGTGATTTATTGTGATACACACAAAAGTTCTTTTGTCCTCACAGCCCTCTCTCCTCCCCGCTCCTGGTAATTTCCTTTTTACTGCCAAATACTTCTGCCTCCAAATCCTGACTCAGGCATCTTACATGTAAACACAGGACACACAAGCCCTTTGAAGTCTGATACCCAAACAACTTGATATTCTCTGCCTCTGTCACTCTCCCTAGTAGGTCTTGTTCTTCAACCAAGCTGTGATTCTAGCTAATCTCTGAAGAAAAGTTCAGGTGCCGCTGTATCATGGATCTTCTCCATGTTCCTTCCTTTCCAGCAAAATGTTGTTCTTCAGAGAAAACCCACCCGTCTGCTTCCACAGCTCGACGACTATGCCGTGCCCCAGCCCTGCCAGATCACTACCAAAATAAAAGAAGGTTCAAATGGTATCACATTAACAGTAATTAGTAAATGCCATCTCATTAATACAGTAATTAGTAAATATTGTCTCATTGATAGCAATTAATAATTGGTGTCACATTATTAATCGTATATTATGATCATGTTTTCCTAATACACAGAATCATATAGGAATAAATTTCCCTTTAAGTACAACGTTTCTTATACCTCACGTGGTTTAGTATGTTTGCATTATTATATTTGATCATAATATTTTCTAATTTCCCTTATAGTTTCTTTTTTGAGCTGGAATATTTGAGCCTCTAATTTGTGAATTATAATTTTGGTCTTCCTGCCCTGGCAGTTTATCGTGGAGGGCTATGCTCTGGCCAGCGTTAGGATTTGTTAGTCAGCCTCTCTAGTTTGGGTGGAGGCCGGTTTCCCCAGCTTCTCAATTTTCTGACTCATCTAGGTAAAGTTACTGTTTTTCAATTTTCAGGTTTCTGCATGTGAGTGCCTGTTGCTCGCAGAGGCCAGAAGAGGGTGCCGAATCCCCTAGAGCTGGAATTAAAGGCAGTTTGAGCTAGTCCTAGAAAAGATCCTATATAAGATATATATCTTAGATATCATACACACACACAATCACCTCTTCACCTCTTCACCCCTGGTTTATTTACTATCTAATTTATAACTTTTTTCTTTTTGCTTATTAGGAATATAAGTTGTTGGGAGATTTACAACATATATCTTTAACTTAACATTTCTCCTTTACTGAAACCAAATTATACCATTTGGTTTCAAGCACAAAATAGTATATACTGTAGATAAAAATATTAGAGATTCTAGAACTCATTTGCAGACAGTAATTCCTAAATTGTGCCATTAATACTTTTTTTTTAACATTTTTTTCTATTCCTTATTTTTTGATTATTACAATTTATTCACTTTGTATCCCGGCTGTAGTTCCCTTCCTTGTCCCCTCCTAATCCCATTCTCCCTCCCTCATCTCCTCCCATACCCCTCTCCAAGTCCACTGATAGGTGAGGTCCTCCTTCTCTTCCATCTGACCCTAGCCTACCAGGTCTCTTCAGGACTGGCTGCATTGTCTTCCTCTGTGGACTGGTAAGGCTGCTTCCCACTGAGGGGGAGGTAAACAAAGAGCCAGGCCCTGAGATCATCAGAGACAGTCCCTGTTCCCCTTACTAGGGTGCCCACCTGGAGGGTGAGGGCTTTGGGGTATATCAGAGTAAGGGGTTCTAGGTTATCTCCACGCACGGTCCTGGGTTGGAGTACCAATCTCAGAAAAGACCCCTGGGCCCAGATTTTTTAGTTCTCTTGCTCTTCTTGTGAAGCTCCTATCCCTTCCAGGTCTTACTATCTTCCCGTTCTTTTGTAAGATTCCCTGCACTCTGCCCAAGGTTTGGTTATGAGTCTCAGCATCTGCTTTGATACTCTGATGGGTAGAGTCAGAAGTCCTCTGTGGTAGGCTCCTGTCCTTTTCCCTTTCTCCTGATGCCAATGTTTATCTGATTTCTTTCTGAGTGAGGATTGAGCAACTTCCCTAACGTCCTCCTTCTTGTTTAGCCTCTTTAGGAGTACAGATTTTAGTATGTTTATCCTATATTACATGCCTAATATCCACTTATAAGTGAGTATATACCATGTATGTCTTTCTGCTTCTGGGTTATCTCACTCATGATGATCTTTTCTAGTTCCCACCATTTGCCTGCAAATTTCATGATTTCCTCATTTTTAATTGCTGAGTAGTAATCCATTTAATCCTTTGTGTAAATGTATCACAATTTCTGTATCCATTCATCAGTTGAGGGACATCTGGGTTGTTTCCAGATTCTTGTTATTACAAATAAAGCTGGTATTTTTGTTTTGTTTTGTTTTGTTTTTAGCATGGTTGAACAAGTGTCCTTGTTGTGTACTTGAGCATAGTTTGGATGTATGCTTAAGAGTGGTATAGCTGGATCTTGAGGTAGCACTATTCCTAATTTTCTGAGAAAGCACCAGATTGATTTTCAAAGTTTTTTTTTTTCTTTTTATTGTTTTATTTTTGTTTTCCAAAACAGAGTTTCTCTGTGTAGCCCTGGATGTCCTGGAACTTACTCTTAAGACCAGGGTGGCCTTGAACTCATAGATATTTGCCTGCTTCTGCTTCCAAAGTGCTAGGATTAAAGATGTGTGCTTCCACTGATGTGGATGTGCTGGGCCAAAAATATTTTAACCATGAAATATAGCAGATAGTCAAAGGAACACATTTTGGTTTCACTTTCCCTGGAATTTCATATTTTGTCTGAAGAATTATTTGTATTGCAAATACTTTATAAGGACCACATTTTATCTCAGTATTAAACATAAAAGAAATAGGATGTTCTTAACAAATAGAGTGAAAAAAAAATTGAAGTAATTTTACCTGCAGTGTATTTGGGAGAAAAGTTAAGTCAGTTCCACACTTCTTTCCTCTCAAGATGCTTGACTAAGCCCTGGAGAGGAAAAACAGTTCCTGTTCTCACTAACTGAAGAAAATGTCCCTGCAAGTTCCAATCCGCATTCCCTCTTGTGGACACTTCTTGTGATATTAAATCAAAATATTGTAAATTTCATTCTTATTACCATCTCTCGTTTAATATGGCATTGACTTTGATCTGCAATTTAGAGTTTTTTCCTCCAAATGTGTGATATTTTATCTAAATGTTTGCTGAGAAATGACTTTGAAGAAAGTGAAATAAAGCTAGAGATATGGAAAGACAAATCAGGAATATTTGTTAGTCCAGACTTCAGACTTCAAAAGTTTTTCTCTCTCTCTAAATTTCTATTTTCTTCTTTTCCAATAATACTGTTTTTTTTCTCCTTCATTCTTTCAGTACATATATATTTTTTTGGTTCTCTACTCTACCATGCAAGAGTTAAGACTTAAACAAGAAACTTCTATATACCACATATCTAGGCTCACTGTGTTCACATTTTGCTCCAGCTAGCTAAATAATTCATTCATTCTTTCTTCTTTCCTTTCTCTCTTCCTTTTTTTCATTCTTTCAGCTATTATCTGTCTTTGCTAAATAGCTATCATTTATCTATCTGTTTTATCATCTATCTATCTATCTACCAACCATCTATCAATCAATATTCATTATCATTTATCATCTATCTATCATCTATATATTTCACACACACACACTATTTTCCTATGTGAATTCAAAGTGAGTTGGATACATGATGTCTCTCATGCATAAACATTCCAGTGTGCATTTGCTAAAAACAAGTATTTTTTATAATAGTAATAAAATTATCGAGGTCGAAACATTAATTAGTACAATGCTACTGCTCAGCAGACAGTATGTGCTTAGATGTCGACAACTGTGTAGCTCAGTGCAGTCTAAGTGACACACTGCACTTGACAGTCATATGGCTTCAGTTGTCTTTTAGCCGGACCCCCTTTAGATTTCTCTGTGTTAATGACACTGTTACCTGTACAAAACACACTACTATTAGGCTTTCACTCACATGTCTATTGAAATCACTCGATAAGACCTCATCCCTTTCTGGTCTTTCTGCCATCTCTTTGTCTTCTCCTTCTGAGTTTTCTTTGCTAGTTCCTTCACTGCCATCCACCTCTAAGAGTTGGCAACTGCAAGGGTTCAGTTCTAGAATAGCTTTTCTACCGGTACTCATCCAGTTAGTAATCTCACACTGACTTAGTGGCTTCAAATGCCACCTACATACTAATCACTTCCAAATACATATTTGCAGTCCGGAAGCTTCCCAGTAACTCAATACCGTCATTTTTGTAGTTCTGCTATGATATGTAGGATGTCTTGTTCTGTTATCAGTATGAAGTTGCAAGTGTTCATGTTCAGCCCTCAGTTTGGCTCCCTTTGCTTCACTTTTTTCTATTGATTAGCACCACTATTATTATTATTATTATTATTGGTTGTTCCAGACAGGGTTTCTCTGTGTAGCATTGGCTGCCTTGGACTCGCTTTGTAGACCAGGTTGGCCTTGAACTCACACTGATCTGCCTACCTTTGCTTCCCCAAGTGCTGGGATTACAGGGGGACAACACTGTCCCCAGTGCACTCTTATTTTAAACTTGAGTTCTTTTGTGTGCTTTATCTGTTATTTGTGGGGAGGACTGTCTCTATTTACTTTTCTTTTTCTTTTATTCCATTTTGTTTTTTTGAGACATGGTTTCTCTGTGTTGCCCTGGCTGGTAGACCAGGTTGGCCTCAAACTCACAGAGATACAACTGCCTCGGCCTCTCTGAGTGCTCGGATGACAGGTGTGCGCCATTGTTCCTGGCTCTTGCTTTTCTTTTCTATTTCTCACTAATCTTGAAAAATTGTTAAGTTGGAAAATTATAATTGTATATATTTATGCATTAGAAAGAAATGCCGTACTCTATATTGTATATTATAGACAAGATTGTATATTATATACAATTATATATTATATACATATGTACATTATATATTTGTATGCAAATATATACAATGTATACAATATACATTATATTATATACAATATAACATGTTGTATACAATGTAACATAATGTATATAATATAATATATAAAGTATATTGTACTATAATATTTTAAACATTATAAATAATATATTGTATACCTGTATATGTTATATACAAGATATAATAATTAAATTAGGCTCACTGGCTCTCCAGATTCCTTAAACCTCACTGTTTTACCTTAATTAATTTTTTCTTGGTTACTTTCAGTTTTCTTTAAATACTTGACTACAATTTTCGCTGTTGAAAATTTTTATGCTGACTATTTCCAACTATTTCTTTTTTCTTTTTCTTCAGAACAATTCATGTACTGAATTCTCAGTTGAGAATTAAAACAGTTTCTGAGGGAAATGTCTAACCCTGGTTATCTTTTCTAGTCAGGCACCTAATTCACTCTCCATCTCATATATTGGTAAATTTTATTTTCATATCCAGTCACTCAAGCAAAAAATTGTGAAACTTTCTAAAATTTTCTTTTTCCTCTTCATCTAGTTAATTAGCAAACTTGGTTTTGCCTCACTGAAAGGTTGCAGTCTCTTCCTTTTCCAGTACACAAGCTACCTAAATAGCCTCTTCTGATATACTAAGACAACTACCTCTCACTGACTATCGAAGCTGTTTCAGAAACTCCATGGCCTACATTAGCATGGATCCAGAAGCAGTTTAAAACACAGTTTTATCAACATAGCTAGCGAACAAAACAATTGATCTGTGAAGATACTTTTGATTTAATACTTCATTATTATCCTATCATAGCTTTTTTTAAGAATAGAAAAGTTTATGAAAGCTTGAATTTCCACTCCTCATTTTAAGAATAAATGTTCATTTGATTCTCTTTCGCACATTGAGCAATTATGCTAAAATAACTAATAATTGAATATTTTCCAGAGAAGCATTTTATTTAATTCTTAAGACTAGTTTTTATATGTGAGCTATGTTTAGTGTTATTTGCTTTTGCTATAAAACATAATTAACATAATGAGCTTTTTACGACAAAATAATTTATTTCTTTCAGGAAAATTTCTTTGGTAACAAAAACAAAACAAATGAAAAAAATGAATTTCAGGGAACTAAACTTAGAAATAAAAAATCATTTTTATATTTCCCTAAGCAAGCCATATTTTTAGTGAATAATATTTGACTCAAATCTGTAGTTTTGTTTTTCTTTGCCTTCATTTTCTTTCTCTTATTATCTATCTATTTATTTAAATACAGAAATAAAAGAGAGTAGAATTGACTATTTCAGTAAACTAGTAAAGAAATTACTTTTCTATATTAATTTTGAGCTCGAAAATAAACAGATGCATACAGATAGAACACTTGTTAGCCATTGCCAGAAGCTGTCCAGGAGAGTATTAGAGCGTTTCTACCAAGAAGTATACATGTCTTTGAGTTGATAGAGTGCCCAGAATTGAATAATAGCAGTGTTTGCACTCTTCTGCATATATACCAAAATCTACAGGTGTTACAGTATTGCACACTTTCAAAGAATGTTTTTTAAATGATAGAATAATTATATAGTCATTCTAAAAATTGGGTTTGGTATTGGAATAGTTTCCAATCAAAATGGTTTCTTTTTCATTAATTGTTAATTTTTTGAGAATTTCATATGTGTACACAATGAAATATGTTTCCTCTACATTGCTACCAAGACATCTCCTACCAACTTCATGTCTGTTTCTTCTTTATCTTTTTGATAACCTACCAAGCCCAATTAGTGCTGTCCATACGTACATGGTAGGGGACCATCCAGTGGAGCATAGCAACCAGTAGCCACACCCTCAAAGAAGAATTATTCTCTTTCCTTCAGCACCTATTAACTATCGGTAGTTCCCAGTAAGGAGTGGAGCCCAAATAGTTATTTATGTGAAGATCTTGTGCTGGCAACAGCAGCTGCTGTGGGTTCATGATTATGGTAGCTACATAGTGTCCATATGATAGCATTCCACACTACTCCTTCCCATCACCCTCTAGACCTTCCATTTTCTCTGCCTCCTCTTCCTTAGTGTTCCTTGAGCCTTGAAATGGGCAGAAGAGAACCTAGATAAAGATGCCCATTGAAGGTTAAACACCCACAGTCTCTCATTCTCAGCACACCGGCCTGTTAGGAGCCTCTCTCCTAATGGTTGTTCAAGATAAACACAAAACAAACAAAAAACTCCTGTGTTCGAATTGAGAGCAGCCCAGGTGTACGTGTTTAAACACGTTTAGAAGGCAATTTGACAACAGGACTATTGAGCAAAATATTAATAGCAGGTTATCCTCCAGTACTTATGACCTCCTCTCTATGGGATTTGATCAGCATTACAATATCAGACATGAATTTCCTTTCATAGAAAGGAACCAGAAAGCAGTTAGCAATAGCACGGTCGCACCAACAGGCACATCTCGCCTGGCATTTTGGTTACAGCATGCAGGGTCAACCGCTCAGTAAGACCACTGATGCCCTGCTCCACTCTCCCCATTCCCAGCAGCCTGTGTAGCACCTTCAGGCACTTTGAAATCTAGCCAGCATCAGGGAGAGTTTCTGCTTGGTTTGAGATTGATTTCTCTGTGTCCTAAAGCCAACGTTAATGTATTTTTGCAGTAGACTCTTTCATGTAGTTAAAAAAATAATCAGAGAAATATCACTTACCTTCTTTGAATCTGTGCCGCATAGTATGCTTATCCTGTACTAATTGGCTAAAATCCACTTATAGTACACACTTATAGTGAGTACACACGATGTGCGCTTTCTGGGTCTGGGTTACCTCACTCAGGATGATCTTTTCTATTTACATCCATATGCCGTCAAATTTCATGATTTTTTTTTAATAACTCAGGAGTATTCCTTTGTGTAAATGTGCCATAGTTTCTGTATCCATTCTTTGGTTGAGGAAAATCTAGGTTGTTACGAATAAAGCTGCTATGAACATAGTTGAGCAAGTGTCCTTTTGTATGGCGGAGAGTCTTTTGGGTATATATCCAGGAGAGGTATATCTGAGTCTTGAGGTAAAGCTATTCCCAATTTTCTGAGAAAGCACCAGATTGAGTTCCAAAGTGGTTGTACAAGTTTAGAGTCCCACCATCAACAGAGGAGGGTTCCCCTCTCTCCACACTCTCACCAGCATGTGCTGTCACTTGAGTTTTTTATCTTCACCACTCCGACTGGTGTGAGATGGAATCTCAGAATAGTCTTGATTTGCATTTCCCCGATGACTAATGAAAAATCAAAAGGAGGATGCATAAATTTCACTTGGATGGGAGGTAGAATAGACAGAGGTAGTGGCGAAGAGAGGGGACAAGGTAGGAGAGGGGGCACAGAGAGTTAAGAGGATAGAGAACAGACCAGAGAAGAGCAAGGGCGAGAGAACAGAAGGACTGTGGAGGAAAGAGAACCTGAGAGTGGGGTTATCTCTGTGACAAGCTGGAGACCAAGTCAGGGTAGGCTCCTGGGAGGATATGGGGGGCACTCAAGCAGAGACTCCTAGCAGCTGAGGCCATATAGACTAAAGAGAAGACTAGACTAGTCTCCTAGCAGAGGGAGGGGAACACCAACCCACCCACAAAAACTTCAACCCAAAATTTACCTTGCCTAAAAGATATGAAGGAATAAAGAGAGAGCAGAGATTGAGGGAATGCCTAATCAATGCCTGGCCCAACCAAAGATCCACCCTACTGGAGAGTGCCAACCCCTGACACTATGAAGGAAGCTCTGATAAGCTGCAGACAGGAGCCTAAACAGATTGTCCTCTGAGAGGTGCTACCCAGCAGTGCCTCAAAACAGATACTAAGACTCACAGCCAAACATGGGTTATGAGTAGTCATCTCGTGGAAAAGTGGGGGGAAAGAGAAAAGGACCTGGAGGTAGCAGGAGCTCCACAAGAAGACCAGCAGAGATAACTAACCAGGGCCCAAAGGGGTTTGCTGAGACTGGAGGATCATGCAGGATCTAGACCTAGGATCAACCAAGATCATACATGAGCTAGACCTAGGCCCTTACAAAGATGTAGCAAATGGGCAGCTTAGGCTTCAGGTGGGTACTCTAATAAGGGAAGTGGGGACTGTATTGGACATTGACTCACCTGCTAGCTTTAAAAATTTTATTTATTTATTTATTACAATTTTTTACTTTGTATATAGGCTGTAGCTCCCTCCCTCGTTTCTTCCCAGTCCCACCCACCCTCCCTCTTCTCCCCCTATGTTCCTCCCCTAGTCCACTGATAAGGGAGGTTCTCCTCCCTTTCTATCTGACCCTAGCCTATCAGGTATCATCAGAACTGGTTGCATTGTCTTCCTCTGTGTCCTGGTAAGGCTGCTCCTCCCTCAGGGGGAGATGATCAAAGAGCAGGCCACTGGGTCCATGTCAGAGAAAGGCCCTGTTCTCCTTACTAAGGATACCACTTGGAAATTGAGCAGCCTATGTATGGGCTTCCTCTGAGCAGTCATCTAGGACCTCTCCATGCATGGTCCTTGGTTGGAGTATCAGTCTCTGCAGGCCCATACATGGGCCCAGGTTTTTTGGCTCTGTTGGACTCCTTGTGGAGTTCCTTCAGGTCTTTCTATCTCCCTCTTCTTCCATAAGGTTCACTGCACTCTGCCCAAAGTTTGGCTATGAGTCTCAGTATCTCGTTTGATACTCTGATGGGTAGAGTCCTTCAGAGGCCCTCTGTAGAAGACTCCTGCCTTGTCCCACTCCCAATGTCTATTTTGTTTGCCCTTCTGAGTGAAGTTTCAGCCTCTTTCCCAGGTACTCCTTGTTGTTCAGCTTCTAAAGCATACAACACGGACATTTACTCAACTATATCCATGGCAGCTTTAGTCACAATAGTCAGAACCTGGAAACAACCTAGACGTCCCTCTATTGAGGAATGGATACAGAAATTGTTCTATGTTCTGCTCAGATGTAGCCCTCGGTAGCTCAGTAACCAATTGGCTTCCCATAGTGAGGGGAACAAGGACTATTTCTAACAGGAACTCAATGACTGGCTCTTTGGCCTCCCCACCCCCCAAGAAAGGAGCAGTCCTGTTAGGCCACAGAGGAGAGCTTTGCAGCCAGTCCTGAAGATACCTGATAAAACAGGATCAGATGAATGGGGAGGAGGTCCCCCCTATCAGTGGACTTGGCAAGGGGCACGGTGGAGATGAGGGAGGGAATGAGGGATCGGGACACGGCTGGGATACAGAGTTAATAAAATGTAACTGATAAGAAAAAAATAAAAATAAAAAAATAAAAAATAAATAAAAAATTATTTAAAAAAATTGTGGTATGTTTACACAATGGAATACGAATCAGCAATTAAAAAGAAGGAAATCATGAAATTTGAAGGCAAATGGTGGGATCTAGAAAAGATCATCATGAGTGAGGTAACCTAGCAGCAGAAAGACATACACAGTATATACTCACTTAAAAGTGGATATTAGACATATAATATAGGATAAACACGTGCACCTTTCAGAGATAATATAAGCCAGGGAATAAATTGAAGATTAGAAAGAATGTGAAAACATATATAAAAATGTGCTTTATTAGTCGATCTAGTATCAATTATAGTGTCACTGAAGTAGCAGATGTTAAGCACAACATAATAAAATTGACCTAAACTAATAGAAAACTCATAGTAGCAGTTTCTCATAAAAGATCGTATTGACTGAATGATCCTTAAAAGTTCATGTAATTGACATAGCACAAATTTCTCTCACAGTTTGGTTTTCACACTGAATGATAAATACTGAGAACGAGAAATGAGTAATAGGCTACATATAGACAGAAAAGGCAGAACAATCTGGGGAAGGTCAACATAGGAAAGACACAAAATGTCTCAGCCATTCATTTATTACATGTTTAAGAAAATGTGTACTTTACGTTATAGTACCTAACTAAGAGAGTTTTAAAATATTACCAGGGGATAGCCCATCCGTATTATTTAAATTTCAAATTTTGATGAATTTTACATTTAGAGAAGAATTTTTTTCCAGTGACTTTATCCCCATGGTTTAAAATGTGTCCTGAGTCTTTAGACTCTTGTTTATTTTTCTTTCGACCTTTTCTCATTGTTGACTGTATTTCTGTTTTTATATTGCAGTCCGCACAATGGCATTTCAGAAATGTTCTAGTTTGCTGAGTTGTAAGTTTTATAGATCATTTCTTGCAGTGTAGGAGGGTTTGTTTACATCTTTACAAAATGCAGTGTCAAAGTTAGTATATCGGTTGCTTTTTAAAGATTTTAAGTTGATTTCTCTGCAAGTAATTACTTTTTTTTTAAAAAAGCATCTCTCTTTCAAATCCCTTACTACTATAGTCTGAACCCAAATGACTCTCCCTAAATGACTGTTTACCAAGTTCAAGTTAATCAAGAAGAGACTGTTTAGAAAACTAAACACACCTGCAGAAAGAAGCTAATCCATAAATGCTGAGCCCAGAAGAAGTTCGTGATCGACGAAAATGTGACATTGCGGGAGCTTCCCCCCCCCACCGCTGACCCTCAGTTGTTCCAGTCACTGGAATGAACAGGTTTGAATTTTTGCTGAGCACAAAGCAATTTCTTTGGCAACTTTCTACGTAGGGCCAGAGAGCAAAATCGAAAGCAGAAAGTGACTTTGTGTGGTATTCTCAGTAGCACAAAGATGCCATTGAATTGCTCCTCTGTGCAGTTAGGAACTGTTTAGCTGCATTGGGGCTTTTAGGATAGAGATTTTAATTATGCATTTAGTAGTGGTGTACATTTGCCTGGGTTCCCAGAGCTCCTTGCTTTATTTTTGACATGATAATTCACTATCAGTGCATTCAGCTTCAAATTCCCTGACAGATGATGGAAACTTTTGAAGATGGAGTAGCAACAGGCTCCCATGGATCTTTTGAGTATTAAAAAGCTCAGGGGTCTTATGAGGACAATAGGTTTTTTTAGATTTTCTAGCCCTTAATTATACGTCTGTATTTTATGCCAGTTAATATTTAACTTGGTAAAATTTAATTAGGAAAAAAAGATTTGTACAAAGAAAGAATTAACATAGTATTGGAGAAGATGTGCTGAAATGCTTAATTCATGTGGAAGTCAGTATCCCAGGAGCCCAGTGACCTATCACATGCCATGGGACGCTCATTCAGTTTTCCTAGACCTCTCAAAATTTGAACTAGAGGATGTAAGCAGCTAGGCAGAGGAGACAAGGGGATGCATTTTCTTTAAGCACAGGAGAAGACCATGTAGATGACAATTTTAGACATTGCTTGGTTCAGTGTAAACATTCTTCCCTTCCTTTACTTGTGACTGCTTTTGAAATGACCTTTATAGCCCCCTGTTAAGTTCTGCTCACTAAAAGGTGCCACTGATCTCTCCTTTGAAGCAATTAATATTCCTGCTCACTCCATCTTTTCCAGGCCTGTGGATGCCTCTGTGGTGATGCCCCTTGGTGTCCCATGCTTGGTTTATCCTGAGAGCTCCTTAATGGGCTTCCTGAATCTAGTATGTCCCACCTTAAATGCATCTGGCACACTAGAACACATCAGATAAATGGTCCTCAAATGACTCTCTATCATATCAGTAACTATCACTCTCAGAATTGTCTTAAAAGCCTGGACTGTCACTTACAGCTCTCTACCTGCTGACTATAACTATAATTTTCCTATCACCTTTCCCACCCCATAGATGAGCCAGGCTCATCTATACTTTTCGTTAAACATGGCTTGGCCATTTCTGGCTCAGTGATTTTCCTCATGTTCAAATACATCCCTCCTGCCATTATAATTATCTTTTCTTTGTTATGCTAATTCACTCCTTTCTTTGAAGCTGCATTTCCCCTTGTCCTGTGTACTCAAGGAAGACTGTAAAAATTGTAGTTATTCATATTTTGTTTGTTTGCTTTGCTTTTGTTTTTTTCAAGACAGGTTTTTTTTTTTGTTTGTTTGTTTTTTGTTTTTTGTTTTTTTTGTAGCCTTGGCTGTCCTGGATTAGCTTCATAGAGCAGGCTGGCATAGAACTCTCAGAGATCTGCCTGCCTCTGCCTCACTGAGTGCTGGGATTACAGGCATGTGCCAGCAGGGTCGGTTGTATCTGTAAAATCTTACAATACTATTTTATTATTATTATTATAATTATTAAACTATTATTAAAATTAATATTATTTTATTGTCTCACCTGTATTTCTAAATACTATATTATACTGTTATTAACTTTAATATTTGTCTATTCTGCCTATTTTTTTCCTCATAGAACAGTAGTGAATATTAATGAAACTTATTTGAATAATTTAGTTTCTGGCAAAAGCCTGAATTTAGTAAGTGCTTAATTAAATACTTCCTGGGATAATCAAATGGAAAATGAGATTAGATCTCCTAAGGTAGGATCAAATTTAGAAAGTTTTTTTTTTTTTTTTTTTTTTTTTGTTTTTTTTTTGGTGTGTGTTATTACGTGAGCCAGTAAAAGTTAGTACTTCCTAAATCATGACATAAAGTCTGGGCCTAAAATTTAAACCTTGAGCATGGAGTCTATCCCACACATCTGCTGTCTCATTATCTAATGTTTTGCAGATTTAGTCAGAAACAGGAGTAAAGGCTTTAAACCTTAGACATTTAAAACACAAAATTTCCTTTTGCACTGTCTAACTTTTCAGGAGACTTCCTGGGATGGAAGCACTGTAATGAATGCAGTATTTATTTTCCTTAGTCATTTTGGCTAATTTGTATGCCATAGTTTAGTTTTCCTTCTTATGGGAAGCCACTTCAATAATATCTGTTTTTCTCCTCACCCAGCGTTGAAGGAGCACCGGGGACAGGACCTCTTGTAAGAGGAGAGAGATACAGGAGTGAAAGTAACACAGACATGATTCTTGCCTGTGAAGCATCAAATTATCATGAGAGTCATTTTATCAAAAAGACAGTTGTCTTCATGGCATCTAATTTATAATTTAAATAAAAAAAATCTACTTCCAAAATATAACTGGTTTGTAGAATAGTCATTCTCAAAGAACAAAATAATGGAAAAGGTAAAGATTGTTCCCAGTGGTCTAGAGAGATGGCTCAGCATTGAAGGTGTTTGCCACCTGGTGATACAAGCCTGACACCTCAAGTCAGTGACTAGGACCCACAATAAAGACGGGAGAGAGAAGTGTTCTGATCCCACAGAGCTGTCACCTGACTTCCACCCATACACACATATATCAGTGCATACGCCACACATGCACAATATTAATAAAAAATAAAATTGAAACATATTTGATAGGTGGCTCTCAAGAGGAATCAATGCATACTGTTGTCATATTAACAACCATGACCTATCTGTTTTGTTTTTTGTTTGTTTTTGAGGATGTGAAGAGAAAGGAATCTTTATTCACTGGTGGTGGGGTAAAAGGTTAGTACAGCCATTGTGGACATCAGTTTGGAGAGCTTTCAAAAGTAAAAAACAAACAAGCAAAAACTACCACATGACACAGCTATTTTATTCCTCGGTATTTACTATTAATTGCTGCTTTATTCACTGTAGCAAAGAACTGGGATCAACTAAGTTGTTCATCAAAATAAGAATGGGTAACAATGCTTTGATGTGTGTTATTATATATACATATGAATAGTACTCAGCTGTGAAAGAAATTTTTTATATTAATTTTTATTTATTTTTAAAATTTATTCCAGTTTATTCACTTTGTATCACAGCTGTAACCCCCTCCTTTTTCTCCTCCCAATCCCACCTGCCCTCCCTCTTCTCCCCCTATGCCTCTCCCCCATTCCACTGATAGGGAAGGTCCTTCTCCCCTTCTATCTGACCCTAGCCTATCAGGTCTCATGGGAACTGGCTGCACTGTCTTCCTCTGTGACCTGGTAAGGCTGTTTGTTTAAATAAGTTCTTATTCTATAGTCCAGGCTTATTTCAAACTCACTATGCAACACAGGTTAGTCTTGAACTCATGACAATTCTCTTGCTTCAGCCTTATGAGTCCTAATATTATGGCATGAGCCACCATGCAATTTTCCATTTTTCTTTTAAAACTCTGTATTATGTAATAAAATATTGAAATACTTGAAAGACTTTAAGATCATATTTTGTTTCTTGCTTTATGCAAAACATTTTCTCATACTAGATGAGATGATTTAATATTTAAATGTATACTAACTGCATTGAAAGCTATACTTTTTGTCCCTTTAATTAGGGCATTAGATCGTTTATTCCCTTCAAACTGTCCACCTTCTATTCAATTTCTCTGTCCCCCTTCAAACTCCAATCTTTCCATGCAACCATGCTGTTGCTGCCATTTGCAGGAATCCCATTTCCAAGCATATTTTTATTCATTAATTGTTTCAAGATGATGGATTTTTATCCAGCCAAATAACAGGATTTTTATTAAACAAGATCCTACCCCAACAAGCTGGTAAAAAAAAAAATCTCATTTGTATTATACAGTGCTATTTACATTGTACAAAGGGAACATATATTTTTGTTTACAAATGATAATTTATGCAAGGCCAAACAGATGTAGTTTGTCTAGTATAATTAGATGCATTAACCATTTTTCTACTGATACAACAAAATGCCCCAAAGCTGAATAACTTCTCAAGAAAAAAGGTCATATGTAAGCTCCACTTTTTAAGTACCAGCTCTGCTGCGGGTTGCCATCGCCAGTTCATGCTGAGACGTAACGGAACATGGAGAGATAGGAAGCAATAGACTGGGGTCACTTATAACAGTGTTCTCATGGGAACTGACTGGGACCACTGTAATCCCTTAAAATTGCAGGATGGCTAAAGACGCCCCCAGGTCCTGCCCCTTAAAGGACATACCATTCCTCGCCTAGTAACACTGGGAAACAATCTTCTAATGCATGGACCATTATGGAACATACACAAATGACTGTTCTGACTATAGCACTTGTCATATGACTATATTTTCTGACGTATAATGGTCTAAAAAGCAAAGAAGAAAACAAAGCCAAGGATAAGCAGAGACTGCAATGGATATGTAATAATGGCAACAGTCATCCCAGAACATGGTCATGATTACCCTTTGTCTGGTACAAGGATGACCAAGAGCTCTGTGAAATGAGATGAAATTTCATTGCTTTACTTTGTTAAATCTAGCAAAGGTGGAGTCTCTTGAAAACAAATTTGACTGAGGAATTGTGACTTTCGAAATTCTTTAATCCTCTTTGATAATCTGACTTCTATGAGAGTATACCAAAGTTTTTCTTTGTTTGTTTATTTGTTTTTTTAGTTCTCCATGAAGTAGCTACTCAACACTGGCATGCATCTGTGTTGAGGCTACCATGTCTTAGTGAGACCCCAAACACTAACATAGATTTATAAAACTCATTATCCCATCAAGGCAACTGAACAACTTTAACAGCATTAGACATAACAAGGATAGAGTTGGCGTTAGTTTTAAATCCATGCAGTATGCGCCAAATGCATTGCCTGCATATTCTACATGTGCCCTGTGTGTAAATCATACAGTAATTTCTGGTTTTCCACCGTTGTACAGCATCATAATTATTAGGAGCTGTGAAAAGCCCAGTCTTGCTGAATGTTTACACAGATGCCTATGTTTAACAGGCCCCCAGTTGTGAGCAAACACGAACGAGCCTTTGGTAAACTACGTATAATGTGGCCATTCATTTTGGAGCATCATTGCTTGCATTATTTACGACTCACCCCAGCGTGCCATGCTGATTTGAAATGCACTCGGTGTTGACTGTGTTTACAGGTTAAATCTGTTCCTGTGTGGTCTTGTCATAGAAATGATGAAACGAGGCTGAAAGCTATCACTAAAGCAGTGATCACTGATTAGCGTCTATGAGGACATGTGTGGGCGTATTTCCTTTACATGCTGAAGTTCTGAGGTTTACTTCCAGGATAGACATGTACTGGAAACCAGTGGCTTACACCTCTTGGGAACCACAGTGAACATTCTATTGCCACGTGATGTTTGCACTTAGTACAAACTTGAAAGTCTATCATAGTTGAGTCATTTCAATGATGTCTCTTATAACTACCAGCTACTGTTGTTCTGCACCTAGGTTTCTTTCATCATCACCATTATCTAATCTTGGTTCTACATATAATAAGGATAAATTGTTCAAGACACAAAATTCTGTGTCTGTCTTTTATTTTTGGTATAAAGTATTTTTTAAAATTTATTTATATTTCATTAATTACAGTTTATTCACTTTGTATCCAAGCTGAAGCCCCCTACCTCATCCCCTCCCACTCCTACCCTCCTTCCCTCTTCTCCTCCCCAGTCCACTGATAGGGGAGGCCCTTCTCCCCTTCCATCTGACCCTAGCCTATCAGGTCTCATCAGGAGTGGCTGCATTGTCTTCCTCTGAGGCCTGGTAAGGCTGTTCACCACTCAGGAGGAGGTGAACAAAGAGCCAGCAGCCACTGAGTTCTTGTCAGAGACAGTCTCTGTTTCCATTATTAGGGAACCCACTTGGACACTGAGCTGCCATGGGCTACATCTGTGCAGGGGTTCTAGGTTATCTCCATGAATAGTCATTGGTTGGAGTATTAGTCTCAGAAAAGACCCCTGTGCCCAGATTTTTTTTGGTTTGGTTGCTCTCTTTTTGGAGCTCCTGTCCCCTCCAGGTCTTCCTATCTCCCCCTTCTTTCATAAGATTCTCTGCACTCTGCCCAAAGTTTGTCTATGAGTCTCAGCATCTGCTTTGATACCCTGCTGGGTAGAGTCTTTCAGGGGCCCTCTATGGTAGGTTGTTCCCTCTTTTCTCCCTCTTCTGATGTCCATCCCCTTTGCCTTTCTGAATAAGGATTGAGCATCTTACCCAGGGTCCTTCTTCTTGATTAGCTTCTTTAGGTGTACAGATTTTAGTAGGTTTTTCCTATATTATGTGTCTAATATCCACTTGTAAGTGAGTATATACCATGTGTGTCTTTCTGCTTCTGGGATAACTCACTCAGGATGATTTGCTAGTTCCCACTATTTGGCTGCAAATTTCATGATTTCCCTGTGGCTGTCTTTGCATCTAGTTGCTTTCTTGAAATAAATTCTGTCAGATATGTTTGTGTGTACAAAGGTGTCTGTGTGTGTGTACAGGTTTATTTAGTTTGGAATCAGAAACTGCCCATGCTCATCTTACTGAGAATTATGTGCACGTGTATGTGTGTGCACATGTGCATGCTAATGACACCACTCCTTTCGGAGATAACCGCCTTCGAAGCAGTCGAATTCATGTCTTTATCTTTCACACACACAATGCTTTTCTGTGTCAGTTTGTCCTTTCATCACATCATGTGAGTCTCAAACAGTGGAGCTGAAGCATAGATGTAGAGGAGACGAGGTGGAGAAAAAAGACAAAAGTAAAATCAGCAGGGGTGAGCAGCAAGGGAAAGCTCAGGAGTTCCTCAGTGGGTTCTGCACAATTGTGGCTTCAGGAGGGTGATTTTTGATGCTCTGGAAACCCAGACCATCCACAGCAGGTGGTCAATTGCCTGCATATCAGTGCGCTTGTCTTCTAGGGCCCATTCACTGACATGTAAATGATTATTTTACATTTTCCTTTACAATAATTTCTAATTATGGAGATTTGGACAGTGCCCCATTTCTTCTTTTGTAGCACCTCTGTCTACTGTGAGCTTTTCATGCTTACTTGTGACTCCAGAAAACAGCTGTATATCTAGGACACAGTACAGAAGACTGCCAAGTGGCTCTGTGGCCTGTCAGTCAAAGTGACTGTTCATAAACAAAGTGTCTTGGATTGTTCAGTTTTTATAACTGATATGATGATACACAAGATATGATAGAAATAATATTCAAACTGTATATATTCTCAGTATTTGTAGTAGGAACAAAGGTAGAGTATTGTATAAATTATTCTTTATTAGAAGACACAGTAAAAGTAATCTTAAAATCTTTACAAAGTGCTGGAGAGATGGATGCTGCTCTGCCAGAGGAAGATTCCTAGCACCCACATGGCAGCTCACAACCATCTATAACTCTAGTTCCAGGGGACTCAGTGCCCTCTTGTGTCCTCTTCAAGCGTTGCATACACATGGTACAAAGACAATTAGACAGGCAAAACATTCCTCCACAACAAACACACAAACACTTTAATAAAATATCTAAAGATTATTTTTACAATAATTGCTATCTTTAGAATATAAGACCAGAGGATTGTTTTAGCAATTCTGGGTTTCTTGTTATTCCACATGAAATTGAGAATTTTTCTTTCAAGGTCTATAAAGAATTGTGTTGGTAATTTAATGGGAATTGCATTGCATCTGTAGATTGCTTTTGTTAAGATGGCCATTTTTACCATGTTAATCCTGCCAAGCCATGAGCATGAGCATCTTCTGATATCTTCTATGTTTTTCTTCAGAGACTGGAATTTTTTTTTTCATACAAGTCTGTGACTTGCTTGGTTAGAACCACACCAAATTACTTTATATCCTTTGTGGCTACTGTGAAGGGTGTTGTTTCCCTAATTTCTTTCTCATCCCTTTTGTATTTTGTATACAGGAGGGCTACTGATTTTTCTGAGTTAATTTTGTATCCAGCCACTTTGCTGAAGGTGTTTATCAGCTGTAGGAGTTCCCTGGCAGAAGTTTTAGTGTCACTCAGGTAGGTATACTATCGTATTATCTGCAAATAGTGATACTTTGACTTCTTCCTTTCCAATTTTTATCCCCTTGATCTCCTTTAGTTGTCTTATTGCTCTAGCAAGGACTTCAAGAACTATGCTGAAGAGATATGGAGAGAGTGGGCAGCTTTGCCTTGCCCCTGATTTCAGTGGGATTGCTTTAAGTGTCTCTCCGTTTAGCTTGATATTGTCTATAGGCTTGATGTATTTTGTGTTTACTATGTTTAGGTAAATACCGTATATTCCTGGTCTCTCAAGGACTTTAAACATGAATGGGTGTTGGATTTATCAAGTGCTTTTTCAGCATCTAAGGAGATTTTCAAAAAAAAAAAAGAAAGAAAGAAAGAAAGAAAGAAAGAAAGAAAGAAAGAGAAAGAAAGAAAAAGAAAAGAAAATAAGACCAGGGGCTTCTGTTTGTTGGTAGTCTAATTTGTACAAGCCATCATACCTTTATAAAAACAAGAGACATGCGTCTGTGACTTTTGATGCTAGGAGAAATGGAATGCCTCTGAATAAATAGGATGGAAATAGATTTTTTTCTTTTGACAGACTGTTTCAATAACTAGGCTATGAAGAGGTGGTCTTTCATTCTGTTCACCACATGTCTTAGGTTAATATTTTTTCTAATTAGAGATCTTTCCTTTTCCACTCACTCATTTCTTATTTTAACTTTCCTTGCCCTCACTGTATAAGAAAAATCTTCAGTGACACTCAGCTGCTCATTGCCTTGATTTTAAGTACAGAAAAAAAATTACACACTTAAAATGGATTAGAATGTTTCACCACACATTGTCTGGGATAAAAAACCCTGCTAGGAGCAGACGGCTCTAATTAGAATGTGCTCTCCTGGCAAGGAATTTGATTAGAAATGAGAAAGTTATAAATTCTTCATGGAAAGAAATTGTCTGATAAAATTAAAAATTACCTGTGTTTCATGGATATTTTTTCTGCTGCTTATCTTACAATGTTCCTGATACTAAACTGTGTAATACAAAGGTATATTATCGAGCCTAAAAAAATTAAATTGGTTAACAGAAAATGTATTAAAATGTATTAGATTAAAAATAGATGAAAAAGGACAATCGTTAAATAATCTAGAAACAGCCATTTCTTCTACAATTGGCTGTATAATCACTTCATGTCACACGTAGAAAAGTGACCCTCTGCAAAAAATTTATTCATTATTATTATTATATGTGTGCGCATGTATTCATACATGTATGCATCAGCTCACATGTGGAGGTCAGATAATATCTTCATGGAGTCAGCCCTCTCCTATTTTTACATGGGTTATATAGATCCAGTCCAGGTTGCCAGGATTTCATATCAAGCACATTTACCTTGTGAGCTGTCTAAGTAACCTGAACCATCTTTTTTATAAACTTTTTTTTTTTTAGAATTATGGGAATAAAAATGCAAGTCAAACTCACAATAAGATCTGACATCATGAGAACCACAGCCCCATTGTCCCCCATCCCGAAAAGGTCTGTGGGACACCTGAGCAGCATTCTGCTCAAAGAACTTTTCACCTGCTCTCCTGTTGCCTGGCCCACCTGGGACACAGCCAGTGCACCCAGGTGGGGACTGCCAGGCCAATGAACACCAGAATTAACCAGATGGCTAAAGGCCAGTGTAAGAACACAAGCAACATAACTCAGGGCCACTTGACACCACTGGAAACCAGCAGTCCTACCACAGCAAGCCCTGGAAATACTATTATACCTGAAGCACAAGAAAAAGATTTAAAATCTGAGGTTATGAGAATGATAGAGGCATTACAGGAAGAAAATAAAGCTTTCAAGATAGTACAGGAAAATATATTCAAATGGAAGAAAGAATTGAACAAATCCTTTAAAGAAATGTAGGAAAATACAATCAAACAGGAGGAAGGAAATAAATGAAACTGTTCAAGACCTAAAAATGGAGCTAGAAGCAATAAAGAAAGCACAATCTGAGACAAGCCTGGAGATGGAAGATCTAGGAAAGAGGACAGAAACCACAGACACAAGCATCACCAACAATACAATAGATGGAAAAGAGAATTTCAGGGTAGAAGATACAATTGATACAACTGATACATCAGTCAAAGAAAATGTTAAATCTAAAATGTTCCTGACACAAAACATCCAAGAAATCTGGGACACTATGGAAAGACCATAGACTAAGAATATTAAGAATAGAAGAAGGAGAGGACCCCCATCTCCAAAGCTGAGACAATATTTTCAACAAAATCATAGAAGAAAACTTCCCCAAACTAAATAAAGAGAAGCCTAAAAAGATACAAGAAGTTTAGAGAACACCAAATAGATTGGGTCAGAAAAGAAAATCACCCTGCCATATAAAAACCAAAACATTAGGGGCGGAGCCAAGATGGCGACTAGCACACACAGTTTCCGAGCTGTGGAAGAGATAAAGTTCTGAGTTGATGAGTGGAAGAACTTCTGAAGCCAGGGAAACAACGGAGAGACTTTCTAAACAACAGGGAACATCGCAGGAGGTGAAAACCTTGGTTTCGGGTCATCCAGGGACTTGTTTGGGGAAGGTGAGAAACAATCCTTTGATCTCTCGGCACTCCCTTCCCCCAGACCTCCCTCCTCCTCCTCGGCACAGCAGACTCGCCTTTCTCAGCGCAGACCTAACTGCCTGGGGCCTGCAGCCACTGAGGCTGAGCCCCAAGCCCTTTATTGGCAAAGGCCAGCAGTACTGTGTCTCGGAGCCCCAGATTCACGAGCAGCAGCTGCACCATCCTCCCAGGGCCCGAGTCTGCTAGACGCCATACTAGCTCCGCAGGAGCGCCATCACTGACGGTACGGCCCGCCCAATCCCACAGTGACAGAGAATACGCTATATACTCACCAAAACCAGACAGAAACGCCATACAAGCTAGACACACCAGGCGCTGGGCCTCCGAAGCTTGGAGAGCACAGTAAAGAGACCCCAGGACTTCCCAGAAAGCATCTGGACTAGCAACCCAGTCTCCAGTTACAGTGGGACTTTCTAACCTGGCGGCGGAGCAGCACTGAGCTGGCGGGGCACATCAGCCCTCCAGTTTAAGACTAACCAGGGCCAAACCAGAGAACAGAAAGGCTGGTTACCCCGATTCTTACTGACGTGACCACCCTGAAATCTCCAGCTGCAGCAAGACCTCATAACCTGGCAGTGACAGCAGCACGGAACTGGCGGAGCACATCAAAGAAGCAGGGCCAAACCAGAGAGCAGAGAGCCCAGATACGCCGATCTCTGCCAAGTGTCCTGCCTGTAAGTGAGTGCACCCTTGAGAATCTGCAGCTCCACTGATCCTGGGTTCTTCTAAAACAGAAGGCAGGCATCGAACCCCCTCCCACCCATATACCCACTTTGGGAAACAGAGGGGCACTTGGAACATTGAAGTTCCTGCTCTGTGGGTCTAATTGAGGAGTTAAGGCAGTTAATGCCAGAAATTGCGCTGCGATCATCACTAGCGCCTGTGACATATACATTGCAGAGCCCCTCCCACACACTCAAGGGTTCAACATTAGCCATCACTCTGTCCCTCGAGACACACGCCCACACCCACTTACACACACACACACACATATACACACCCACGCACGCACGCACGCTTGCATTTGCCTCTGTTTGCGCCTGCGTACTTTCCTCCCACAGGTACAGCTAGTACAGCATACGCTAAGGACACGGGACCTCTCTCAACTTCCTGAAGAATTCTCCAGACTCGAGAGAGAGACAGTACCAGTCTGATTGGCAGAATCCAAAAACAAACAGGGAAGGTCTCAGATAAGCCAATGGCCAGGGGTAGGCGAAAGAACACTTCCAACATAAATCAGGACATCATGACTTCACCAGCAAACCCCAAAATCGATGGATACTCCAATTCATCAGAAGCACAGGAAGATGACCTTAAAGCCATGCTTGCTCAATTATTTGAGGCTCATAAGGAGGAAATGAACAAATCTTTCAAAGAGTTGGCCAGTCAATTGGAGGTAAAGAAAGAAGAAATAGACAAAACCCTTAAAGAAACACAGGCAAACATAGCCAAACAAATAGAGGCACAAGTAGAGAAAAAATTAGTGGCATACAAAAAGGAAATGAACAAAGAAATAGAGTCCATCGTAGAGAGACAGGAATCCAAATTCAAACACATAAAAGAAATGGTGCAAGGCATGAAAACAGAATTAGAATCAATAAAGAAAACACAAAATGAGAAAACTCTTGAGCTGGAGAACTTGGAGAAAAGATCAGGAACCACAAAAGTAAGCATCACCAAAAAAATGCAAGAGATGGAAGAGAGAATCTCTGGAGCTGAAGACACACTTGCAGAAATTGATACTTCTCTCAAAGGAAAAGTAAAATCAGAAAAATTCCAATCACAAAATATCCAAGAAATCAAGGATGCTATGAAAAGACAAAATCTAAGAATAATAGGAATTGATGAAAAAGAAAACTCCAGGCTCCAAGGTCTAGAAAATATTTTCAAGAAAATCATAGAAGAAAATTTTCCCAACTTAAAGAAAGAGATGTCCATAAATATACAAGAGGCCTACAGAACACCAAATAGACTAGACCAGAAAAGAAACACATCACGTCACATCATAGTCAAAACACTAAATCTACAGAACAAAGAAAAGATATTAAAAGCAGCAAGGGAAAAAGGCCAAGTAACATATGAAGGTAGACCTATCAGAATCACACCAGACTTCTCATCAGAAACTATGAAAGCCAGAAGGGCCTGGGCAAGCATCATGGAGACTCTAAGAGATCACAAATGTCAACCGAGACTACTATACCCTGCAAAGCTTTCAATCAACATAGATGGAGAAAACAAAATATTCCATGACAAAACTAAATTTACGCAATATCTATACAGCAAACCAACCCTACAGAAGATACTAGAAGGAAAACTCCAGTCCAACGAAAACGAATTCACCCAAGAAAACAGGGCATACAGATAATATCCCAACAAAAATGAAAAGAAAACAAGCAATGAAACAAGGTAAGATCATCGACTCCATTACAAAAGGAACTAACATGCATTGGTCAATATTATCTATCAATATTAATGGACTCAACTCACCAATAAAAAGACACAGGCTAACAGAATGGTTACAGAAACAGGACCCAACATTCCGTTGCATCCAAGAAACACACCTATGCAACAAAGATAAACACTACCTCAGAGTAAAGGGCTGGAAAAATGTTTTTCAAGCAAATGGTTACAGAAAACAAGCTGGAGTAGCCATCCTAATATCTAATAAAATAGACTTTCAACCCAAGTTAATCAAAAAAGATAAGGAGGGCCACTATATTCTCATCAAAGGAAAAATCCAACAAGAGGACATCACAATTTTGAATATCTATGCCCCAAATACAAGAGCACCTACATTTGTAAATGAAACAATATTAAAGCTTAAATCATACATTGATCCTAATACCTTAATAGTGGGAGACTTCAACACCCCACTCTCATCAAGGGACAGATCAACCAGACAGACACCAAATAGGGAAATAAAAGCACTCACAGAATCCCTAAATCAAATGGACCTAATAGATTTCTACAGATCTTTTCACCCAAACTCAAAAGAGTACACCTTCTTTTCAGCACCACATGGAACCTTCTCCAAAATAGACCATATAGTTGGTCACAAAGCAAGCCTCAACAGATACAAAAGGATTGAAATAATCCCTTGTATACTATCTGACCACCATGGACTAAAGCTGGACATCAACAACAACAGAAACAACAAAAAGCCGACACACACATGGAAACTGAACAACTTACTACTCAATGACAGCTGGGTCAAGGAAGAAATAAAGAAAGAAATTAAAGACTTCCTAGAATTCAATGAAAATGAAGGCACAACATACCCAAATTTATGGGACACATTGAAAGCAGTGCTCAGAGGAAAATTTATAGCACTAAGTGCCTACAAGAAGAAATCCGTAACATCACATACAAACAATTTAATGGCCCAACTGAAAAACCTAGAAAAAAAAGAAGCAGATACACCCAAGAGGAGTAGACGGCTGGAAATAATCAAACTAAGGGCAGAAATCAATCAATTAGAAACAAATAAAATTATCCAAAGAATCAATGAAACAAAAAGCTGGTTCTTTGAGAAAATCAACAAGATAGACAAACCCTTAGCCAAACTAACTAAAAAACAGAGAGAAACCATACAAATCAGCAAAATCAGAAAGGAAAATGGGGACATAACTACAGACACTGAGGAAATCCAAACGATTATTAGATCATACTACAAAAGCCTATATGGCACAAAATTTGAAAATCTAAATGAAATGGATAACTTTCTTGACAAATTCCATCTACCAAAATTAAGTCAAGATCAGGTAGAAAGACTGAATAGTCCTATATCTCCCAAGGAAATTGAAGCAGTCATTAACAGTCTCCCCTCCAAAAAAAGCCCTGGACCAGATGGCTTCAGCGCAGAATTCTACAAGACCTTCAAAGAAGTACTAACACCAATTCTCCTCAAACTATTCCATAAAATAGAAACAGAAGGAACACTACCAAACTCATTCTATGAAGCCACAGTCACTTTGATACCTAAACCACACAAAGATCCAACCAAAAAAGAGAACTTCAGACCTATCTCTCTTATGAACATTGATGCAAAAATACTCAATAAAATACTTGCAAACCGAATCCAAGAACACATCAAAGATATCATCCACCATGACCAAGTAGGCTTCATCCCAGGAATGCAAGGGTGGTTCAACATATGGAAATCCATCAATGTAATCCACCACATAAAAAAAAATGAAGGAGAAAAACCACATGATCATCTCCTTAGATGCTGAAAAAGCATTTGACAAAGTCCAACACCCATTTATGTTTAAAGTCTTGGAGAGATCAGGGATACAAGGCACATACCTAAAGATAGTAAAGGCAATATACAGCAAGCCTATAGCCAACATCAAACTCAATGGAGAGAAACTTAAATCAATCCCACTGAAATCAGGGACAAGACAAGGCTGCCCACTCTCTCCATATCTCTTTAACATTGTACTTGAAGTCCTAGCCAGAGCAATAAGACAACTAAAGGAGATCAAGGGGATACAAATCAGAAAGGAAGAGGTCAAAGTGTCACTATTTGCAGATGATATGATAGTATACATGAGCGACCCCAAAGATTCGACCAGAGAACTTCTTCAGCTGATAAACACCTTCAGCAAAGTGGCAGGATACAAAATCAACTCAAAAAAATCAGAAGCCCTCTTGTATACCAAAGACAAAAAGGCTGAGAAAGAAATTAGGGAAACAACACCCTTCACAATAGCCACTAATAACATAAAGTACCTTGGTGTGACTCTAACCAAGCAAGTGAAAGACCTGTTTGAGAAAAACATCAAGTCTTTGAAGAAAGAAATTGAAGAAGATCTCAGAAGATGGAAAGATCTCCCGTGCTCATGGATTGGTAGGATTAACATTGTGAAAATGGCCATCCTGCCAAAAGCAATCTACAGATTCAATGCAATTCCCATCAAAATACCAACTCAATTCTTTACAGACCTTGAAAAAAAGATTCTCAGCTTCATATGGAGAAACAAAAAACCCAGAATCTCCAAAATGATCCTGTACAACAACAGATCATCTGGAGGTATCTCCATTCCCGATCTCAAGCTGTACTACAGGGCAACAGTAATAAAAACTGCATGGTATTGGCATAGAAACAGAAAGGAGGATCAATGGAATCGCAAAGAAGACCCAGAAATAAACCCACACACCTATGAATACTCAATATTTGACAAAGAAGCCAAATCCATTCAATGGAAAAAAGACAGCATCTTCAACAAATGGTGCTGGTCTAACTGGATGTCTACATGCAGAAAAATGAAAATAGATCCATATTTATCACCCTGCACAAAACTAAAGTCCAAGTGGATCAAGGACCGCAACATAAAACCAGATACTCTAAATCAGTTGGAAAAAAAAGTGGGAAACAGCCTAGAACTCATTGGCACAGGAGACAACTTCCTGAACAGAACACCAACAGCACAGGCTCTAAGAGCAACAATCAATAAATGGGACCTCATGAAACTGAAAAGCTTCTGTAAAGCAAAAGACACTGTCATCAAAACAAATAGACAGCCTACAGATTGGGAAAGAATCTTCACCAACCCTTTATCTGACAGAGGGCTAAAATCAAGTATATATAAAGAACTAAAGAAGCAGAAAAGCAACAAACCAAGTAATCCACTTAAAAAATGGGGAACAGAGCTAAACAGAGAATTCTCGAAAGAGGAACATCGAATGGCAGAGAAACACTTAAAGAAATGCTCAACCTCATTAGCCATTAGGGAAATGCAAATCAAAACGACCCTGAGATTTCACCTTACACCCATCAGAATGGCCAAGATGAAAAACTCAAGTGATAGCACATGCTGGAGAGGTTGTGGAGAAAAGGGAACCCTCCTCCATTGCTGGTGGGAATGTAAACTGGTTCAACCACTCTGGAAGTCAATCTGGCGCTTTCTCAGACAACTAGGAGTAGTGCTACCTCAAGACCCAGCTATACCACTCCTAGGTATATACCCAAAATTTGCTCAAGTACACAAGGACATTTGTTCAACCATGTTTGTAGCAGCTTTATTTGTAATAGCCAGAACTTGGAAACAACCCAGATGTCCATCAACGGAGGAATGGATACAGAAATTGTGGTATTTTTACACAATGGAATACTACTCAGCAATCAAAAAGGAGGAAATCATGAAATTTGCAGGCAAGTGGTGGGATCTAGAAAAGATCATTCTGAGTGAAGTATCCCAGAAGGAGAAAGACAAACTTGGTATATACTCGCTTATATAGACCTACAAGACATGATAAACATAATGAAATCTACACACCTAAAGAAGATAATCAAGAAAGTGGACACAGGCGAAGGTGATTAATCCTCATTTAGAAAGACAAATGGGATGTGCATTGAACTTATGACAGGAGTCTACCACAAAAGGCATCTGAAAGACTCTACCTAGCAGTGTTTCAAAGCAGACACTAAGACTCATAACCAAACCCTCGGCAGAGTGCAGGGAATCATATGAAAGAAGGGAAGTTA
>NW_026596147.1:4205821-4220254 GCF_907164565.1 Psammomys obesus
AGGTGATTAATCCTCATTTAGAAAGACAAATGGGATGTGCATTGAACTTATGACAGGAGTCTACCACAAAAGGCATCTGAAAGACTCTACCTAGCAGTGTTTCAAAGCAGACACTAAGACTCATAAGCAAACCCTCGGCAGAGTGCAGGGAATCATATGAAAGAAGGGAAGTTAGTATGATATGGAAAGGATAGGAGCTCTACAAGGACCAAATATATCTGGGCACAGGGTCTTTTCTGAGACTGACACTCAACCAAGGACCATCTATGGATGTAACTTAGAACTTCTGCTCGGATGTGGCCTGTGGTAGCTCAGTAACCAAGTAGTTTTCCAAAGTAAGGGGAACACGGACTATTTCTAACAGGATCTCAAGGGCAGGCTGTTTGACCCCCCCCCAGGGGAGGAGCAGTCTGTTAGGCCACAGAGGAGGACTTTGCAGCCAGCCCTGAAGACAACTGATAAAACAGGGTCAGATGAAAGGGGAGGAGGTCCTCCCCTATCAGGGGACTTGGAAAGGGGCAGGGAGGAGACCAGGGAGGGAGTGTGGGGTTGGGGAGGGAATGAGGGAGTGGGATACAGCTGGGACACAGAGTTAACAAAATGTAACTAAAAATAAAAAAAACAAAACAAAACATTAAATGTGCAGACCAAAGAGAGAATATCAAAAACTGCAAGAAAAAAAGGATACTTCACATATAAAGGCAAGCCTGTCAGAATTACACTGACTGCATCACAACTCTAAAAGCCAGAAGGGCCAAGACAGATATCTTACAGACACTAAGAGAGCACACATGTCAGCCCTGATTACTGTACACAGGAATGCTTTTAATCACTATAGAAGGAGGAAACAAGACAGTCCACAAAAGAAAAGTAAACAGTACATATCCACAAATGCAGCCCTACAGAAGATACTAGAAAGAAAACTCCAACCCAAAGAAACCAACTTCACCCAGGAAAACACAGGAAATAAATAATAGCACATCAGCAAAACCAAAAGAAGGGAATCTCTCTCTCTCTTGCATGCACGCACACGCACACACACACACACACACACATACACTACCACTACCAACATCAAAATAACACCTGATCATTAATATCTCTCAACATCAATGGTATCATCTCCCCAATAAAAAGACACAGGTTAACAGAATAAATATGAAAATAAGACCCGTCTTTCTGCTTCATACAAAAAACACACCTCAGTAATAAAGACAGACATTACTTCAGAGTAAAAGACTGGAAAAAGGTTTTCCAAGCAAAAGGACCTATGAAGCAAGCTGGAGTAAAATGGCTATTCTAGTATCTAATAAAATAGACTTTCAGCCAAAATTAATCAAAAGAAATGGCAAAGGACACTTCATAATCATCAAAGTGATAGTCTACCAAAACAAGATCTCATTTATGAACATCTCTGCCCTAAATACAAAGGCACCCTCATAAAAGAAACATTACTAAAGCTTAAATCACGCATTGAACCCCACACATTAATCATTGAAAATTTAAACTCCTCACTCTCCCCAATGGACAGATCATCAAAAAAGAAACTAAATGTGGAAATAAAGAAACTAACAGATGTCATGAATCAAATGGACATAACAGATATCTACAGAACATTGCACCCAAACACAGAAGAATATATCTTCTTCTCAGCACCTCACTGAACCTTCTCCAAAAGTGACCATAAACATGGTCACAAAACAAGTCTCAGCAGATATAAGAAGACTGAAATAACTCCCTGCATCTTATCAGATCCCCATGGATTAAAGCTGAAACTCAACAACAACGGAAACAGCAGAAAGCCTGCAAATTAATGGAAACTGAACGAATCTCTACCTAATGACCACTGGGTCAGGGAAGAAATAAGAAAGAAATTAAAGACTTACTAGTATTCAATGAAAATGAAGGCACAACATACCCAAATTTATGGGACACAATTAAAGCCATGCTAAGAGGAAAGTTCATAGCACTAAGCACCTTCATAAAGAAATTGGAGAGACTCCATACTAGTTACTTAGCAGCCCACTGAAAGCTCTAGAAGAGAAGGAAGCAGATATACCAAGGAGGAGGAGTAGATCACAGGAAAGAATCAAACTGAGGGATGAAATCAATAAATTGGAAAAAAAGAGAATGATAGAAAGATTCAATGAAACCAAGAGCTGGTTCTTTGAGAAAACCAACAGGATAGACAAATCCTTAACCAAACTAACTAAAAGGCAGATGGAAGGTATCCAAATTAAAAAAAATTAGAAACAAAAAGAGAGACATAACAATGCACACTGAGGAAATCCAAAAAATCATTAGGTCTTCCTTCAAAAGCCTATATTTCACAATTTGGAAAATTTAAAGGAAATGGATGGTTTTTTTTTGTTTTTTTTTTTGGATAGATTTCACCTACCAAAGCTAAATCAAGATGAGATAAACAGTAGGAACAGAGTTATAAGCCCTAGGAATAGATGCAGTCATTAAAAGTCTAACAACAACAACAAAAAGCCCAGGACTAGATAGTTTTAGCACAGAATTCTCACATTCAAAGAGCTAATACTAACACTCCTTTACAAAATAGAAAGTGAAGGAATATTGCCAAATCCATTCTATGAAGCCACAGTCATACAGACAGCTAAACCACACACTCACCACAGAAAGAGAATTTCATGCCAATTTCATGCATGAACATCCATGCAAAAATACTCAACAAAATACTCGCAAACTGAATCCAAGAACACATCAAATACATCATCCATAATGATCAAGTTGGCTTCATCCCAAGGATGCCAGGATGGTTCAACATATGAAAATCAATCAACATAATCCACCATGTAAATAAACTAAGAAAAAAAAATGACATGATCATTTCATTAGATGCAGAAAAAGCCTTTGACAAAATCCAACATCCCTTCATGATGAAAGTCTTGGAGAGATCAGGGATATAAGGCCCATATCTAAACATAATAAAGGCTATATACAGTAAGCTGATTGCCAACATCAAATTAAATGGAGAGAAACTCAAAGCAATTCCACCAAAATCAAGCACAAGACAAGGCTACCCACTCTTTCCCTATCTCTTCAATATAGTACTGAAAGCTCTAGCTAGAGCAGTAAGAAAACTAAAGGAGATCAAGAACATATGAATCAGGAAGGAGAAATCAAAGTATCACTATTTGCAGATGATAAGACAGGGTACGTAAGCGATCCTCAAAATTCTATCAGAGAACTCCTACAGCTGATAAGCAGCTTTAGCAAAATGGCTGGATACAAGGGTTAAAAAAAAATCAGTAGCGCTCCTGTACACAAATAACCAAAGGGTTTAGATAGAAATTAGGGAAACCACACCCTTCATAATAGCCACAAATAATATAGAGTTTCTTGGTGTAATTCTAACCAAGCAAGTCAAAGACCTGTATGACAAGAACTACAAATCTCTGAAGAAGAAAACTGAAGAAGGTAATGGAAAGATGCCCCATGCTCATGAATTGGACCTTGTAAGAACAATTACAGAACTTGAAGGACAATTCTAAAGTTCATATGGGAAAAAAAAACCCAAAATAGCTAAAACAATCTTATACAATAAATGAGATATCTCCACCCCTGAGTTCAAGCTATATTACAAAGCAGTAGTAATAAAAATTGTATGGTATTGGCATTGAAAAAGACTGGTGCTCAATGGATAGAGCAGAGATTGAGCCCAACCAATGCCTGGCCCAAAAAAGACCCACCCATTTGTACAGTGCCAACCCCTGACACTATGAAAGATACTCCATTAAGCCTGCAGACAGGAGCCCGTCAGAGATGTCCGCTGAGAGGTTCTGCCCTGCAGTGCCTCAAAATAGATGCTGAGACTCATAGCCAAACAATGGAGTCTTGGGGAATAGTGGGATAAAAAGAGAAAGGACCTGGAAGTAACAGGAGTTCCACACAAAAACAATAACAACAAACAAACAAACAACCAACAACAACAAAAAAAAAAAACAGAGCCAACTAACTAGGGCCCAGAAGGGTTTGCTGAAAGTGAGGTATCAACCAATAACCATACATGAACTAGACCTAGGACCCCTACCAAGATGTAGCAGTTGAAGCTTAGGCTTCAAGTGGTCCCTCTAGTAAGGGAAGTGGGGACTGCAGTGGACATGGACTCACTTGCTAGCTTTTTGACTACTTTCCCCTGTCAGGACTGCCTTGCCATGCCACAGGGGAAGAGGACATGTTCAGTCCTGATGCAACTTGATGAGCTGGGGTGGGTGAGAAAGGGAGTTCCCTTTTCTGAGGAAAAGGGGTGGGGGGAGGGTGGAACTGGCAGGAAAGGAGGTAAGGGGCTACAAGAATGTAAACTGAATAAAATCAATAAATGAGAAGAAAATGAAGAAAAAAAAATCTGATATCGTACCAGTGAGCCCGGCTACTCACATAAAAACCCAAAGATGACAATGTTAGAAAAAATAAGAGGTGGTACATAGACACAAATAATTTTATTGAAATTATTAACTTTGCAGGAAAATGGGGAGACCTAGAAAATGTTACATTAAGTGCAGTAACCCAAGTTCAGAAAGAAAAACACCACATGTACCTATATATGGCTGCTTAGCTACAATTTTTATATGTGTATTATAATGTTGAAGTATATGTAGATTCTAAGAAGCTAAAAAAGGAGACAAGGAGAAGAGAAAAGAGACACTTTAAAGGTGAAGAGTTGGGGATAATAGAACACACGATATCAAAGTGGAGGCAAAATTAGCTGAAGTAAAAGGGTTTAAGAAGTAGTTGAAATAATCCCTTGTATCCTATCTGATCATCATGGTCTAAAGCTGGACCTCAACAACAACAGAAATAGCAAAAAGCCTACACACACATGGAACCTGAACAACTCACAACTCAATGACAACTGGGTCAGGGGAGAAGTAAAGAAAGAAATCAAAGACTTCCTAGAATTCAATGAAAATGAAGGCACAACATACCCAAACTTATGGGACACAATGAAAGCAGCACTAAGAGGAAAATTCATAGCACTAAGTGCCTCCAAGAAGAAATTTGAAACATCTCATATAAGTAACTTAAAAGCTCACCTGAAAGCCCTAGAAAAAAAGAAGCAGACATACCCAAGAGGAGTAGACGGCTGGAAATAATCAAACTCAGGGCTGAAATCAACAAATTGGAAACAAATAAAACAATTCCAAGAATCAATGAAACCAAGAACTAGTTCTTTGAGAAAATCAACAAGATTGACAAACCCTTAGCCAACTAACTAAAAGGCAGAGAGACATCATCCAATCAGAATCAAGAAAATCAGAAATGAAAATGGAGACATAATGACAGACACTGAGGAAATCCAAACAATCATTAGGTCTAACTTCAAAAGCCTATACGTCACAAAATTTGAAAATCTCAAATGAAATGGACAATTTTCTTGAACAATTCCACTTACCAAAGCAGAATCAAAAACAGTAAATCAATTAAATAGTCCTATATCACCTAAGAAAATAGAGGCTGTCATTAAAATTCTCCCATCCAAAAAAATCCCAGAGCCAGATGGTTTCAGCGCAGAATTCTACCAGACTTTCAAAGAAGAGCTAACACCATTACTCTTCAAACTATACCACAAAATAGAAACAAGGAACATTACCAAACTCATTCTATGAAGCCACAGTCAACTTGATACCTAAACCTCACAAAGACTCAACAAAGAAAGAGAATTTTCAGCCAATCTCTTGTGAACATTGATGTGAAAATAATAAAATACTCACAAACTGAATCCAAGAACACATCAAATATATCATCCACTATGACCAAGTAGGCTACATCCCAGGTATGCAGGGGTGGTTCAATATACGGAAATTCAAAATAATCCACCATATAAACAAACTGAAAGAAAAAGACCACATGATAATCTCCTTAGATGCTGAAAAAACCATTCATTAAAATCCAACATTCATTTATGTTTAAAGTCCTGGAGAGATCAGGGATACAAGGCACTTACATAAATAGAGTAAAGGCAATATACAGCAAGCATATAGCCAACATCAAACTAAATGGAGAGAAACTTAAAGCAATCTCACTGAAATCAGGGACAAGGTAAGGCTGCCCACTCTCTCCATAACTATTTAACATAGTATTTGAAATCCAAGCTAGAACTGAAGGAGAAAAACCACATGATCGTCTCCTTAGATGCTGAAAAGGCATTTGACAAAATCCAACATCCATTCATGTTTAAAGTATTGGAGAGATCAGGGATACAAGGCACATACCTGAACATAGTAAAGGCGATATACAGCAAGCCTATAGCCAACATCAAACTCAATGGAGAGAAACTTAAATCATTCCCACTGAAATCAGGGACAAGGCAAGGCTGTCCACTCTCTCCATATCTCTTCAACATTGTTCTTGAAGTCCTAGCTAGAGCAATAAGACAATTGAAGGAGATCAAGGGGATACAAATTGGAAAGGAAGAAGTCAAAGTATCACTATTTGCAGATGATATGATAGAATACCTGAGTGACCCCAAAAATTCTACCAGGGAACACCTACAGCTGATTAACACCTTCAGCAAAGTGGCTGGATACAAAATTAACTCAAAAAAAAATTAGTAGCCCTCCTGTATACAAAATACAAAAGGGCTGAGAAAGAAATTAGGAAAACAACACCCTTCACAATAGCCACAAAGGACATAAAGTACTTTGGTGTGAACCTAACCAAGCAAGTCAAAGACTTGTATGAAAAAATTTTCAGTCTCTGAAGAAAGAATTAGAAGAAGATATCAGAAGATGGAATGATCTCCCATGCTCATGGCTTGGCAGGATTAATATAGTAAAAATGGCCATCTTATCAAAAGCATTCTACAGATTCAATGCAATTCCCATCAAATTACCAACACAATTCTTTACAGACTTTGAAAGAAAAATTCTCACCTTCATATGGAACAACAAGAAATCCAGAATTGCTAAAACAATTCTCTACAGTAAAAGATCTTCAGGAGGTATCTCCATCCCTGATCTCAAGCTGTACTATAGAGCAACAATACTAAAAACTGCATGGTACTGGCATAGAAACAGACTGGTGGATCAATGTAATCGAATAGAAGACCCTGACATAAATCCACATACTTGTGGACACCTGATTTTTGTCAAAGATGCCAAATCCATTCATTGGAAAAAAGACAACATCTTCAACAAATGGTGCTGGTCTAACTGATGTCTACATGTAGAAAAATGCAAATAGATCCATACTTATCACCCTGCACAAAACTGAAGTCCAAGTGGATCAAAGACCTCAACATAAAACCAGACACACTAAACCGCTTAGAAGAAAAAGTGGGGAATACCCTTGAACTCATTGGCACAGGAGACAACTTCCTGAACAGAACACCAACAGCACAGGCTCTAAGAGCAACAATCAATAAATGGGACCTCATGAAATTGAAAAGCTTCTGTAAAGCAAAGGACACTGTCCTCAGAACAAAATGACAGCCTACAGATTGGGAAAGGATCTTTACCAATTCTATATCTGACAGAGGGCTAATATCCAGTATATATAAAGAACTCAAGAAGTTAAACAGCAAAAAATCAAGTAATCCAATTAAAAAGTGGGGTACAGAGCTGAACAGAGAATTCTCTGCAGAGGAATATCGAATGGCAGAGAAACACTTAAAGAAATGCTCAACCTCATTAGCTATCAGGGAAATGCAAATCAAAACGACCCTAAGATTTCACCTTACACCCATCAGAATGGCTAAGATCAAAAACTCAAGAGACAACACATGCTGGAGAGGTTGTGGAGAAAGGGGAACCCTCCTTCGCTGCTGGTGGGAGTGTAAACTTACACAACCACTCTGGAAATCAATCTGGTGCTTTCTCAGACAACTAGGAATAGCGCTTCCTCAAGATCCAGCTATACCACTCCTAGGCATATATCCAAAAGTTTCTCAAGTACACAGTAAGGACATTTGTTCAGCCATGTTTGTAGCAGCTTTATTTGTAACAGCCAGAAGCTGGAAACAGCCCAGATGCCCCTCAGTGGAGGAATGGGTGCACAAATTGTGGTATATCTATGCAATGGACTATCACTCAGCAATAAAAAACAAAGAAATCATGAAATTTGCAGGTAAATGGTGGGATCTGGAAAAGATCATCCTGAGTGAGCTATCCCAGAAGCAGAAAGACACACATGGTATATACTCACTCATTTAGACATATAATATAGGATAAACCTACTAAAATCTGTACACCTAAAGAAACTAATAAAAAGGGAGGACTCTTGCTAAAATGCTCAATTCCTATCCAGAAAGGCAAAGAGGCTGCACATCAGAAGAAGGAGAAAAGAGGGAACAAGTCAGGAGCCTGACATAGAGGACCTCTGAAAAGCTCTGCCCTGCAGACTATCAGTGTAGATGCTGAGACTTATGGGTAACCTTTTGGGCAGAGTGCAGGGAATCTTAGGAAAGAAGTGGGAAACAGTAAGATCTGGAGAGGACAGGAACTCTACAAGGAGAGCAACAGAACCAAAAAAATCTGAACACAGGGGTCTTTCCTGAGACTGCTATTCCACCCAAGGACTATGCATGGAGATAACCTAAGACCGTTGCACAGATGTAGCCCATGGCAGTTCAGTATCCAAGTGGGTTCCATTGCAATAGGAACAGGGACTGTCTCTGACATGAACTGATTGGCCTGTTCTTTAATTACCTCCCCCTGAGGGGGAAGCAGCCTTACCAGGCCACAGAAGAAGAAAATGCAGCCACTCCTGATGAGACCTAATTGACTAGGATCAGAAGGAAGGAAAAGAAGACCTCCCCTATCAGTGGACTTGGGGAGGGGCATGCATGCAGAGGGTGGAGGAAGGGAGGGAATGGGACAGGAGGAGGGAGAGAACCACAGGGGGATACAAAGTGAATAAAGTATAATTAATAAAGAAAAAAAACAAAGTAAATAAAGTGTAATTAATAAAATAAAATTTAAAAAAAGTAAAAAAAAAAGAAGTAGTTGGGGGCAGGGAGTTGGAAGAAAGAATATAGGTAGTGGAGTGTCAGCTTCAACCAAGTATGTATGAAAATGTCATGGGGAAACCTGCTATGCTTTAACTAATTACAAACTAGACGAAAAAGAATAAAATGATGTGAATAAAATAAGTATGGGGAAAAACGGACTCTTCCTTACTTCTGTGAGAGTATATTATGATATCACCTTAGAAAAGACTATGGAGGAGCTAAAAATTTACAACTAGAAGTCCTACCTTATGGTGCTTAAGGGAACACACAGATAGCACTAGAAACCGTAATCTTACAGACATTTCTACACCCCATATCACTCACTGCAGCATTATGTACAATAATAAACCATCCTACTGCCCATGGGCAGACAGGTAGATAAGAAAAATGTAGTACATGCACACAATGAAGATTCTTTGAATGAACTTGGAGAACATGCTACTAATTAAAATAAGCCAGACAGAAACACAAGTAAGACATAATCCAAATTGTATCAAACTGATTAAAGCAGAGATCATAATGTTAGTTACCGGGGCCTGGGAGAAGAGGCAGAAGGGTATGTCTACAGCTAGAGGGCTTGATGTACAAAATATTGAGGTCTCAAGACATACATGCAGCTGGGTGTGGTGGTGCACACCTTTAATTCCAGCACTCAGGGAGGCAGAGGCAGGTGTATCTCCTTGAGTTGAAGGGCAGCCTTGTCCACAAAGTGAGATCAGGACAGCCAAGGCTACACAGAGAAACCCTGTCTTGAAACAAACAGACAGACAGACAGACAGACAGACAGACAAAAGACATACATGCATAATGCACACAGATAAAACTGCACACTATGAGTGAAATTAGTTGAGGCCAGATATTATGTCAATATTCTTATTGCATAAACATTCATGCACATAAAGGGTATTTTTGGAGGTCATGGTTAACTTTATAGCATTGTTTATGATGACAGTTTCTGGTCTGTACTTTCTTTCAAACTCATCAAAGATGTTTTCACACTAAATATACACAGCCTTTATTTCCTTCCAATCAACCTTCAATAGAAAGACAAAGATAAATCATGTGATTGGAAGCAATTCTTCACAATAAGTGTAGTAGAGAAAATCATAATAAAGTGATGAATGCATAAGCTCATATAAGAAGGAAACCAAGAGTTGACAGCTTCCCCTGAAATTAAGAAACAAAGAGGAAACATTTCTATTACTTAAGTGGATTCCAGGACATTTAAAGCAGATTAAGAAATCCTTAATAACACCTATGCTTTATGAACTTGGACAAAACTACAACAATGGCAGCAGCAGCTGCAGCAGCAACCAAAACCCACAGCTTCTTTCTTGAATTGGAGAATCGTGGTTGTTATTCATTAAGTTCTATAGTACATTTGCCACTTGTTAAAAAGTTCTATAAATATGGAATCCTAGCTGTATGGTATTGTTATTTTTTTAAATTTAATTTAATTTTATTAATTACACTTTATTCACTTTGTATCCCCCTATAAGCCCCTCTCTACTCCCCTCCCGATCCCACCCTCCCTCTCCCTTCTTTACGAATGCCCCTCCCCAAGTCCACTGATAGGGGAGGTCCTCCTCTCCTTCCTTCTGATCTTAGTCTATCAGATCACATCAAGAGTGGCTGCATTCTCATCTTCTGTGGCCTGATAAGGCTGCTCCCCCCTCAGGGGGAGGTGATCAAAGAGCAGGCCAATCAGTTCATGTCAGAGGCACTCCCTCTTCCCATTACTATGTATCCCACTTGGACACTAAACTTTCATGGGCTACATCTGTGCAAGGGTTCTAGGTTATCTCTATGCCTGGTACTTGGTTGGAGTATGGGTCTCTGGGAAGACCCCTGTGTTCAAATTTTCTGGTTCTGTTGCTCTCCTTGTGGAGTTCCTGTCCTCTCCAGATCTTACTATTTCCCACTTCTTACATAAGATTCCTTGCACTCTGCCCAACAGTTGGCCCTAAGTCTCAGTGTCTGCTTTGATAATCTGCAGGGCAGAGCCTTTCAGAGGTCCTCTGTGGTGGGTTCCTAGGTTGTTTCCTGTTTTCTTCTTCTTCTGATGTCCATCCTCTTTGCCTTTTGGGATGGGGATTGAGTGTTTTACTCAGAGTCTTCCCTCTTGATTAGTTTCTTTAGATGTGCAAATTTTAGTAGGTTTATCCTATGTTATAGGTCTATATGAGTGAGTATATACCGTGTGTGTTATTCTTCTCGCTTACATTAAATCATGACCACAGTTTCTTCTCCCTCCTCCCATTCCAGTGCCCCCGCCTTTCCTGATCCACTTCTCCTCCTTTCCCTTCAGAAAAGGGCACACCTCCCATCAATATCAACCAAACATGGCATATCAAGTTCATTCATGATATCATAATAACACTTTAAGAAAAAATTCCATTGACGGTACATTGACATTGAAGCATTAACTGCAATAGTAAACTTCTTCATTGTCCACTGATATATGAATGGATAAGAAAAAACATGTAATATGTAAGCAGCCGTGTCAAATCCAGAAGTCAGTGTTTCACATGACACCTCCCACCTTCCTCCAGCTTTTAACTTCTCGCCTTCCCTCTTTCTGGGCTGTTTCCTGAGCCAGGAAGGAGCTATAGGCATCTCACTTATCGCTGAGCCTTCAAGAGCCATCTATTCTCTTTATTTTGACCAGTTACACTTCTCTGTAGTCACCCCTGACCACTGCAAAAAGAAATGTCTCTTATTGAAGCTGACAGCACTGTGATATGGGAATAAACATAGTCATCTAGGGGACAGTTTGGTGGGCAGATTTTGCTTGCACCAACATGGTAGTCCCATGGAAAAATGCTTCTTCCATGGCATGTACATATGTGTGCACTGTTGGCATATTAGCAGTTGAGGTCAAGCTTGCTGCTCAACATCCTTTGGTACACAGGGTGGCCCCAAACAGTAAATCCATCCCATAATGTTTTCAGTCCCCCAAACTGGAAAAAAAAAACTTTTCTAGGGAGAAACAATAAAGAATCACACTCTTAGCTCTTTGTAAGTAGTCTGTGTCCTAAGAAGAGCATTTTAGTGTCTCTTCCAAATAGCGTTCCTTGAGCAGCTGTCTCTGCAGTAGAATTGGCAAGTGAGGTATACATGAGGGGAAAATTTTAGGAAAGTGAAAGAATATAGGCTATAAAAGTCAGTGGCAACAAAGTTCCAATGAAAACCAAACCACACTCTGGAGTAAGATGATCTTTGCCCATCGATGAGAACATTTGTACATCATGCCCATGTTGGTTGTTGGATCACTGGATGTGAGCTGTCCCAGAAAGAAGTATGACTTGGAGAAGGAAGTATTCTCTAGCTGACATAATCCTTAAGGAGGGCTGACAACAGCATCCTTTTCCAGTGACATTCACCACTGCTGGGGGAATGGTTCCTTCCTGAGATAGGAATATACCTGCTAAATTTCAGTGCTACAGAGATTTCCTATAGACACACAGCTGAGTCTGGGTCCACCCTGCTTAAGCACAGCTTAACCATTCTTGTACAGCAGTGATACTGATTCTAAGATTCAGATTTATAGTACTACAAATATTCAAGTGCATGTGTCAGATCGTCACACACATATAGAGAGAGAAAGAGAGGGGAGATTTATATCACATACTCATATGTAGAGAAAGAGAGAGAGAAAGAGAGACAGAGAGAAAAGAGAGGGAGAGAGACAGAGAGAAGATTTGTATGTAGCCCAGGCTGTCACTGAGTTCATGATGATCTCTTGCTTTAGCCTCCCAAATGCTGGGATTTATTATAAGTATTTACCATCATGACAGTCCATTTTAATCAATGAATTCACATAAAATACAACACTTTAAAAAAGGATATAATCATATCACAATTAATAAAGCACACAAGGAAGATAAAAGACAAAGAAAGCTGAATTATTGTGCCAGCTAGTTTCATGTCAATTTGACACAAGCTACAGTCATTTGCGAAGGGGGAATCCTTAACTAAGAAAATGATCTCACCAGAATGGTCTGCAGACAAGCCTGTGGGGCACTTTCTTAACTGATGATTATGAAAGGGTCTTGATTGATTGCAGTTCACCATGAGCGGTGACAACCCGCTTAGTGGTCCATGGTGCTAAAAAGAAAGATGTGTAAGCCACGAGGAGCAAGCCAGTAAGCACTGTTCTACCACGGCCTCTCTGTTCCATTTCCTGTCTCAGATACCAGGCCTTCCGTCATGGAGTGCCACCTAAGTGTAAGTAAATCTTTTCCTCCTTGAGTTGCTTTTGGTCTTGGAATTTTATCTCAGCAATAGAAACCTCAACCAAGACAATTATTCTCTACTACAGAGTATGCTGTGGTGGACATTTAAAATCCTAACCACACCACATTCAAATTTAAATATTTTATTATCACACATCTGCGATCACTGATCCCAATTCTGCCTCACTACAACAGATGTCATCAACCCACAATAAAACGTTCAACATTAATACATAATGCACATAGAGATAATAAAATATATACACACACGGAACATGACTTATTAAACAAAGAAGTACCAAAGACACGGTTGATGGAGGGTTATTTATGGCCCATTAGTATCATAAAAGAGTACATAAAATATGATGACTAGGATACCCTCACCCCAGAGCAGTTTGTATTGTCTCTGGGATATTGAGAGAGACAGTATTTTGGATTTAGCGTGATTAGGAAGAGTTCCAAGAAGGAAGAATCAGTTGAAATAGGTCTATAAAAATGGGATTTTGACATGTAAGAAATGGAAGAGATAGGGTGTTCTCAGACAGAAGAAAGAGCAAAAACATTGTTAAACGAAGGCTTTGATTTTTTTCAGTGCTGAGGATTTACCCCAGGGTCTATGGTTTCCTATGGAGGGACCCTGCAACTGAGCGACAGTTCCCGCCACAATGCTATATGTTTTGAAAGAATGATCAGCTTGCTAAAGGACGTCTGTTTCTATCCTTAGCCTATTTGAAAACTGACATCTCCAGAAAAAAAGAAATTGAAACTTCCAGTATCAACCATAATTTTTTTTTTCTCTTGGTTTAAAACCTGTTTTTCACCATCATTATAGGTTTGTGTTTCAAGCAGGTATTTGGATTTTCTTAAAATTTTATGATTATTACAATTACATAGGGACCTTCAATGAGGTATGGATTTATGAGGCATAAAGTATTTTTTTTTTTTGTTGTTGTTGTTGTTGTTGGAAATTAGGCCTGCTTCAGAACCTAGGCTTAGATGTTGTCAATATAAGCCAATTCAGAAGTGTGTACAGCTAGGGAATAAGGCAGACCTCCACTGTCAGGAGAATGGCAGAGGCCACAATGTGTCAATACGAGAGAATGATTGTCAGGGACCACCTGAGGGAACTCGCCAACTTCAGAGACCACCTGTGGAAGCTTACCAACTTGCCTCAATTTGCCTGTTCCCTTACCTGCAGTAAACACACTGCTTGGAGATGCCTGT
>NW_026596147.1:4220264-4242715 GCF_907164565.1 Psammomys obesus
GTAAACACACTGCTTGGAGATGCCTGTTCCCTTACCTGCAGTAAACATACTGCTTGGAGATGCCTGTTCCCTTACCTGCAGTAAACATACTGCTTGGAGATGTCAGAGACCACCTGTAGAAACTCACCAACCTGCCTCAACTTGCCCGTTTCCTTACCTGCGGTAAACATACTGCTTGGCAACAGCAGAGATGTGCTCACAGAACCATGGCTTATCACAAGATGTTTCAGGCCCCTGGCCGAAAAGAATCTGTAACGTTTCACCCACCCTACTTCCTTATCCTGAACCCTTTATAAAAGCTGATTCTGCTCAGTAAAGTTAGTCCTTGACAAGCACCTGTTTGCCTGGACTCGTTTCTCTTTCTCGCCCATCTTTTCACAGGTTTGGATTCTCTTTTAACCCGCGAATAACCTTAGCTCCGCTGGCCGGAGCAAATGATCACTCAGGAAACCAGTACAAGAAATTGTATTCCAAGCATCAGGTCTGAAAAGAAGGCATGAGCCTACAGATATAGTGTGAGCCCCAAATACTTACAAATTATAAATTCTAGAATGTTCTTCCAAGTAATTACTGGGAAGAGAATCAGTACCTCAGATTCAGTATTCCAAAGGAGAAGGGTGTTCACTCAGGAGTCCAAAAGAAAAGCATGTGTTAGAAGTATTGCAGGAATGATGTCTGGGAAGAAGGAAAACAAATTTTCAGGCAAATATGCATATCAGAATGAGGCTGGCCGTGGATATGATTTTAAATGAAATAAGCCAGGCTCAGAAAGACAAACATGAGCCAGGCCTGGTGGCACACGCCATTAATCTCAGCACTCAGGGAGGCAGAAGCAGGTCGATCTCCATGAGTTTGAGGCCAGATTGGTCTACAGAGTGAGTTCCAGGACAGCCAAGGCTACACAGGAAAACCCTGTCTCAGAAAACAAACAAACAAACAACATTGTGTCTGTATGTGTATGCACATGTGACATTGGAGTAGAAAGGAGCCCATGAAAAGGGAAAGGCCTAGAGGGAGGGAGAAGGAAAGTCATACTATGTGTGTTGAAAGCAAGAGGGGCTACTTGGGAGGATGAAAGGGACCAGGAGGACAGGGACTCGGGGGACAGGAGAGGTATTAGTGAAGATAAGAGCAAAGCACAATGACACACATGTATGAATGTGCCATAGCCAAGTCTGTTAACAGGAGAGGGAATTAGCATGATCTTTTTCAAGAATGAGGCTGAATGGTGTTTACGTGACAAGTACACTAGGAAAACAGAAAAAACATGGCTTATCAAAATGAAGCTTCAGGGATACGACTGTAGGTTGACGGACACAGGGCCACAGTTCCTCATCCTGGCAAGTGATAGAGTGCCAAGCAAGCACGAAGATTTCCCTTCCTGGTAGTCCCAGTCCTCCCTCCCTGTAAGCGGGTATGGTGTATAACTTGCTTCTAACTTACAGAGTAGCAGAAAATGGGGGGGGGCGCCCCTCATATGGTCATGTTCTATGAGACTTTAGCCTCTTACTTGCTGTTTTACCCCCTTCCCCCTTGCCTGTATTGACTCTCTCACCCACCTTCACTGGCTCAGGTAAAGCACGCTTCTCACAGGAGAGACAATGCAAGAATCCAAGTGCAGTGCTTGATCATCAGCCAAGCAAGACTGGAAGGAACTGCATCTGTCCAAACCACAGGTACTCAGAAAGTCAGTGTTTCCACTCCGGGGCCTGGCATGGAAGCTACAGCATCATTGACAATCTGCTAACGGTCTTTCAGGAGAGGACAGAAGCTGAGGACACAGCTGCATGCTGTCTTGGTTCTTGCCCCTAGAAATACGGAGACAATCATTGTGTGCTACTTTAGGGGTTGACTGTAGTAAATGGTTACACAGCAGCGGATAACTAATATAAACTTTGCATCTCCGTGGAGCCTAAGCAAATACTGGTTTGAATGTACTCAGAAGCCAAAGTTGGACAAGGGAGAAAAGCAAAGCTGCCTGGCGAAGTACCTCATTAAGGGAGCATTAGAGTCCGAAGTGGGAGGAGGGAGTGAACCAATTCCACATACACACCCCCCTCTTTCTACTTTTTGCTGTGACCTCTCACTTTGTTGTACAAACATTCTGATTGCAAGGTATAAATCAATTAGAGGGCAATATGGAACAAACTTGCTTTCTTTTAAAGCAAATATTAGGTCCAGTTTCACTGCTATCACCTGCACGTAGAATTCTGTGCTAAATGTAATCGTGTGGTTTTCAATTGTAACTGCCAGAAAAAAGAAAGCATTTCATAATGACAGTCAGAGACATCCTTAGCATTCTCCATGAATTTAAAAATATACTTTGGGTACCCTGTTTGGAAGTCTTCATTTTCATTTGATTCCAACTTTCTTTCCCCTTTTGTCATCTTTAATAGAATCAGTGATTTTTTTTTCCCCAATGCAGATTCATAGAAAGGCAAAGTGAAGCCCTGATTCCCCGAGGAATTTTATACTTGAAAGCTTGTTGGGAGAAAACTGAGAAGCGCATTTGCTTTCACCGTAAAGAGATACTCTATTTTAGGAAGAGAATAGAAATGAGGCTGTTCAGTACGACCATGAGGTCTGTGTTCTAAATTACATTCTCCGTCTTCCACTGACTCATTTTGTAACCTCGATAAACTCAGTATTGATGCGTGAATTTTCTAGTGTTTTGGGAAATAAAATGTCATATGAACAGAAAAGCCTTTAGAAAAAAATTCAGTGTAGTGTGTTATATTGGAATGCCTATTTAAAAAAAAGTCAGATATTAAGATCTAAACCAGCAACAACAATCATATATATATATATATATATGTGTGTGTGTATGTGTGTTGTATTGTTTTCTCATAATAGAACTTTATATTTTTCTATATTCATAACCATTTTTCTGGGATCAGAATGTAAAGCTCATTAACTTAGTTATAACTAGGCACAGTGGTACATACCTACAATTCCAGCATGTGGGAGGCTGATGGCAATGGATCATTATAGGTTTGAGGCCTTGCTGTGATACAGAATGAGATGTTGGGTCAAAATAAATAAACAAATAAATAAATAACAAAGCAAAGCAAATATACCTTAAAAATAACCACAACAGACAGAATTTAGTCACAAGGATAGGGAATATTTTGCAAAGTAAGTGATTAAAGTTTGTGCTATACACTTGTGAATATTTATTCACACAAGATATTGGATTTTTCTGAATTGTGCACTTATGTTGAGGCGTAGTGGTACATGCTTTAACCTCAGCACTCATGAGGGAGAGTCTCTGAGTTCACAGTAGCTTATTCTACACAGTGAGCTCAGGCCACCCAGGGTTTCACAGTGAGACACATTTTTAAAAATGTAAGTTATTCATTTTTGTCAGGATTTCTGGAATTTTAAAATAAGTATCGTAAATATTAATTTTTAATTTTGATAGTTAATTCTTATGCTTTCTGCCTTTTTACTTATGTTTATTCTGGTAGTCTAATACATGCATACAATCAATGTCAGAAATCCTTAAACCATTAACAACTGGTTTCTATATCTCATCTTCTCTTCATCTTCTATAAAACCCTTTTCTGCCAACAAGTCCTTACCCCCCTGGTGTGTGTGTGTGTTTCAAACACAAGGTTTCTCTGTGTGGCCCTGGCTGTTCTGGAACTCTATTTATAAACCCCGAACTCTGAGATCCAACTGCTTCTGCCTCCCAAATGCTGAAAGTTGTGTATCACCACTGCCTGGCTGAAAGAGTTCAGAGTTTGCTCCTCCTCCCCCTGCTCCTCCTTCAATCTTTTTGTATCTGTTGAGGCTTGCTTTATGACAAACTATATGGTCTATTTTGGAGAAGGTTCCATGAGGTGCTGAAAAGAAGGTATACTCTTTTGAGTTTGGATGAAAAGATCTGTAGACGTCTATTAGTATGTCCTGATTTTTGTTGGGAGTGTTCTTACGTCTGCCTCTAGCCATCTGGTTATTTATAATCCTCACTGGTTGTTCCTCGAGATTGTAGTTTGTGCTATGAGCCTCTCTTTCTGTTTTCTGGACTGTTTTTTTCAGGAAGATGAGAGAGGTTCACTGCTTTGGGAGTGTGCACTGTGTTTTCAGTTTTGCCTAAGTAAGGAATGTGACACTGGTGCTACTCGAGTGCGCTTTTAGCGGGCGCAGTGTGCATGCGCAGATTCTCTGACTATTGCAGTGGCCTGCAAGCCACTATTACGCAGTTCTGACTGAGATCCAGGGATTGTTTGCCTGGATTACCCTGATGGACCCACAAGGCCGAGGCTTCAATGTTAGGGTCGCTATCCCAAGAATCCCTATGCTGCCCACACTAGGGGTGTGGGTGCCAGGGATCTCGTCTGGTTACTTCTGTGGTGAGGCCCTGGGTCTGGGGCAATCTCTCCCTAGAAGGCTCACTCACTCTCTTGCAGGACCAGTTGGAATGCACAGGGGTTCCCCTTGCTCACTACTCTCTGTTTTGGTCCTGCTGCAGAAGTGCACGGGTAGGCTAACAGTCAGCTCTGTGACACTGTGGCTGCAGGACTCGGTGTCCACCTTTCCTGTGTGCTGCCTCTTTGTCCTTTCCCTCTGCCAGGAGGGGTTATGTTGACTGGTCCTTGGGTGGCGCGGGAAAGAGTTAGGATGAGTGTACTCAATCCCAGATCCCGGGCCCAGATCTCTCTGCCAGAAGCAGCCTAGCGGTAGAATCTATGTTTGCTGATCCCAAGAGAATACCAGGTAGGGTTGAGTATCCTCAGATCCAGAGCTTGGGTTTCTCTGCTAGTGGCTGCTAGGTGAGCTGGAGAGAGGGTGCTGTGTCCTTGGCAGGCTGCCTCTCTGTCCTTCCCCTCTGACCTTCTCCTCTGCTAGGGCAAGCTTATGGAGGTGCTCTCAGGGGAGTGCCAGCAGGGGTTGGGGCTTCTCAGTGGGATCCTGAGCCCTGAGCCGGCGACGTTTCTCTGCCAGGGGTGGGGGTGGGGCGCCGGTGATAGAACTTGCTGCTAGACCTTATTGCGCTGGACCCAGGATAATCTCAGGATGTGTAGAATGACCACAGTCCCAGATCCCGAGCTGTAGTTTGTTTGCTAGGAGCAGCTGGCAGCACTGGAGTTCCGGCACTGTGAATCCGCTTTGTGCCTCTTTATCCTTCTGCTCCGCTGCGGCAGGGTGATGGCGGCGTTTGGGGGAGAGCCCGAAAGGATTGGGTTTTCTCAGCCCCGATCTCGGGTTGGGGTACAGACAATGTGGTCTGTGGCAGATTCTGCTGGACGCCTCCTGCCTCCTCCGAAGAGGGAGTAGGGATTTTGAGCTGGGCGCGCAGCTGCGCAGCTGCAATCCGTGCGCGGCGGGAGCTCAGTTGTGATGGCGGCAGGAACCCATGTTCGGAGAGACCAGGGAAAGACTGGGTGACCCGTGACCAGTCTGGCAACTTTCCTTCCCCGTGGGTTTTTTTTGAGACTGGGACTCCCAACCTCAGGCACCCTTGTGCCCACCAATCAGCCTGGGAAAGTGATCGGGACAAGCAGGCTTGCAGCACCAGCCAGGAGACCCGAGAGTGGACCCGACTGATTCCCACGCCGTGGGAGCCTCCCCTCACCTGGGAAACACGATCGATCGCTGTTGTTTTAGGGCCCAGAGTTCAGTCTCCTGGTCGCTGCACAGAGTGTGTTGTCCCGCTTCTCAGATACAGTGTTCTCCCAGTGCCGCCATCTTGGCCCCCCTCTTTTTTTTTTTAAATTTTTTATTAATTACACTTTATTCATTTTGTATCCCCCCATAACCCCCTCCCTCCTCCCCTCCCGATCCCACTCTCCCTTCCCTTTCTGTATGCATGCCACTCCCCAAGTCCACTGATAGGGGACGTTCTCCTCTCCTTTCTGATCTTAGTCTATAAGATCACATCAGGAGTGGCTGCATTGTCTTCTACTGTGGCCTGGTAAGGCTGCTCCCCCCTCACCGGGAGGTGATCAAAGAGCAGGCCAATCAGATTATGTCAGAGGCAGTCCCTCTTCCCATTACTATGTAACCCATTTGTGGTTTTGAAGGAGAGTTAGCAGAACATTGGCTAATCAAAGACTGACCCTTTTAAGAAAGTTGCTGCTTCTTTCTCCTCCTCCTCCTCCTTTTTTTCTGATTTATTATTTAAGATGTATTTATTTATGTATATGAGTGCTCTATTCACATACATGCATGACAGAAGACAGCAGGCATCAGATCCCATTAGAGATGGTTGGACTTGAACTCAGTACCTCTGGAAGAGCAGCCAGTGCTCTTAACCCCATCAGTTGCTTCCTGCTCCTGGGGTTGTTTCTCCTCTCAAGGACTTTGCAGCCATTACTTGTTGGGGGTTGCCTCCTGAAGGAAAGACTATTCAGGGAGAAGGAGGGGGAGTCTGAAGGCAAAGGTGCTGTTAAAAGTCTGACCGAGGCCCTAAGTTGAACTTCTCTTCTGAGGTTCCTCAGGTCCCTTTGATGGAAGCTGTTTTTTCTAATTTGTAGCGATTCTTCGGCTCTTGCTATCTGTAACTGTTTCTGTCGCTCTTGGTGGCGGTCCCTCTAGTTTGTTTGCACTTCAGCTTCCTGTGGTTTTTCTTCCTCTGCAAGGGCTTCCAGGAAATGCAGATCTTTGTCCCATGCCATGGAACACACTCTGAGGTAACCCTAGATGGCCATCCCTCACCCCAACCCCAAAGCAGGCTTACTCATCTCCCAGCAGAAGACTTCAGTGGTCTCTGGATTAGTCCAAGTCTGTTGGTCCCCTTTCCCATTTCTGTCACAAAGTTGCCTCTTTCCAACCAGTAATAAGGCATAAATATGATTGGGAGGGAATGAGGGAGCAGGCTACAGCTGGGATACAAAGTTAATAAACTGTAACTAATATTTAAAAAATAAAATAAAAAAGTTAAAAAAATAAGGCATAAATAAACTCTTGGAGATTTTTATTTATTTATTTATTTTGCTTTTAAAAATAAATGTTTTCTGTTGCTCTGCTTGTGGAGTTCACGGCAGTTCAGTGTCCAAGTGGGTTACATAGTAATGGGAAGAGGGACTGCCTCTGACATAATCTGATTGGCCTGCTCTTTGATCACCTCCCCCTGAGGGGGGAGCAGCCTTACCAGGCCACAGAAGATGACAATGCAGCCAATTTTGATGAGAACTGATAGACTAAGATCAGAAAGGAGAGGAGAACCTCCCCTATCAATGGACTTGGGGAGTGGCATGCATGCAGAAAGGGGAGGGAGGGTGGGATGAGGAGGGGAGGAGGGAGGGGCAAAAAATAAAAAAAATTAAAAAAATAAATGTTTTAATATCTTAATTAATGTCTTTTTTATGTGTGTGTGTGTTACAATGTGTATGTGACACACAAGTACCACAATCCATGCATGGAGGTCAAAGGAAACTTGTGGCAGTCATGTCTCTTGTTCCACCATGTGGTTTCTTGGAGTCAAATTCAAGTCATCAGGATTGTCACCAAGCGCCATTACCTACCAAGCCATTTTACTGGCCCATTTTTTTTTAATATTTTTTAAATTACAGTTTATTCACTTTGTATCCCAGCTGTAGCCCTCTCCCCCATGCCCTCCCAACCCCACCCTCCCTCCCTCTTCTTCTCCCATGCCCTGCCCCCAGTCCAAAGATAGGTTTTCCTCCCCTTCCATCTCACCCTAGCCTATTAGGTCTCATCAGGACTGGCTTCTTTGTCTTCCTCTATGGACTGGTAAGGCTGCTCCCCCCTCAGGTGGAGATGATCGAAGAGCCAGCCCATGAGTTCATGTCAGAGACGGTCCCTGTTCCTATTATTGGGGAACCCTCTTGGACACTGAGCTACCATGGGCTACTTCTGTGCCAGTGGTTCTCAGCTATCTCCATGCATGGTCCTTGTTTGGAGTATCAGTCTCAGAGAAGACCCCTGTGCCCAGATTTTTTGGTTCTGTTGCTCTCCTTGTGGAGCTCCTGTTCCCTCCAGGTCTTTCTATCTCCCTCGTCTTTCATAGGATTCCCTTCACTCTGCAAAAAGGTTGGCTATGAATCTCAGCATATGTTTTGATACCCTGCTGAGTAGAGCCTTTCAGAGGCCCTCTGTGGCAGGCTCCTGTCCTGTTTCCTGTTTTCTCCCTCTTCTTATGTCCTTCTCTTTTGCCTTTCTGAATGAAGATTGAGCATCTTACCAGGGACCTCCTTCTTGATTAGCTTCCTTAGGTGTACAGATTTTACTATGATTATCCTATATTATTTGTCTACTATCCACTTATAAGTGAGTTATATACACTTATATGCTTCTGGGCTACCTCACTCAGGATTATCTTTTCTAGATCCCACCATTTACCTGCAATTTTCATGATTTCTTTGTTTTTAATTGCTGAGTAGTATTCCATTGTGTAAATGTACCACAATTTCTGTATCCATTCTTCAACTGAGGGGCATCTAGGTTGTTTCTAGCTTCTGGCTATTACAAATAAAGGTGTTACAAACATGGTTGAGCAAATGTCCTTGTTGTGTACGTGAGCATCTTTTGGATATATGCCTAGGAGTGGTATAGCTAGATCTTGAGGAAGTGCTACTCCTAATTGTATGAGAAAAAGCCAGATTGATTTCCAAAGTGGTTTTACAAGTTTACATTCCCACCAATCATGGAGGAGGTTTCCCCTTTCTCTACATCCTCTCCAGCATATGTTGTCACTTGAGTTTTTGATCTAAGCCATTCTGATGTGTGTAAGGTGAAATCTCAGGGTTGTTTTGATTTGCATTTCCCTGATGACTAAGGATGTTGAGCATTTCTTTAAGTATTTTTCTTTGCTGGCCCATTATTAGTTGTCTTTTTGACAGAGAGTCTCTCTGTAGAACAGACTGGCCCAGAACTTGTGTCCACTTGCCACTGCCTACCAGTGCTGGCATTACCTGTATATAGCACCATATCTGACATTTTAGATACTTCTAAATACAAAATAAAAAAACCAATGAATTCAATTGTTTCATTCTGCTTACAAAGTAGTTTTAAAGGGAAGAATTGAAATTATTTTGCTGTAGGTTTTAAAATTATTTTGCTGGGGTTTGGAAGAAACTTCACCTGCGTTAGAGTTACATGGACATACAGAGCTCATTGAAAATTTCATCATGAACAGAATGGTTTTAGTTTGCTTCATCTGACAAACACCTGCCCATTCTTTAGGGTGGGTGGGTAGAGGTTATTTACAGAGAGGTAAGATTGACCCATGAATCAATAAAGTGAAGAGTTCTATTAAACTGTAACTGGAAAGATTCAATTGGGTTCTCCTATTAGACCATCAATGGGACTGGATGTTTGCCACAGATAAAGTCGGAAGTTCAGATGAGAAAAGCAATAGATTCACCTCACAGGGCTTTCTTTTGCATGAATCTTTCAAATGAAACACACTGAATGGCCTGTATGAACCTATATTAAATTTAATAAATCAAAGCAAGTTGTATTACTATAATTTTCTTTGTAATTACTTTGCCATTACTATGCACCTACTTTTTTTTTAGAGATAGTCTCTTCACCTAGCCCTGGCTGTCCTAGAACTCACTACATATAGACCACAGTGGCTTTGAACTAATAGAGATCTGTCTGCCTCTGCCTCTTAAGTGCTACAATTAAAGGCATGTGCCACCATATCCAGCTTCATTTGAAATTTTAAGAGGTGGATTTTAATCATATCTACACCCTCTATATCTAATAAGGTGCTAGGACATATTAGTTAGCACTCAGTGGTAATTGTGAAAAACCCGAGTTATAATGGAAAGTTTTTTTTTCTTTTTTTGGCTCATGGTTTTGAGGGTTCCAGTTGAAAATCAGGAAGTTATATAGGTTTGGCAGGTGACGTATCATCTGGGAATTATATACTAAAATCAATTTATAAGTTAGAAATGAATGACTCACACACACACAGAAACAGAGAGAGAGAGAGAAGATGGGAGTGTCTAAGTCTTCAATAGCATCATCACATCCTGGAGTTTTATACTTTGCAGTAGTGGTACCCTAAGGAGGTATCCTTTAATTCATGGTAAGTACCCAGGAACTTCGCAGTGTGTATGATGTCAGTGATTTCCAAATAAAGACAACTTTGCATCAAGAGGACAGCTGTCAATATCTGGAGACATTTTCAGCTTGTTACAATGGAATTGCTAGATGCTGATACAGTAACAGGAAAAAATGATCCAGGGATGCTAAGGAATGTTTTATAATGCATTGCATATCTTCATAATGATATATCTGACCCCAAATATCAACAATGTTGACTTTGACATTTAATCATGAAACTTAGAATTATTACCTTATGCACATATTTTAAAAAGATTTTATTACGTGTGTGTGCACGCGCGTGCTCGCATATGAGTGACCAGGTGTACACATGGAAATCAGAGGATAGCTTTGTGGAACTGTTTCTCTTGGTTATTTCTTTCCATCATATGGATTTCAGGGATGAAATGCAGGCCAGGATTGGCAACAGTCACCTTTACCCACTGAGGATGTCTTACCAGCCTTATCCACATGTTTCTGAAAAGAGTTTAACTTTGAATTTAAGGTATATCCATAAACGAGTAAAATTGAGCTGTTATATTAGAATACGCATACTTCAGCAAACGTTTAATTTCATTTGTGCCTTGTCATGAGTGCTGGTGCTTGCTGGCATGTATGTAATATTTGTTTCTAAATAATAATTTTTAAAATTCATGGAGCTTTCTTCTCAGAACATTAGTGAAACTTTTAGAATGATGATGTTCCCATTGATTAAAGTGAGGGATGATATGAAAGTGAGTGGAGGAAAAGGCTTGTGAAAACCCATGGGAGGTCCTGGAACTCTTAAGATATCATTCACACATAATAGGTTATATGAAATGATAATAGATGCCATTTAAGCTTCAGATATAAAAGCTTGATTTTTATGTTCGTGTTTTTTTTTTTTTTTTTCTCTCCCCAAAGCAATGAACTGGCATATGCTTCTGGAAACAAAGCTACAAAGTTATATGGTACTTAGGACACGATTACCAGTGTATTGACTGGTAGGGATTACTGTAAGGGTTGCATAGATTTGACTTAGACAAACTTGTGACGACCACGACAATGATGATTTAGCTTATGTGTATGGGTGTTTTGCCTGTATATGTGTCTGTGAGCCATCTGCATGGTACCTACAGTAGCCAGAAGAGGGCATCAGATCCTTTGGAACTGGAATTACAGATGGTCATAAGCCACGATGTGGATGCTGGAATTCGAACCAAGGTTCCCTTGGAAGAGCAGCCAGGGATCTTAATCAAGGAGTCATCTCTTCAGCCTGTGTCTTAGTGATTTTTGAAGAAAATAATTAACATATGTAGAAATTATGATCCTGTGCTCAGTTATTACTGTATTTTACAGACTTACATTAAACCAACAGTGGGTCAACAGTGACTTATGTGAAATGCAGGATGTATGAGACCATCTTTCTTATTTTGTCTGTATCATAGGATACAAAGATGGGCTTCCATGGAACATGCTTTCAGTTCTGTCTTAAAGGAAAAAAAAAGACTATGATAATGGATGAAACAGAGCTTCATATGCAATATCACCGCTCAGTATAATGAAGTACCTTATCCATTGAATAGAAATGAAGTTTAAAAAAACAGTAACAGTAGCTATCATTTAGTGAGCAATATCTGTGTTCTCTCACCCAGATTCTACTCTAAGACCTTGTTTGGTAGTGAGAAACACAGACTCTAAGTCCGGAACTCCCAACCAATGGATCTATTTCATTACAGATTAAAAGCAACTCAACAGAAATTTCTTCAATGTAGTAGACATTCCTGGCTATGTCTTAAAATTTTCACAGATCGTAACATTCCTGCAATAGAATTGTGATCAAATGATTCTATGCACTGCATTTGCCAAAAATAAAACGATACATAAAAAGTCTTCAGCAAAACCATCATCTTAACATATCTTTATAGTGATGTCTACAAAAAAGCCACTCTATTTAGTTAATATGCTGTTTATAATTAACATGGCAATTCTTTTATAACTAAAAATAGAATTATAGCAGTAGTTTTAACAGTTTGTACTGTTCTCAGCTTTGATGTTTTATTCAGATGCCAACAAAATAACAGTGCATCCTTTCCTAAAAAATACACTTGAAACCTTGGTGATTATCATACATCTACACATTTATTCCAAAGCTTCCTTTCTTTCTCTCTCTCTCTCTCCCTCTCACTCTTTCTTTCTTTCTTTCTTTCTTTCTTTCTTTCTTTCTTTCTTTCTTTCTTTCTTTTGATTTTTCAAGACAGGGTCTCTCTCTGTAGTCTTGGATGTCCTGGACTCGTCTTGCAAACCAGGCTGACCTCTGACTCACAGATCTGCCTGCCTCTGCCTCTCAAGTGCTGAGATTATAGGCATGTACCACTATGCCTGGCTTTCCATAGCCATTTTCAATTAATCAGACTGAAACATCAGCCCTTTGTTTTTCAATGACTTCCTCTTTATGGTCATGAAACAACAAAGAAATACCAAGGAATGTCATGTATAATTGCCATTTTATCCTTGTCTATGCCCAGGCATGATCAGCAAATTTCTCTAAGTGATTACAGACCTTACAATTAACAAATATCACATTTTAGAATTCTGCCTTCAGAGAAGCTGCATCTTTTGTCTACTATGTTCTTTAGAGCACATTGCAGGGCTTTTGAAATAGCCAGGGCTTCACAAAGTAAGAATTGCTCCATAAGGACACTGATTCAGTAGATCGTTTTGGCTTTATATACTAAAGAAGCAAAGGAAAATTGCAAGCAAATGGAGAGGTTTAATAAAATATCAAAAAGACTTCTATATACCTTTCCTCCAGGAATATGTAATTTGAGGAATAGTGTCTGGCCAGGTGAGTTGTACATATTTCCTGATAATCTCAGAAGCAATGTGCTATGTGGTGAGAGTGTGGAGTTCGGAAGCAACCAGTCTGGGAAGCATGTCGATTCAACACAGCACACTGCTAGCCAACACTGCTAGGATCATTGTCAATGATCCTAATGAAGTCACTTGGGTATTTACTTAAGGCTTCCCATTCTTTGATGTAAAGACAGAATGGATTGGGCATAACTCAGCTTCCAGGTGCTTTAACATCATGTTTCTTGCGGGTAAAAAACATTTCTCCCTAGCTAATTTCTCAACGGAAATCTTTAAGATGAGGGGAGCCTTAGCAGATGTTTCCTTGGGAAAGACTTGGAAATGACCTCTATCTTGTTTCAGTTATATTATGTACACAGTGGAAATTTCACTTTGCAAATTTGTTGATGAGATGTCAGTGTTCTCAATCTTACTAAAGCTGCAACCCTTTAATACAGTTCCTCATGGTAAACCCCAATCATGAAATTGTTTCATACCTATAGTTTTATAGTTATGAAATTGTTTTGTAACTATAGCTGTGCTACTGTTATGAGTTGGGATATAAATACCTGATATGCAGAGTATCTGCTACGTGACTCCCAAAGGCGTCATCATACACAGGTTCAGAATTTCTAGGCTATGCCATGTTATGTTGCTCTCACCTGGGGTCAGGGACAGAAAATGGTTGATGGCTGAATAATACGAGGACTCAGATATGTCTAATGGTTATTAAACCAGGGGCTACTTGGAGACACTAAAACACTTTCTCTGCCATGTTTTCTAGATTTCTTTGTATACTTCTAATCTGAGTTATTAGAGAGAAATGGTGAGCAGATCTGTCTCAACCCCTTTGGGACTAAGGTTTGGAGGATTCGCCAAGCTGCCTGGGTGTCAAGTTTATGTAATGATTTCGAGATCCTAGACTACAGTGGGATAAATAAGGCCTGCTTAGTGACAACACCACATGACATGCTAATGAAGATGAGGGAATTTTCACAAGGACCAACGTCAAGTCAGAGACCCACAGATAATCAGTGACTGCTGCAAGAAGGAAAATCAGTCTTCTCCAAGGACAAGCTTCCTGAGAATTTTTTCAGTATCAGCTGTACTTGAGCAACACTAAGTGGAGTAGGTAGGGTAATAATCAAAGAAGAAAAGGGCATGAATATGAGGAGTTGGGGGGGGCACTAGATGAACTGAATGGAAGAGAAGTTGAAACAATCTAAATACAGGACTTAAATGAAATTCAAAAAAGGTTTAAAGTTAAAAAAAAGTGACCTTTATAAAGGAGAAAAACCAAAACCCAAACCAAAATAAACTCAACTGGGACTAGCCAGATGGCTCAGTAGGTGAAGGTACTTGCCATCCATCTGAGTTGGATATAGTGGTACCAAGCATTTCTGCTGAGAGATGGGAGACAGAGATTGGAGAAATAAGAGAGACCCTGCCTCAGCAAGAAGGAAGGAAAGAAGAGACTACCAAAACTTGTCTTCCGACCTCTGCACATACTCAGGCTCCCACACACATAGCACCATACACACATGGACACACACACACTCACACACACACACACACACACACACACACACACACACACACACACACATACGGGAAGAGATAAAGAAAGAGAGAGACTTATAATCGTTCAGTTTCTTAATTCACTTAAGTCTATCTTCAGATTCGAAATTTCCCTATGTTTATGACACTAATTTCACTAATGAAATAAGTTCAACAGAGCACAGTAGAGAGTGGTGGATTACTTTATGGTTTCCGCTGAGTTTTTTGTCAATTATTCAGTCTGAAGGACAGTTTTAGTTCTCTGCGGAGTTCAGTGCAACATGGTGACCCTCATTTGTCTTTAGTTTTGCACGCTCAGTCTAAAAGCCAAAAGTGTTTTCTTTTTTAAAAAAATTTAACTATATATATTTATTTATTACAATTTATTCACTTTGTATCCCCACTGCAGCTCCCTCCCTTGTCTACTCTCACTCCCATCCACCATCTCTCTTCTCCTGCTATGCCCTTTCCCTTGTCCCATGATAAGACAATCTAAATACCCGCCTCCTCCCCTTCTATTTGACACTAGCCTATCAGGTCTCATCAAAACTGGCTGCATCATCTTTTTCTGTGGCCTGGCAAGGCTGCACCCTTGAGGGAGAGTTGATCAAAAGGCCAGCCACCGAGTTCATGTCAGAAACAGCCCCTGTATCCCTTATTAGGGAACCCACTTGGAAACTGAGCAGCCTATGGGCTTCCTCTGAACAGGGGGTCTAGGTCCTCTCCATGCATGGTCCTTAGTTGGAGTATTGGTTTCTGCAGGGTCCCGTGGGCCCAGGTATTTTGGCTCTGTTGTTCTCCTTGTGGAGTTCCTGTTCCCTCCAGGTCTTTCTATCTCCCTTTTCTTCCATCAGGATTCCAGCACTGCCCAAAGTTTGGCTATGAGTCTCAGTTTCTCCTCCAATACATTTGTGGGTAGAGTATTTTTTCTTAATCTATATGTGCCATGGCCAATCACACCTCATCCTTTTGTTTTCATTGCTCAAAAACAATAAAATAAAATAAAACACCACGGTTTTCTCTTTCTTTCTTTCTTTCTTTCTTTCTTTCTTTCTTTCTTTCTTTCTTTCTTTCTTTCTTTCTTAATTACACTTTATTCACTTTGTATCCCCCCATAACCCCCTCCCTCCTCCACTCCTAGTCCTACCCTCCCTCCCCCTTCTTCATGCATGCCCCTTCCCAAGTCCATTGATAGGGGAGGTCCTCCTCTCTTTCCTTCTGATCTTAGTCTATCAGATCACATCAGGAGTGGCTGCATTGTCATCTTCTGTGGCCTGATAAGGCTGCTCCCCACTCAGGGGGAGGTGGTCAAAGAGCAGGCCAATCAGATTATGTCAGAGGCAGTCCTTCTTCCAATTACTATGTAACCCACTTAGACACTGAACTGCCATGGGCTACATCTGTGCAGGGGTTCTAGGATATCTCCATGCCTGGTACTTGGTTGGAGTATGAGTTTCTGGGAAGACCCCTGTGTTCAAATTTTCTGGTTCTGTTGCTCTCCTTGTGGGGTTCCTGTCCTCTCCAGATCTTACTATTTCCCACTTCTTACATAAGATTCCATGTACTCTGCCCAACAGTTGGCCATAAGTCACAGTGTCTGCTTTGATAGTCTGCAAGGCAGAGCCTTTCAGAGGTCCTCTGTGGCAGGTTCCTAGGTTGTTTCCTGTTTTCTTCTGATGTCCATCCTCTTTGCCTTTTGGGATGGGAATTGAGCGTTTTAGTCAGGGTCCTCTCTCTTGATTAGTTTCTTTAGATGTACAGATTTTAGTAGGTTTATCCTATGTTATATGTCTATATGAATGAGTATATACCATGTGTGTCTTTCTGCTTCTGGGACAACTCACTCAGGATGATCCTTTCCAGGTCCCACCATTTACCTGCAAGTTGCATGATTTCCTTATTTTTCCTTGCAGAGTAATACTCCATTGTGTAGATGTACCACAATTCCTGCATCCATTCTTCAGTTGAGGGGCATCTGGGCTGTTTCCAGCTTCTGGCTATTGCAAATAAGGCTGCTACAAACATGGTTGAGCAAATGTCCTTATTGTGTACTTGAGCCTCTTTTGGATATATGCCTAGGAGTGGTATGGCTGGATCTTGAGGAAACGCTATTCCTATTTGTCTGAGAAAGTGCCAAATTGATTTCCAGAGTGGTTGTACAAGTTTACAACAGTGGCGGAGAGTTCCCCTTTCACCACATCCTCTCCAGCATGTGTTGTCACTTAAGTTTTGGATCTTAGCCATTCTGATGGGTGTAAGGTGAAATCTCAGGGTCATTTTGATTTGCATTTCCCTGATGGCTAATGAGGTTGAGCATTTCTTTAAGTGTTTCTCTGCCATTCCATTCTATATTCCTCTACAGAGAATTCTCTGTTTAGCTCTGTTCCCATTTTTTTAGTTGGATTAAGTGGTTTGCTGCTTTTCAGCTTCTTTAGTTCTTTATATATGCTGGATATTAGCCCTCTGTCAGATAAAGGGTTGCAAGCCTATACCCAACATCAAACTGAATGGAGAGAAACTTAAAGCAATCCCACTGAAATCAGGGACAAGACAAGGCTGCCCACTCCATATCTTTTCAACATAGTTCTGTAAGTCCTTGCTAGAGCAATAAGTCAGTTGAAGGAGATCAAGGGGATACAAATTGGAAAGGAAGAACTCAAATTATCACTATTTGCAGATGATATGATAGTATATGTGAGTGACCCCAAAAACTACCAGGGAACTCCTACAGCTGATAAACACCTTCAGCAAAGTGGCTGGATACAAAATTAACTAAAAAAAAAAAAATCAGTAGCCCTCCTGTATACAAAAGACAAAAGGGCTGGGAAAGAAATTAAGGAAACAACACCCTTCACAATAGCCACAAATGACAGAAAGTACCTTGGTGTAACTCTAACCAAACAAGTAAAAGAGTTGTATGAAAAAAAATTCAAGTCTCTGAAGAAAAAATTAGAAGAAGATATCAGAAGATGGAAAGATCGCCCATGCCCATGGCTTGGCAGGATCAACATAGTAAAAATGCCATCTTACCAAAAGCAATCTATAGATTCAATGCAATTCTCATCAAATTACCAACACAATTATTTACAGACCTGTAAAGAAAAATTCTCAACTTCATATAGAATAACAAGAAACCCAGAATTGCTAAAACAATCCTCTATAGTAAAAGATCTTCTGGAGGTATCTCCATCCCTGATCTTAAGCTGTACAATAGAGCAACAGTAATAAAAACTGCATGGTGCTAGCATAGAAACAGAATGGTGGATCAATGGAACCAAACAGAAGACCCAGAAATAAACTCACACACTTATGGATACCTGCTCTTTGAGACATGCCAAAACCATACAATGGAAAAAAGATAGCATCTTCAATAAATGGTGCTGGTCTAACTGGAAGTCTACATGTAGAAAAATGCAAATGGATCCATACTTATCACCCTGCACAAAACTGAAGTCCAAGTGGATCAAAGACCCCAACATAAAACCAGACACATTAAATCGGCAAGAAAAAAAAGTGGGGAAGACCCTAGAACTCATTGGTACAGGAAACAACTTCCTGAACAGAACACCAACAGCACAGGCTCTAAGAGCAACAATCAATAAATGGGACCTCATGAAACTGAAAGCTTCTGTAAAGCAAAGGACACCGTCATCAAAACAAAACGACTGCCTACAGATTGGGAAAGAACACCACGGTTTTCAAACGGAGGTTTTCTCTATATTTTCTATGCATTTTGGCTGACAGAAGAGAATTTCTTCACTAGTAAAAGTGGGCTGGGCACAAACTACAGGCAGGAAAACATTTCTATTCTGCCTTCCACTCACATGTGCTCTACCATCGTCCTTCCAATTGAAGCATCGCTGGTAGCAATCAACTTGTCAGCTCTATGTGGAAGGTGAAAATGGAAACATAAAAATCAAGCCTGGGGATGCTTTTATATCTGAAGCTTAAATGGCATCTATTATCATTTCATATAACCTATTATGTGTGAGTGATATCTCAGAGTTTCAGGACCTCTCATGGGTTTTCACAAGCCTTTTCTTCCTCACTCACTTTTATATCAATGCGGACATTAACATTCTAAAAGTTTCACTAATGTTCTGAGAAGAAAGCTCCATGAATTTTAAAAATTATTATTTAGAATCAAACATTACATACACGCCAGCAAGCACCAGCACTCATAACAAGGCACAAATGAAATTAAACGTTTGCTGAAGTATGCGTATTCTAATATAACAGCTCAATTTTACTCGTTTACGAATACACCTTAAATTCAAAGTTAAACTCTTCAGAAACATGTGGATAAGGCTCATAAGACATCCTCAGTGGGTAAAGGTGACTGTTGCCAATCCTGGCCTGCGTTTCTTCCCTGAACTCCATATGATGGAAAGAAATAACCAAGAGAAACAGTTCCATCAAGCCATCCTCTAACTTCCACATGCACACCCTGTCATCCATATAATAAAATATTTTTAAAATATGTGCATAAGGTAATATTTTCTATCTAACTTTCATGATTAAATGTTAACACACAAAGAAGGTGTATCTAAATTTATTAAATGACAACATATCCCACTTATTTTCTGTAGATTAATAATGCCCTGGGAAGTCAGGACGTGTAAATAAACAACTTTAATAAAACACATAATTCAGAAAAGCCATGAGTGTAAAGACGTGTTATTATAATGGAACATTTTAGATCAGAAACACATACCTCCTTGTCAGGAGGACATCCTGTGTAAGGAGACACATGTAAGACTCTGTAAGAGACTGGGATTTTGTCAAAGAAGAGGAGTGAGTTCCAGTGATGATATGCTTCATTCATTATTCCCAGAGGTGTAAAAGCGTTATGCTTAGTGTAGAAGTGCCAAAATAAAAACATACATTAAAAAATACTGAAGGCATTGCTTGAGTCCTTTGTAAGACTATGAGAAACCTGTCTACTTGGTTTCATTATTTTCTGAGTTAATTTAGTATATGATCAATACTACTGCAAAACAAAGAAAGCACAGAAAAAATATACATAGGAAAACACAGGTCACACTATCACTTCGGCATATTGCTCCAAGGTAATCTTTTGGGAAACTGAATATACACAACTTAGGGGGGGCACTACTAAGAATATATGATAATGCACATAATTTTGTACCTTTTTGTTTTCTGTTAAAATATATCAAAGGCCATTTCAGCTGGCTGAGTATGGCATGCCACTTTTTCCTTCATTTTTAAAAGTTACTTGAGAATTTCAAGTTATGTGCAGTATGTTCTAATTATTTTCATTCTCTCACTCAACTCTTCCAAGTTAGACATTCCTTCTCTTCCTACCCAACTTTGTGTCTTTTTGTTTTGCTTGTTAAATCCTTCGAGACTAATTTTTGTATGTGCTCCTACACTTGAGGTAGTCAGTTTAACATCCTCTGAGAAAATTATCTCTCCTCCTCCCTGGGGCTGACAATTGATAACTGCTTCGTGACTGGGGTGGGGATATGTGCCCCATTCCCCTCCATGCTGATGTTTGTTCTGGTTTGAGCTTGCACAGGTCTTGTACATGGTGTCACAGTGCTGAGCGTTCATATCGCAGCTGGCCTGCTGTATCCAGAAAATATTCCCTTCTGGTCATTAGGAGTCTATTTAATGCTATGTCTATTTAGTGACACGATAGTGTAAGTTCTCATTTAGGGACCTATGTCCTGTGCAGTTGTAAGTTACTGGCTCAATAATGGTGACATGGGGATTTCATCTTGTGGTATGGGACTTAAATTCATTCAGAAAGTGGTTGGTTAATTGTGTGATATTCATGTCACTCTTGTGCCCATTGGTATATCTTGTCAGGCCAGTCATTATTGTAGCTCTCGGAGTTCACAGCTGGGTGTGACTGATGATTTTTCTTTTCTCTTAAGGTACTTTTGATTACACTTTCCAGCTTAAGTAGGGATAAGGATTCCAGGCTGATGCCAGCTAGATTTCATTCTGTTCTATGATTCAAGTATGTGGTATCTTCAGCAATAGGATCTACCTATCAAGTTCTAGGAGGTAAGAACCATAGCCACAACTTGTAATATTTGGGGGGAGTCTATGGGGTCTCATTGGTCAATAACTCCAGAAGTAACCCATTCCTTGGACTGAGCTTTATATTTGTTAGCCTGTGGTATCTAGTAGGGACATTGTTTCTATCCTATAGGGACATATCTATAAATCTATATGTTTATCTATATGTCAATCATCTATCTATCAGTATTTATCATTATCTCTCTATCTCTCTATCTGTCATCTAATTCTAAAGTAGCTAAAATAGATCTATCATATGATCTACCTGTTACATCGCTTTTGGGTATATATCCTAATGACTCCACATCCTATTCTAGAAATTCTTGCTCATCCTGTTCATTTATGCTGCTCTACTCACAATAGCCAGGAAATGGAAACCGTCTAGATGTAATCAGCTGATGAACAGATAATGAAAATGTAGTGCATCTATACAGTGAAGTAATGCTCAGCCATTGAGAAAAATTAAATTATGAAATTTGCAGGTAAATGAATGGAGCACAAGCAATCATTCTGGCTGAGGTAATCCAGATCAAGAGAGACAAATATCATGTGTTTTTGCTCCTCTATGGATGTCAGCTTTTAATCTTTAGATATGTGTGTTTCATTTGGAATATCCATAAGGACAAGAAATGACTAAGGGTCCATGGGGAGGGCTTCAAGAAAGGAGGAATGAATGCACTGGTATAAAATGTTAACAGGATTGGAGTATGAGTCTCTGGAAAGACCCCTGTGTTCAAATTTTTTGGTTCTGTTGCTCTCCTTGTGGAGTTCCTGTCCACTTCTTTCATAAGATTTCATGCACTTTGCCCAACAGTTGGCCATAGGTCTCAGCATCTGCTTTGATAGTCTGCAGGGCAGAGCCTTTCAGAGGCCCTCTGTAGAAGGTTCCTAACTTGTTTCCTGTTTTCTTCTTATTCTGATGTCCATCCATCCTCTTTTGAGATGGGGATTGAGCATTTTACTCCAACCAAGTACCATGCATGGAGATAATCTAGAACCCCTGCACAGATGTAGCCCATAGCAGTTCAGTGTCCAAGTTGGTTCCATAGTAATGGGAACAGGGACTGCCTCTGACATAAACTGTTTAGCCTACTATTTGATCACCTCCCCCTGAGGGGGGAGAAGCATTACCAGGCCACAGAAGATAACAATGCAGCCACTCCTGATGAGACCTGATAGACTAGGATCAGAAGGAAGGAGAGAAAGACCCCCCTATCAGTGGACTTGGGGAGGGGCATGCGTGGAGAAGGGGAAGGAAAGGTGAGATTAGGAAGGGAGGAGGGAGAGATCTATGGGGGGATACAAACTGAATAAAGTGTAGTGAATAAAAGTTAAAATAAAAAAATGTTAACAGGGAATTATAGAACAGGAAAGGTTAAACTGGGGTTGAGGTGTAAAGATTAAGGTAGAGGATGAAGTATGGGGAGGGATCTATAATAGTAAAGAGCTTTTAAAAAGACATATGGAAACCAACTAGAAAATATGTCTGACAGTTCACATTTTAATATAAAGGAGTAAGCGTAGGAAAGTAAATTGCTTATTCATTTTAAAAAATCATTTTAACTTGTTTCCAATTTTACATAGAAGCATAACATTTATTAACATAGAATTAGTTTAAATTATTAATGCATTTTAAAATGTTGTATACATTTGGGCTTTTAAATAAAACCTTTTTGTTAATTACACATTTTTTAAATGAACTTGGACAACTGTAGCTAGTTTTTTGTTGTGATAAAACACCATGACCAAAAGCAACATGGGGGGAAAAGGGTTTGTGGCATTTTACAACTCTTATGTCATACTCCATGACTGAGGGAAGTTAGGATGGGAATTCAAGGCGAGGGCCCAGAGGCAAATGCAGAGGCCATGAGGAACTTTGCTTACTTGGTTGCTCCCCGTGGACTGGTCAGCTTGTTTTCTTATACCACCCAGCCCTGCCTCTCTACCTGGGGCACTGCTTACAGGGAGCTGGTGGGGCACTGCTTACAGGGAGC
>NW_026596147.1:4242725-4268108 GCF_907164565.1 Psammomys obesus
TGGGGCACTGCTTACAGGGAGCTGGTGGGGCACTGCTTACAGGGAGCTGGTGGGGCACTGCTTACAGGGAGCTGGGCTCCTCAACAGCAATCATTAACAAAACACCAACAAAACAAAACAAAACAAAACAAAACAAAACAAAACACTTCTTACACACTTAGCTAGGAAGACACTTTCTCAATTGAGAGTCATTCTGACCAAATGACTCTAGCTTATGTCAACATAACATAAAACCTACACAATCATCTATTTAGCTTAGTGTCTTGATTGACTGTAATAATGCTTTATAAACATGAGATAATTACTGTTGTGTTTTGCAAATTTACTTCAGTTATACATTCTGTAGAATTGAAACTGGAGAATGACATCAACTCTTACCTGAGTTTTCTTTTGTATAGATGCTGGGGTTACCTACTCCCATAACACCACAACTTTGTAAAGTATTTAAAGTCTCTCTCTCTCTCTCTCACTCTCTCTCCTTCTTCTTTCCTGTCCTTCCCTTTTCCTTATCTTCTTTCATTCTCTTATCTCTCCTCTCTCCATGTAGGTATATGTAAACACTGAGGAGACTTTTTTCTGTTTCTATGGAAGCATCTAATATAATTTATTATCCCATTATTTAATTTTTTTGAGATATAATCTTACTCTGCAACTTTGGATGGCCTGGGCTTCACTGTGTAGACCAGGCTGGTTTTGAACTCACAGAGATTTAGGTGGCTCTTCCTCCAGAGTGTTGGGTTTTAAGCTGTAAACCGCACATCAGGCTTAATAAACAATTTTCTTCTGCAGAGCAGCAAAACTTGACTTAGTGGAAGATACAGAATTCTTGTGTCAGAAAACATATAGCTATTCAAAAGGAAAAGCAGTGTTCAAGTCATTTAAGAGAAAACATTCCAAACTTTGACCATGACAATTACTTTGGATAATTGTTTTCTCAAATTCATTATATCAAATGCATATTAAATGATGTCAGAATTTCTACTTGGTAATATGGGAAATGTCAGTTCTGGTAAAGTTAAATTAAAAGATCTGAAAGACAAACAACTAGGAGCCTTTCTTTCCAAAAGAGGAAGCTAGTGGCAGAGAAGGGGTCTGCGCAACCACAGAGAAATAAGAGACTAGAAAAGAGTGGGTTGTTCAGGATCTCAAGGGCAGGCTGTTTGACACCCCCCCCCCCCCAGGGGAGGAGCAGTCTGTTAGGCCACAGAGGAGGACTTTGCAGCCAGCCCTGAGGATACCTGATAAAACAGGGTCAGATGAAAGGGGAGGAGGTCCTCCCCTATCAGGGGACTTGGAAAGGGGCAGGGAGGAGACCAGGGAGGGAGTATGGGTTTGGGGAGGGAATGAGGGAGCGGGATACAGCTGGGACACAGAGTTAACAAAATGTAACTAAAAATAAAAAAAATAAAAACAAACAAACAAACAAACAAAAAAAAGAGTGGGTTGTTTTCCTGATGAGATTCTCTTGGAGATAATGAATTTTTCATTTCAAGTGGTTATCCATTGGAGATAGCTTCTGATCTAGGAATGAGGATGTTATGTCCACTTCTCCTTTCAGCTCTAGGACCCCCAGTCTGGTGCAGACCCATGCAGGCCCTGTGCACGCTGCCTCAGTCACTGTGAGTTCCTATGAGCTTTAATCTTGTTGATTTAGAATGCCTTCTTTCCTTGGTGAACTCTATTTCTTCCAGCTCCTATGCTCTTTCTTCATCTTCTGAGGAACTCCTTTTCCACACCGTTCCCTGAGCCCTTAAGGGAAGGATTTGATGGAGACATTGTATTTATGGCTGAGTGTTTCAAGGTCTTTCACTCTCTGCAAGATGTCTGTCTGTGGGTCTCTACCTGTTTCCATCTGCTGCAAGGCGAAGCTTCTCTGATGATGGCTGAGCAAGGCACTGAAATATAAGTATAACTGAATATTAATTATTAGGAGTCATTTTATTGCTCCTTTCCTTTAGTAGTATTTGATTTTACCTTAGGGCTATCTAATCTCAGGTTCTTGGTCACCCAAGCAGTGACAGGTTCTATGGGTTATATCTTGTGGACTGAGAGTTAATTAAAATCAGATATTGGTTGGTTGCCAGCCCAAATTTTGTGCCACCATTGCCTTAGTGTATCTTGCAGGTAGGACACCATTGTAGATCCAAACGTTTGTGGTTTGGTTGGCATTTACATTCTCTTTGGTAGAGTTCAGAGTACCACCTGTAGCAAAGACGCCAGCATGTAGGAGTGAAGGCTCTATGTAGTCACCAGCTGGACTACTTTATGTTCAGTGAGTTGTGTAGATGCTGTCTCAGCATTGGGCCTTGCCCTCAGTTTGTGGAGAGCAACCTATTATTTTGGTAGTAACCTGGTTTGTTTGGGTGTTCCCATGGGATTCCTTTGGCAAACAACTCAATTAGATATAATCCAGTTATTATAATGGAAGCTCCATTTGGTGACAAGATATTTCTAATTGGGGCTCTGTCATCTCCAGCAGTAGAGGGTCAACACAAAACAAACTCAATAGCATCTTTGGAGGTGTCTTGCCTCATTAGTGTCATGTCAAGGCCTTTTCTTTTCTTTCATCTTATTTTTTATTTTAATTTTATTTATATACTTAATTTTTTTCTCTTTTTATCCTAGATGTTCTTTGCATACTTTATGGTTTCCAGTTTAGTGTTTTTATGGGATTCATGAGTGTAAGAACTAGTGGGTCTCTGAGTCTGTATCTGTTTCTTGTGCCTTTGCTTGGGCTCTTTTCCTTCTGTATTTTGCTTGTTTGAATTTTGTTTTGTTTCTTCCAATTCCAATGTATTAGTTTTATCTTATCTTATTTTATTTTTATCCTTTAGAAGCTTGTTTGTTTTTTAATGAGAGACAGAAATGGGGTGGATCTGGATAGGAGGGAAGCTAGGTGGAACTTCGAGGAGTAGAGGGAGGGAAAATTATAATCAAGATATATTATGTGAGAAAAGAATGTATTTTCATTTCCTTTTTTTAGAATTTATTTTCTGCCTTTTATTAAAAAATAGATTATTTTATCATACAACATTTATTCTAAGAGATAACAAAACATAACAAAATAAAATATAATATGCTGAAATAAAAACCACCACTTTGAAGTTGGAAAGGCAAACCAACAGAAGGAAAAGAGCCCCTGAGCCTCAAGAGAAGGCACAAGAATCAGAGACCTACAGTTTCACCTTAAAAACACTAAACTGAAAGCCTAATATATACTCAAAGGACCTGATGCAGACCCATGTAGGCCCCGTGTTTACTGCCTCAGCCTCTGTGTTCATATGAGCTTTGCCCAGTTGATTCAGAGGGCTGTGTTCTCCTGTGTCACCCATCTCCTCTGGCTGTACACTCTCTCCACCTCCTTTTCGGAGGAGGGCCCTGAACTCTGAGGGGAGGGATTTGATGGAGACATCTCACCTAGAGTTCTGTGTTTCAAGGTGTCTTTCTCTAAGTAATGCCTGGCTGTGCTTCTCTATTTGTTTCCATCTGATTCAGAAAGAAGCCTTTCTGATGATAGCTTTATAAGGCACCCATCGTATTTATCTTTCTGAGTCAGGTTACGTTATGTGAGGAAAAAAAAAGTATTTTCAATGACAGAGAGAGAGAGAGAGAGAGAAGGAAGAGGAAGAAAGACAGAGAGAACAGAAAAGAAATCAAGGTGATGAAACACAGAAATGCTCTCTTGGAGCATATTCCACCAGACATATCCAGAGTCATAGACATGGAGAATGTACCTTCAGAGTCTAAAGAAACATTAAAAACAAGGAAATCATGAAATTTGCAGGCAAATGGATGGAACTAAAAAACATCATCCTGAGTGAGGTAACACAGACCAAGAAAGACGCACATGGTATATACTTGGTATATAAGTGTATTTTAGTCATATAGTACAGGATAGACATACTACAATGCACAGACCCCAAGAAGATAAGGCTGATGGACATATTAGGCTTCATGTGGGCCCATGTTAGGGGAGTGGGGGATATCTCTGGCCCAGACTAGTTTGCTTGCTTTGGATCACTTCCCCCTGATGGGACTGCCCTATCAGGCCACAGAGGAGGAAGATGAACTCAGTCCTCATGTGAATAGATGAGCTGGGGTGTCAGGGTAGTGACTGCTCCCCTATTCTGAAGAATGGGGGAAAGGGATATGGCAGGGAGGATGGAACTGGAAGGAGAAGAGGAAGGACCTATGACCAAGAAGTAAATTGAATTAATTAATAAAAACGAGTAGAAGAGTGTAAAGCAGAAAATCTACATAGATGTGGGTTTGTGAGAGAGCAGCCAGATCAGAGGTGAGGCTTCTGTGCAGATAGCAGTTTCAGGCAATAAGGGACCAGATATATTCTGTACCTCGAAAAGTGAGATGAAAACAAGAGAAACAGAGACAATAGAGAGTGTTTTCTGCATTGGCCCAACTCCCTTGGGAATGCTGCCAGCCTTATGTTTTAGAAACAAGGGTGTTTTCGTATCTTTACATCCAATACACCATCTGTTATGTTCCTGTCTGCCTCATTAAGCAATCCCACCACATACTTACATGCTGGAGCAATACAAATCACTACCTCTCCTCTAGGCTGAGAAGGAAACAGTGAATGACCCGGGATTTTCAGTGGAGTCAGTTACTGCCCCCATCAGACCCTCTGAGTCATTCTGGGCAACTGTGACCCTACAGCACCAACTGTGGGTCACTGGTAAATTGTTGACGGCTCCATCAGTTATTGGTTACCTTGGAGTGACTTTCAAGAAATGTCACAAGAGAAACTAGCAGGATATGAAAAAGAGGAAGTAAATGATGGCATGTCATGTACACAGATTGGAATATCCATCTATATAATTTAACTGATAGGCAAGGTGTGCTGGGAAAGTAAACCTGAGCTCTATTTTCTAAATGAGGAAATGAAAAGGTCTCTGAACTAATTTTCTCATGTTAGTTTAAAGGGAAATGTTTACACTCAAACGATCGACCTACACAGGATGCTGGGAAGGAAGAGATGGTCCATCAATCTTGACACAAATTAGAACACACACTAGCCTCTTTTCATAATCTTCTTATGAAGAATTTTATATTTTATAAGAGTGGGAAAAGAAGGTACAGAGGTCAAAATAAATGAGGGATTTCTAGGGTTCTAGAGAGCCTGGCCGGGGATTAAGCGCTCTTGCTGTCCTTGCAGTGGATGAGGATGCAGTTCCTACTACCCATAATAAGCAGCTCACAACTACCAGTAATCCACCCCCAAGAGATCAGACACCTCTTCTGGGCTCTGTGGGCACCAACTCTCTCTCAAGATATAATGATGAACATCTAATCTAAAGACATGGTTTTTCAGTGCAAAGGACCCACAGTAGAAATCAAAGCCAAAGTGTGTCATTTGATTCCATGGACCCTAGAGCCTTCTTTTGGTTCTACATGTGTGAGTGCATGTGCTGTTATGAAAGGCCTCCATCTCAGTGTCTGTAGAAAGGAGCACAGTCCTCTCTTGAGAGTAGAAAAATGTTTCAGACGTTCAGGAAAAAGCACTTGGTGCTTTTCCAATCGCCAGGAGGCTGAGACAGTAGGATGATTAGTTTTGGGATATCCTGGGCTATATAGAAAGACAACAACAGCAACAGCCATCACCACTATCGTTTTTGTGAGGCAATGCTGCTTAAGATCAGGCTGTTACTACACTTATATTGCTTCATTTACGTCTGAGAAAATAATCAAGAAGGGCTTATGTGAGGAGTAAGGTGAATAGAGTATAGAAATGTTTAAATTTACATAGTATGAAATATATAATATTGAGTTTATATAAACAAATGTAATGTATATTTGTACATGTAAATCTCAGATGTTTATCTTTGGAAATTAAATTGGAACAAAGGACAAAATTCTCAGGTAATTATTTCGACCACAGACTGTCTTTGGTTTATTTAATTTTCAGTTCTTAACTTGGTTATTTTTGTCTTGAATGATACAAGGAAACCATAGGCTGTAGAAACCTATATTCCCTCAGAGTAGCAGCTGGCATTTGGAAGAGCTTTGTCTATTGTAAGGCTTTGGTGTATTTGGGAATGATCCACGTGTCTTGAGGGCCACTGTGGTTAAAAATGAGGTTTTCAGAGTGGGGCTGTTGGAAGGTGATGGAATTGTTAAGGGATGAGTGTCAGGTCATCAGAGGCATGAGGGAATTCTCCTACCTCCTCCAGTTTGAGGCCTTGTGAATTAAGAGGGGCTATTATGAAATGTGTGAGTTTAATCCTTCCCAACTTTTCTGTCTAATATTGGTTATCCATCTTTGCTCTCAAGGGCTTTGTTCCTCCATTACTATCCACACTATGAAGCGATTCCACCAAAGGCTATCCTTCACAACAGTCTAGCTTGTGCTGTTTGAATGCTGAACTTCCAGAGGTGTGAGCTGAAGGAAGCTCAGTTCTTCTAAGTAGCCTGTTTCTTAGCTTTTTCTGTGTTAGTAAGGAAAAGATGACTAATACAGTCACCTATATTTTCTTTTATAAACTGTACTACATAAAATTTTCTCTTTTAAGCAACCTATAGTGTTTTCTTTGTTTTTTAACAGAAACCTTCAGATTGCTATAAAAGTAGCTCATTTCCTTGACTGGAACAGAAAACCAGACTTCATTACTTTCCTTCTTGCTTAATATCTTAGTCTCACAGCAACAGAGAATGGTTAAAAAAATAAATAAATAACCAGGAAACTAAGCAAAATGTGTCTATCTATCTATCTATCTATCTATCTATCTATCTATCTATCTATCTATCTATCTATCTATCTATCTGTCTAAGAATCTAATGAATTAGGCTCTATTTTCAATAGACAGATGGCACTGTGAATCCTAATACTTGCTAGGTTGCCTTCTGTGTGTCATTTTAGAGGGAAAAAATAAAGGAAAAACTCCAAGATCTTTTCTACACTTTGCAGCAGCAGCAGCAGGGTGTGAAATAATTCTTCCTTTCAGTCTGCTCAACTTGTACTTGATTAGTATATCAAGCTATATAAAGAGCACATGAAAAAGCATCTTTTAAGCTTGCTGTCTGTCACATCCTAGACTGGGAAAGGGCATTAGCTGGCTTGCTCAAGGATAGAACATTGCCCTTTGTCTTAATTAGCAGTTGGAAGATTGCAAGCCATAAGAAATGGGGTGACGGAGGAAATGAGTGCTGTTCACTTGCAGCCAGCAGTGCTAGAAGCAGTTATTTTGTATGTCTCTGAACCCTCACAGTCACCATAGAAGATGAAAAATCTGATTTCAAGTTTTGAGAAAGAGCGCATGACGTGGAAATGCAGCACCCGTGGTAATCTGAGGCCCTTTCCTTAAACCAGCTGAGAATCCCTCACCCACTGCATCCTATTTCATCTGCAGCCACAGTTTAATTACTTAATTAGTCAGAGTTTATTTTTAAAAAGAGCAAGTTCTGCCTGTGACCTTTAAAACCGTAAGGCACTGCAGAGATGCAGGCAACATGGGTCTTTTTTTTTTTTTTTTTTTTTTTTTTTTTTACTGATATTGAGATTTATGTGTAGAAACAAACTGGACTCTACAATGTCCAAAGGTGGATCAATGACAGCAAACCATGAGATAGACTTATGAAAAGCATCAGAGACAGAATTATGAAAACACCGTTGAGTATTTAAGAGGAATCTGGGGAATACCTCTTATTTGGCAGAACTGGATTTGGCATTCATTTCTAAGGATGGCAGCCAGATTTAGCAAAAACAACAAACAAAATAAAATGGAACAAGCCCACATCCAGGGTAAAATATGCATTTAACTTAAAAATTCAGGTTTTAGGATATTATTTCCAAACTATACTGTATACATGTTTATAACAGTAAAGATTATTATTTTTTTTTGTTACCCACAATTTGTATTTTAAAAACTTTGGTTAACTTTGAAAGTAATGGGTATCATAATAGCATTTGTCATACACATATGTCATTTTATTTGATCTTATTCATCATTCCCCTCCCTTCCTGCCCATCCATCGTCCTTGCTGTGCTCCTTATATTAGTCTACTTGTATCAGACAAATAGTTGCTCCTTCTGCTTTCACAAGAATTTCATTACCTTCTTATTCCTCCATCCTCCTTTCTTTTCAAATATTCGTTCCTTCCCTCTCATAGTTACCTTTCTACTTTCATGTCCTACACACACACACACACACACACACACACACACACACACACACACAGTATGTAGTATTTGTCTTTCTTTATCTAGTTTATTTTGTTTAATTATCTCCAGTGCCACCCATTTTCCTGAATTGCCTGCATTTGTTTGTTTGTTTGTTTCCTTTGGAATCTGGATATAATTCCATTTTGTATGCACACTACTCTTTCTTTATCATTCACCTATTGATTGGTTTCCACACGGGTTCCTTTTCTCAGCTGTTGAGACGAGCACAGCAGTAAACATGGCTGTGCAGTTATCTCTGTGGCATGTCCGCTTAGAATCCATCAGCTGTATGCTCAGGGTTAGACTGTCTGGGTCATGTGAAAACACTATTAGTTTTTTCTTTTCTTTTCCTTTTTTTTGAAGAACATCCACATTGCCTTCTATCATGGTGATCTTGGTTTACATCCCTGCAGGTGGTATATAATCATTCATTTCTTTTCATAGCCTTACCACTGTTAGTTGCATCTTGTTTGATAAACCATAGTCGTGCTGGTTGGCATGAGAAAAGACAGCTATGGAGTGGGACCAAGACGGCCTCCTAAACTAGCACTGGATACCAAATAAAGAATACTTGTGCAAATGTCCTTTTTGTGTACTTGAGCCTCTTTTGGGTATATGCCTAGGAGTGGTATGGCTGGATCTTGAGGAAGGGCTATTCCTACTTGTCTGAGAAAGCACCAGATTGATTTCCAGAGTGGTTGTACAAGTTTACATTCCCACCAGCAGTGGTGGAGGGTTCCCCTTTCTCCACAACCTCTCCAGCATGTGTTGTCACTTGAGTTTTTGATCTTGGCCATTCTGATGGATGTAAGGTGAAATCTCAGGGTTGTTTTGATTTGCATTTCCCTAATGGCTAATGAGGTTGAGCATTTCTTTAAGTGCTTCTCTGCCATTCGATATTCCTCTACAGAGAATTCTCTGTTTAACTCTGTTCCCCATTTTTTAAGTGGATTACTTGGTTTGCTGCTTTTCAGCTTCTTTAGTTCTTTATATATACTAGATATGAGTCCTCTGTCAGATAAAGGGTTGGTGATGATTCTTTTCCAATCTGTAGGCAGTCGCTTTGTTTTGATGACAGTGTCCTTTGCTTTACAGAAGCTTTTCAATTTCATGAGGTCCCATTTATTGATTGTTGCTCTTAGAGCCTGTGCTGTTGGTGTTCTGTTCAGGAAACAACCTCGGAACCTGCCACAGAGGGCCTCTGAAAGCCTCTGCCGTGCAGACTGTCAAAGCAGATGCTAAGCCTGATGGCCAACTGACAGGCAGAGTGAATGGAATTTTATGTAAGAAGTGGGAAATAGTAAGAGCTGGAGAGGACAGGAACTCCACAAGGAGAGCAACAGAACAAGAAAATTTGAACACAGGGGTCTTCCCAGAGACTCATACTCCAACCAAGGTCTATCCGTGGAGATAACCTAGAACCCTGGCAATGCAGCCACTTCTGATGAGAACTGATAGACTAAGATCAGAAAGGAGAGGAGGACCTCCCCTATCAGTGGATTTGGGGAGGGGCATGCATGCAGAAAGGAGGGGGTGGGGCCGGGAGGGGAGGAGGGAGGGGCTTATGGGGGGTACAAAATGAATAAAGTGTAATTAATAAAAGTTAAATAAAAAATTAAAAAAGCTACCCCCCCCCCAAAAAAAAGAATATATGTGAAGGGAAGAGGGCTGGATGGGGTTACAGAGTGCGAACGCTGACTTGCTGGTTTTAGTCTCCAGATATTGTTTCCTAAGCTTCCAAATGACAGCTGCTCCGTTGGGTGTTCCTTTGTGGAGCTGGGTCTAAAGATGCTAGTTGTGTCTCCGGGCAGTGTTTAAGGGGCCAAGTTGTGAACACTTTTCTTGATTTTGAGCTGGCCTTGAAGAGGTACAGCTATGGATGATGGTCCTGGCAACAGGAAGTCCTTCCCAGGTCCAGTCACAGTTGCGATTAACACCTGAGTGGTTTTTCAGGAGCCCCGCGCTGAGGCTATTGCCATTTCCAACAGCTTTTCATAAGCTCAGATCATGAATTCCAGTTCCCGTTTCGTAGGATTACAAAGGCCGGCTCTGCTTCTGGGCAGCCCCCGGTATTTGTTTACCCCCTTTGAATCTGAGTCACTGCCCCCTGCAGCCGTGTCTCTACCTCACTGAAAGCTGCTAGGTTCTGATTCACTTTCTTTTTCATAGAGTAAAACTGCTAACTGTATTTTTTGTGTCTACTCCTGCCACACTTGTCTAAGTTTCCTGAGAGTTCAGGTCATGAAGAATCTCTAACCGTTGAGCTGCCAAATCATGAAGGGCTTTCTTAAAAATCTATGACCTATTTCTTTTTGTTACTGTTTTGTCATTGTCTTTTCTAGACAGGGTCTTACTCTGTGGATCAGGCTGACCTTGAACTCATGATGAGTCTTACGGCTCCCAAAAGTAGTGATTAAAGGCATGAGAACCATACCTGACTACTTACCTCTTACTTTAAAGGGTTTTAAAGATTGTATTATGTGTATGGAAAATTTCCTTGCATTCATATTCATGCAGCACAGGCATTCAGTGCCCACACAGGCCAGAGGATGCAATTAGAATCTCTGGAACTATAGTTACAGTTATACCTACCATGTAGGTGCTGAGAACAGAACCTGGTCCTCTGGAAAAGTAGCCAGTGTTCTTAACCACTGAGTCATCTCTATAGCTTCTGCCTCTTTCTTATACTCTGGGAGACTGTGAAGATTTGAATAAAATGTTTGGAATTTACATATGTGTGTTAATGTTGCATGTGTGTATTAGATAGCAATATTCCAGTTAATTATCTTGTAATAATAATTATGTTGCTGTCTACTGAACATTTACACAGACCAAAAATTGTTCTTAAGCATGCCCTTGCATGTATATTTTAATTTAATTGTTAAAAAAACTCTGTTAGAGATGTGTTATTATGTCAAACAGCGCTTTAATTAACACATACTGTTTAACAGATCATCCTAAAATGTAAGCCATTTATAGCAATTCTGTGGCTTGTAAGTCTGAGTTTTTCTGCCCTGTATCTCCATGAATCATGAACTGGTGATGTCATTTGAGATCAGCTGAGGCTGGAGAATCCAAGATGAGCTCACTTACCTGTTAACTTATTGACTATCATTCGGGTGATATCTGTCTTATATTCAGAGCCTTTCTAAATCCTAAATCTTTATCCTAAATCAGGTACACAGACCTGGTTTCAAGATGGTAATATCAAATCTGTACTGTCTGGGCCCAGGGATTGCCCAAGGGATCTCACATCCCTTGCATTCTCTTGGCATATGTAATACATACAGCCTGCCCGTATTCAGTGTGGGAAATGACTATACAAGGGTATACCTTTATGAAGGAAATATTTATGTAGTTATTTATTTATAGACAAGGTTTGTCTGTGTAGCCTTGGCTGTCCTAGACTCACTTTGTATAGTAGAGCTCACAGAGATCTGCCTGCCTGTGCCTCCCCAAGTGCTGGGATTACAGGTGTGTACCACCACACCCGGTTTTAGGGAGGAATTCTTTATTGAAGGCCACTTTGAAATAGTATCATATGAAGTTGTCTGAACAAGGACAAAGAATACTGCAGTGACTTGCAATAGACTCTGTCTACAGTTTTTAGGAAGTGTTAGACTCACAGAACCTCTCATAACTACCACAGGCTAAAAGATCCTAACAATGTTGTCATTCACTGAAGAAACTACATCGAAAGGTAACGTTTATTTAGATATAGAAGTTCATTGAGATTTTTGCTTTTTGCTTTTTTGAGACAAGGTTTCTCTTTGCAACAGGCTTGGCTATCCTAGAACTCACATTGTAGACCAGGCTGGTCTTGAACTTGAGGAGATCCACTTGCCTCTGCTTCCTGAGTACTGGGATTAAAGGCGTACATCACCACTGCCTGTCTCCGTTTATTTGATTTTATTTTTTCAAAATTGCAATATATTTTAATTTATTCTTTTACCATTTTCATACATATATGTGATATATTTTGATCATACCCCCCTCTCTCCTCTCTTCCCTAAGATCCTCCTCAACATACCCCTGAAACTTGATGTACTCGTTAAAAAATAACTTATCAAGTCCAGTTCACGTCCTGCACAGATGTGGGTGTGGGGCCATCCAGTGGAGCATGAACAAGCTACCAGACACCATGCTCCTAAAAAAGTTGATCCCCCCCCTTCCATAGCATTCACTGCCAATAGCTCTACATTAAAGTGAGAACTTTTGAGCCCCTTGCCTGTCCACGCTGGAATTTGTTTTTAAAATCATCTTACAGTTATTCTTGGAATAGCTCCTTCCTTGAAAAGCTATCTCTGGAGAACTTTAAAAACACACAGGTACAGAACTTTAAAATCCTGCCAGTACTTATTTTTACCTTGATAGATAGACAAGGTAACCTAAACAACACAGATTCCATTGCAGCCATTCATTCCGTTCAGAACAAGCTGATGAGATTGGGAGCAATGGAAGGTAACCTGTCATCTACTCATAAAATTAAAAACAATCTCATCCAAAACTATAGACAATTCTAAGAAAAGTATTATATCCGTGTTCCTAGCTAGTGTCCAGCGGGGTTAGGTGCACAATTTGAGACATGAATGCATTATGGAAAATAATTTCTCCAAGCAAATAGAGATTTAATATCCTAGAAAATTAAGTTTCTGATCAGAATGTCAGGTCAGACAGGCGCAATATCATTTCTTAGAATGTTGGAGAAAGTGTTGAGAGAGTTAATGCAATCTGGAAGGATTGTTCACTATTCTAGTGGACCGAGTATTCCATTTTCAGGAGAAAACCAATTCATACAATTTAATTTATGATATGTTATTAAGTGCACTAAAGTTCACCCATCATTTCCTTTTCCACTGTTAAAATACTAATTTTATTTTGATGAGTCATCAATTATTTACAAATTGCTTCTTTTCTCGAAACCACGTGACGTACATTTGTGGCTCTGTTTAGGTCTGTATGCTGAGGAACATGCCAAAAATTGAAACAGGTTCTACGGGACTCAGAGAAGGTGAAAACTCCTTTTTCTGTATGAAAATTTCAATACTTGGGGCAATTTGTAAATTTTAATTTGTGGACAATATAGAGTATTCACCATTGAGACTACACACACACACACACACACACACACACGCCCACACACACACACTATATATGTGTGCATATATAGTACACACATTCATCTGTGTTCGCTGCAAGGATAAAATGTAAAAACTCTCGCAGCTGCATGTTTCCTCCATCACTATGACACCAAAGCTTTAAACTTGTAGGGTATTTAAATTCTTCCATAGATTTAAAGTTGTTGTCACTGATGAGGGAGGTTATAGCTCTCGTCATAATATTTCATACTGGACAGTGATTGATGGAGAGAAGGTAGAGAAGATGATAGTTCTGGTTTTCCTAATATTAGCATGATAAATAAAGATGGATTTTAACAGGGTGCTGTAACTTGCACCATCTTATCTCAGAGTGTCTTGCGCATCCACTCCTTGTAAAAATCCCAGAAAAATTCAGTTAACCAGCACAGCTGATAAACAAGCCAGGCTTTTATAAGAGTGGCATGGTATACTGAATCCCCTATTATTGAGGGGTGGGGAAAGTAGTTCCAAGAAGCCTTGATTCTCACTCAACATGAAGCCCGTGTGAGCTCATCAACATGAGGAGTATAATAAAACACTACACATCTTTAAATTGGAGAGCATTCATATACCCAACCAATGCCTACCCCAATCAATTATGTTTGGAATAGTGTGCTTGGCATTAGAAATTCAGGGATGGGAAAGGTAAGGCATGATCTATATTCATGGAGTTTGTAGACCTTGCCATCCTTTGTTTAATGAAAAAATTACCATCCAGAGAAACTAGTGAATGATAATTTTCATGATGTGATTTTCAGCTATATAGTAATAATCATTGCAATCTACATGTGAAGAACACTTTTGTGTTTCAGACACATATTCTATAGCTTATTAGAGCTTCAAATGCAAATGATTATTTTTGCCAAAATATTTTGAGGGGATAAGTTTATGAATAAATGGGAAAACATTTATTTGCATGTGTTTACATGGGTTCTGCACAGGTTAGTGTTCATTTTCATGTATTTGCATGATCAGGGTTTTTACCACTGGAAATCAGAATTTGTAAACTTTATGTCAACTCTGCAACCTTTGTTTCCTTTTCTTAATGCCTCCCTATCTCCCTGTTTATGTTTTCTCACATATCCTTACCAGAGGGTTGGAAGACAATCAAGAGATTGATCCTTACTCAAGATGAGATTTTCAGGGTTTGGACACACCTCGACCTAGGTCTTGCTCCAGGTGGGATCCTCTGGTCCCATCACTCACTTGCCCCACAGAATGTCTCTGCTCTGTCACATCTTTTCCACCAGGATGTACCAAACCTTCCATACTCAGGAGCCAGAATGATCCCTCCCCCAGTTTTATGGCTTTCAACACTAATGATGAACTGATGGCTTGAGCTTCATGTCTGAAGTTCAGTGTTCCTCGTTGTACTATAAATTATGTGTAATTTAATTACTTCTACCATTACTTTGATAGTTTTGTAAAGACATTTCAAACTTCCATTGTATAAAATAGCTTCCAGCTAATAAGATATTTTAGCGTAATTATTTTGCAGTGTAACTGTTGGGGGTTGATCTGATGCTTGTATTTTGATGCTAGTTACTGGCCTTTAAATATTTAAAATATTTAAAAGTTTTCTCCTACTCTTTATACTAAGAAGACACAACATTTAGCTCATACAGACGATGTAGATGTATAACCCTTTTGCAGTCAGAGCCCAGGGAACAGGACCAACGGTAATTGTAGAGTATGAAATGATGAAGGGTAATATGTCTCCACACTTCAGCCTTCCAGGATGCGGGGAGAGGGTGTGCTTCCATTTGCGGACCTCATGTTCAGGCAGACTGAAAAGTTTTCAGGGCTGCTCTAGCTTGTCTAACTTTCACTAACCTTCTAGCTTGTTTTCCAGTCCTGGTTTTCTATAATAGCCAACAATGGCCACGATAACTTTCAAGCATTGTTTCCATGACACATGCATTTATTTTGCTAAACTCTTTTGCCTTCTTATTTGATAAGAAAGTTTTCAGAGGCAGGTAGTATAGTTGTCACATTGCAGGTTGAAAAATGTGAAACTTGCAGGAAGGACTTGAAAAAATCTTAAAGATTAAAAAAATTTAGAATAGCCAGGATTCAAGGCAGGTCTGTCTGAAAAAAGAAAATCTCAGAATCCTCACCTCCATTCATTCCCTTAGGTAAAGCAATAAGGCAGAAATTAAGAAAGAATAAACCATACGTGTGAGAAAACAAACTCAAATAACTTACACAGTGATGGGACTTAGAACACGTGAACACGTGAAGTATTTATTTAAAAAGTGATTATCCATTCTTCATATTAACCATGAAAAACAGATTTTATTCACACTTTGTGTGTGTGTGTGTGTGTGTGTGTGTGTGTAAGAAATAGTTTCAAAAAGCAAAGTGGAATATTAATTATCAACCAATTTAAAAAGCCAGCAGTATATCCATACCAACTCATACAGGGACAGTACAAGGTAAAACACAAACTTTCTGTCAATATCCTAGTAAACACAGCAAATGACTGCAGGACGTAAACGGTAAGTCAGGGCCAGGAGATGGCTCCATGGGTAAAGCATTTGCTGCACAATCACAGGGATCTGAGTTCAAATCCCCAGAACCCATGTAAAGGCAAGTAAGGCAAGTCCACACATACACTAAATAAGTAAAACTTTAAACTAAAACTTTTTTCAGAATTGAGTTAATAGAAATGAAAAAAAGAAAAAAAAAAGATTTCCAGGTTTGGAGAAAAGGATACAGGATGCCGGATGATATTGGTCACAGGATATACATTTCGGCTAATGAGGATGAATGACTGCTGGAGACCTCTTATCTGGCCTAGTGGTGATTGTCACCTATACTGCATTCTGTATTTAGAAGGAAGCCACTGTACATTTGAAATAGAAATTATCAGTTAACAGGATAAGGCCACAGAGGACGATGATGCACCCAGTCCTGATGATACCTGATAGGCTAGGGTCAGACAAAAGGGGAGGAAGACCTCCCCTATCAGTGGACTGGAGGAGGGACATAGTGAAAGAAGAGAGAGGGAGGGTGGGACTGGGAGGAGACGAGGGAGGGGCTACAGCTGGGATACAAAGTGAATAAATTGTAATAAATAAATTATTATTTATTACAATTAATTGAAAAAGAAGTACTGGAGAGGTCGTAATCTCTAGGGCAAGCAAACAGCCTGTAGGCCTCCTTCACTTTGGGCTTGTGATAAAGCATGCCTTCTGCTTAAACTGAGTTTCGAGCACTACCGCTATGTATAGGAATAATTCTTAACATAGAAGAATGGTAACAGCGCATGTAGGGATATTCTTGATTTTCAATTAAAAAACTTGCTTTTTAGTCCTTTGAGTCAATTCTCCCAGGTTTCATAATATTGGACTGTTGTATTTGCAACTACACTCAGATACTAAAAATATATTCTTACTGGGCTTGTTAAAAATAATGATGAAAATTACTAGGGCCAGAATAGATTTGTTTGTTTGAAAATGAAAGAAAACCATTGCTATTATATTCTCTCTAAGTGTCTCAAAATCAATCTCCATCATTCAGAAATTTGGCTCCAAGTTCTTGCACATTATGGAGTAGCTTCATGCTTCCTTACCTTCTAGACCTGAAACTCAGCCAGCATCTGACTTTCAGTGCAATGTTTGTCTGTCTAGAAATCTTTATGTCAGTTTAACACACAATGCTAATAGTGATATATGGTATTTTCTCCTTTTTTAATCTATTAAAGATTCAGTTTCTGTCTTCCCCACAGTACATCCTAAAAATTCTATACACTTAAAAATCTGTCATTTTCCAATCTGGTGCTTTCTCAAACAATTAGGAATAGTGCTACTGCAAGACCCAGCTATACCACTCCTAGGCATGTATCCAAAAGATGCTCAAGTATACAACAAGGATATTTGCTCAGCCATGTTTGTAGCAGCTTTATTTGTAATAGCCAGAAGCTGGAAACAACCCAGATGTCCCTCAACTGATGAATAGATACAGAAATTGTGATACTTTTACACAATGGAATACTACTCAGCAACTAAAAACAAGGAAATCATGAAATTTGCAGGCAAATGGAAGAGATCATCCTGAATGAGGTATCCCAGAAGCAGAAAGACACACATGGTATATACTCACTCATAACTACTTATGAGTGGTCAGACATATAATATAGGATAAACATACTAAAATTTGTACACCTAAAGAAACTGATCAAGAAGGACAACTCTGGGTAAGATGGTCAATCCTCATTCAGAAAAGCAAAGAGGATGGACATCAGAAGAGGGAGAAAACGGAACAGGACAGGAGAGCCTACCACAGAGGGCCTCTGAAAGGCTCTACTGCGCATGGTATCAAAGCAGATACTGAGACTAGTAACCAAACTTTGAGCAGAGTGCAGGGACTCTAGTGAAAGAAGTGGGAAATAGTAAAACCTGCAGAGGACAGGAGCTCCACAAGGAGAGCAACAGAAACAAAAAATCTGGGCATAGGAGTCTTTTCTGAGACTGATACTCCAACTAAGGATCATTCATGGAGATAACCTGGAACCCCTGTACAGATGTAGCCCGTGGCAGCTCAGTGTCCAAGTGGGTTCCATAGTAATGGGAACAGGGACTGTCTCTGACATGAACTGATTGGCCTGCTCTTTGATCATCCTCCTTCGGGGGGGGGGGTGCAGGTCACAGAGGAAGACAATACAGCCACTCCTGATGAGTCCTGATAGATTAGGATCAGCAGGAAGGGGAGGAAGACCTCTCCTATCAGTGGACTGGGGGAGGGGCATGTGCAGAGAAACAGGGAGGGAGGAGGGAGCTACAAGTGGGATACAAAGTGAATAAACTGTAATTAATAAAAAATAATAAAGAAATGGAAAAAATCTGTCATTTTAGAGTGTGTATGCATGAGTGCGCTTGTACCTACTGTGATATAAGCAAAGTGATCAAGGATGGAGAAAGATTGAAAATTTTTTTGCTGAAATTTGAGTCCATCAAATCAAGTGAATCTACAGAAGGAAGATATTTAACTAAAATATTACAAAACTAGGGTATATCTCTGGCTAAAACGAGTTAAGCTGTGTGTCTATGTGATTAAATAAATCAATTCCAGATAGGTATAGACAACTTAGTAATTAATATGGTTTAATATTGCTCTAATATAAGGGGCTCAGGGCAGTTTATTAGAATCTTTGTGTCCTCAAAATGAATTCTTTTTCTAGCTATTTTAGTGTTTCCTAAGTAGAAAATTTATGAAGAAAATTAATATAGTGTTGGTGAAACAGTGGTTTACAAATGACATGTCTTCATGTCTTAATCCATTTGTAATATTACTAAATATTTTGGAATGGAAAATTTATGAGCAAAATGTATTTATGAGCAGTATGTATTTTGGAGTCTAAGAATACCAAGACCAAGGAAGTAGGAGGCTTGTATCTTGTGAGCACCCAGCCTTTAATTCCTCAATGGCACCAAAGCTATTTGTTCTCTGAAAGACATAAACCTCTCTGTACATGGTAAGTGAATTGGGAGGCAAATGGGGATCTCGCTACTCCTCTCTGGCCCTTTTATGAGATCGATAACACCATTCATGGAAACGAAGCCCTTATTGGCTAGTCACCTTTTATGGAACCCATCTGTTATCCTTGAACTGGTGATTAAATTTCAATATGGGTTTGGAGACACAAAATCATTCAAACAAGCGCATGGCAGAAATATCACTGAATTGCAAGTTAAGCAATTCAGAAACTAGGTCCATCTCTGTCACTCATTAGTTTGAGCTGCTGAAAATTACTTACTTTCAGGGCTGGAGAGATGGCTCAGTGGTTAAGAACACTGGTTGCTTTTCTAGAGGATGAGAATTCAATTCCCAGCACCCCATGGCAGCTCACAACTCTCTGTAACTACATCTGACAACCTCCCACAAACATAATGCTGGTAAAACACAATAAATATAAAATAAAAATAAACAAATTAAAAAAGAAAATTGTTTACTTTCTAATCTATTATCTTAATATCATCCTATTGAACATTAGGAATTGTTACATTTGTTACTTTCCTAGTACAGTGATGGAAGAGTCAATTACATCAAAAGATAACAAAATAATTTTTGATTAATAAACTACACAGAATTCAAAACCTAAAGTTTAATTACAAATCAGTTATGTATTTTGTATTCTGGATATTCTAGACCAGGACTTGGCTCATGCTAAATACACATTCTACTATTGATGTACACCACAGGCCTGTCTATACATTTTATCCAAGCATTTCCTTTTCACAAACATTATTGAACACTGACTTTTCCATACTAGAAATGAAGGATCAGAGGGCAAGAAAGGGTATGAATTAAGAACCTTGGCCACAATTCCGTCTGCTCCAAGTGGTCTACATGGAAGAATTATACATAATAAGGCTAGAAATCAATAGAAAGCACTGAACTCATAAAAATAGAATGTCAGAAAGGTCTATGTAGAGGCTGGCATGAAGTGATTTCTCAAGCTTTTACATTGTCTTGATAGAACCACTTAATTTCCACATCAAAGTGGATGCCTTTATGAATGCTGTTTGCTTGTCTTATTTCTAATCTGTCTCTATTATATTTTTGCCGGCCCTAAGTACAGATTTAAAGTTGTAAACAATGATACGTTAAATCGTCATGTTTTCAGAATGGCTTATCGGTTCACATCTGAACTTAAGGCACGTCAACATAATGTGCTTCATGCCTCATTATAATAACAAGTGGCAGAGTAGAATTAGCTATGAATACAATATTAAAATTTAAATGCCCTTTTCTCTAAAAATGCTCATTCTGTGTATTTTTGTTGTTGTTGTTTCTGTTTTCAAGACAGGGTTTCTCTGTATAGCCTTGGCTATCCTGCACTTTCTTTGTAGACCAGGCTGGCCTTGAACTCACAGAGATCCTCCTGCCTTTGCCTCCCAGAGTATGGGATTAGAGGGTGCACCATCACACCCATCTTGTTTTCACTTTTGTTCTCGAAGAATATGTTCTTGTCTTACTAAATATGGCCAGAAGACTGACTTTTTTAAAACTCTATAAGATAGTTAATTTAATGATGTTTCTTAAAATTCTGTGCTCACTCAAATTCTGTATAGTCCTAAAGATAAACCTAATTAGACTTTATTTCTGTATGTAACATTTTACTTTTCTCTTCCTGGGATTTTAACTTAATTTTTAACAATTAAGTATATCACTTGATCTTTGCCATTAAGTATAAGCTAAAGATCACAACTCTAGTGGGATTACAAATCAACTAATTTACTAAAGTAGCGAACTCAGCGCCATGACAGCACTTGAGGTTTATGTCGTTACGGTTCACACCAAGCCTCCGAGTTTCCAAAGAAAGTAAGAAAAGTAACCATATCAAAGAAAATGTTAAAGTACAGACTGAGAACGCTTCCAAGATGTCATTAGGAGCTGACTCCTGACTCGCTGGTATTAGAAACCATTGGTGAAGCATTTTGCCATCCAAATAGTTCAAAGAAAGGAAACTCATTGAAAAATCACCCAGAAAATAAAAAGTGAAACATATGCACAACGTGAAAGATAATAGGACTTACAAAGGAAAGAAGGCAGAAGAGTGAAGGGTATAAACAGAGAAGTCATTAATAAAATACTGGGAGAAACTGTAAACGTTATAAAAGAAAAATCATGGAAATTGCTTTGTGGAAGGGCAAAGATTCTCATTCGTTTGAGCCATTCAGACGGACTGGAGCACTTCATCCTGCAGACCTTGGAAGCATCCCTGGGTTCAAGAACTGTGATGCTGCACACGATGTCTCCACTTGAGCCTCACTTTTATTACCATATATTTCATCCTTGCTGCCCAACTTATTACCATGGTAATTGTTGAATTTCTCATTACAGAAAGCCAGCTTTTCATAAATATTAGATGTGGCTATTATTGGCAGGCACAGTGTCAGTTTCTCAAGAAATATGGAAATTTTGTAATTTGAGGTGATTCATTATTTATCATTTTTCTAATTTTAATGAATATGAGTGTCTCAAATTCATTAAAAATAAAACAACAAAAATATCCATCAAATCATTATTCTTTTGATTGATCTGCCCCATTAGCTAAAGATTCAAGCAGAGCACCTGGAGGCACCTTAATTCTTCTTGTAAGAACATCATCACACTGAAATTATTCGTTCTGGAAGGCACTAATTTCATGCAATGTGTAAGAGGTTTTTTTTTTTTTTTTTTTTTTTTTTGGATTGAGGTAGATTGACATTCCTTTTCAATCTGCCAATTCACCCAATTCTTAGTAAAAAATCAGAAGTAAATGGAACATATTAAACAGTGCCCCATTTCATTTAGGAGAAAGACAGTTTGAAAAGAAGCAATCTTTCTATTCACCCAATTCTTAGTAAGAAGTCAGAACTAAATGGAACATATTAAACAGTGCCCATTTCATTTTGGAGAAACACAGTTTGAAAGAAAGTTTGGAGGGTCAGTTTAGGATTGGATCATTGCTTGCATTATAGACAAGGCAGCCAGAGAATTTTCTCTTATTTGTCAGCAAATGCATAGCTGTATGGTGCTTGTGCACATCAAGAGATTTAAAGTGATCACCAATTACTCATTCTTATAGAGATGGGGGTCATTTGAGATGAATGGAAATGCTCTTTATCTCACTGAGTAAGGAACCTTTTGGTCTTTTAAGCAGATTGTAGAGTCACTCCAATAACTCTACGATTCAATGACTCATGAGGTCACAGAGGCTACGGCTGCCTGCCTAAGACAAGCAAGAGAGCAAGGCAGTCAGCATTTCCACATGGATGGGGTTCACATGGTTCCACACTTAACTGAGGAGCTATTGGTGATTGAGGGAAGAGTTACTTTCCTTCAGGGGTGTGGCAATCGGTAAATTGCCTATAATCTGGTAAAACGGACCCACAATTCTGTGCACATGAATGGCACTAACTGGACCCAGTGGGAGGGGCATGTGGTGGGTGACATTTGGGAAGAGTTGTTGGGGAATAGGGGATGTACATGACAAAAAAGCATTGCATACATATATGAAAAAATTTAAAAAGGAAATGTAAAATATATAATTAATTACTTTATATCTATACTATTGTACTCTTTAGTATAGTGATGAATAGAGGAGAAAACTTCTGAGGATGGGTTGGGAAAACTTTTCATGTAGTTGACAACAATTTAAATAATTTAAAAAACAAATAATCTTTGATTCTTATCTCTTCAATGTTTTAATTACTGTAATTTTCTTAATTATCATGTACGCTAAATATAAGACCGTTTTTATATTTGTGTACATATACATCACACACACACAGAAACAAAATGCCTTTACCAATTGAGCCATCTTGCCCTCATGCGTCTGGCAGATAGGATAATTATGAAAAACTGCATGTTTTATTTTCTCTTATTTGGAATTCCTGATTGAAAGACTAAGCTCTACTGAAGAGGAGGAGGAAGAGGAAGAGGACAAGGAGGATGAGGAGACAGACAGGAGCCTACCACAGAGGGCCTTTGAAAGACCCTACTCAGCAGGGTATCAAAGCAGATGCTGAGACTAATAACCAAACTTTGGGCAGAGTGCAGGGAATCATATGAAAGAAGGGGGAGATAGAAAGACCTGGAGAGGAGAGTTGCTCCACAAGGAGAACAACAGAACCAAAAAATCTGGGCACAGGGGTCTTTTCTGGGACTGATACTCCAAACAAGGACCATGTGTAGAGATAACCTACAACCTCTGCAAAGATGTAGCCCATGGCAGTTCAGTGTCCAAGTGGGTTCCCTTGTAATGGGAACAGGGACTGTCTCTGACATGAACTCAGTGGCTGGCTCTTTGATCACATCCACCTAGTGGGGAGCAGCCTTACCAGGCCACAGAAGAAGACAATGCAGCCAGTCCTGGTGAGACCTGATAGACTAGGATCAGAGGGAAGGGGAGGAGGACCTCCCTTATCAGTGGACTGGGAGAGGAACATGGATGGGGAAGAGGTACGGTAGGATTGGGAAGGAATGAGCAAGGGGGCTACAGCTGGGATACAAATTGAATAAACTGTAATTAATATAAAAAGTTAAAATTAATAAAAGAATTAGATTACTCCCACTCCTGTAAGACAGATGAACTTTTTGCACTTTGCTTGGCATCATTTAGTATATAACCTCATTTTGAGACAGTTTCTTGTGCATCTCAGGCTGACCTTAAGTTTGGTGAAGCTGTGAATGACCATGAATTCCTAGTTTTTTATTTTATAAAAGACCAGACTCTCCTGGAACTCACTATGTAGCCCAGACTGACTTCAAACGCTTCAATCTCCTGAGAAGAATAGATTTAAAATAGCTTTTGGATTATTTACAGGGGATAATTCTTACTTGGCCTCACAACTGAAAGTGTTAGATATGGTTATAAATGAGTTTTAAATTAGATTTTATTTACATTATGCCTCTCTGTGTGCATATATGTGTGTGTTGGTGTGCACAAGTGCTGTGTCATGTGTATAGAGGCCAAAGGACAACTTGGGGGAATAGATGCTTTCCTTCCACATGTGAACTCATGCTGCTGTCGGGCTTGGCAGCAAATGGCTTTTCCAATTGATTCCTCTTGTCTGCCTACAAATGACTTTTGTTTATTTAAGATTAATAAATTTTAAATTTATTTAATATTTAAATATATTTATTATAAACATATAATTGTATATTTATATATAATTATATAAAATTAATTATATAAAATTAATTATATATAAATATACAATTATATATAATATAACATATAAATATAGAGTATATAATTATTACAAAGAAATATATTTATTTTTAAGGAATAAATATATTCTTTAAGAATATAGAATATATTATATATTAATCTTAAAATGTTTTATATAAAATATATTTATAAATATAAATATATACATTATACAGTCATATGTAATGTTTTATATAAATATGCATATATAAATATATTTATGGGTGTGGAGAATTAAGAGCCCTGCTTGTTTTTCCAGCAGAGCTGGGTTCAGGTCTCAGCACCCACATGGTTTCTCACAACTGTCTGTAATTTTAGTTGTAGGGCATCGGAGGGCATCAGGCACACACAAGGTGCACAGTGACAAATGCAGACAAAATACTTATACACATGAAATAAAAGAATAAAAAAAACAAATTGTGTGTGTGTGTGTGTGTGTGTGTGTGTGTGTGTCTGTTTGTGTTCAAGCCCAGTGCCCAAGGAGGCCGAAAGGGATCAAATCCTCTGGAGTTGAGCTACTGTCCTGTTGTAAGTCACTCCAATTGGATGTTGGGAACTGAACTCCAGTCCTCTGCAGGAGCGCTATTTATACCCATTGAGCCATCTCTCTAGCACTCTATAAATGAGGTTTTTTTTTTTTTTGAACAATCACTTGAAAATAATGTTCAGAACAAAGGCTTTTGTATTTCTGCATGTTTCTATAAGGCTGGAAGTTCTGCTGTGCATCACTCCACAAGGTTGTGGTGGTTCAGGTGTCTGGATGACCCTGGTACTTAATACCATATGTTGACCTTTTCCTTTTCATTCTCGTGTCTGTATTCCAGTCAGCCAAAAGCAATCTTGAGAAAAATTGGGCAGTTATTTTACATTTGAAATAATTTTATATTTGGGTCCACAAAGGAATATATTTAGACTATCACTTTATCATATTTATTTTATTGAAAGCCAATGGCTTAATGTTTGGTGTCGTTTAATTTTAGAATCCAGCTGATCCTGACAGCAGATCTTGCAAGGCAGGTATTAAAGGCATTGATTTGAAAGCAGTGAATGGAAGATTTCATATTCATGAAGATTTCACAAAATTTTAAAATCTGGTTTCGTTCCATTGTCACATTACTGTAAGATTCTGTTTTCTACAAAGGCCCTGAGGCACCCAATGCTGTGTTCTGTGAAAACTTAATAGAGAATAGTAAGGTTTGTATCTATGAAAGAAAATTACATTTCCTTTAAAACATTTTCCCCCAAGAGCTGGTAGGGGCAGCTTGTGGGATTAGTGGCTTTTCCTGCCCATAGATACACGGCACAGCTCATAGAACTGGATCTTAATGAAATTTACTGGGCGGGGGGGGGGGGGGGGGGGGGGGGGG
>NW_026596147.1:4268208-4282240 GCF_907164565.1 Psammomys obesus
GGGGGGGTATCTGAAACTGGCTCTTTTTTTTTCTTCATTTTTAAAATTTTTTTTATTTTTATTAATTATACTTTATTTACTTTGTACCCCCCATAAGCCCCTCCCTCCTCCCCTCCCGATTCCACTCTCCCACACCCTTCTTTACGAATGCCCCTCCCTAAGTCCACTGATAGGGGAGGTCCTCTTTTCCTTCCTTCTGATTTTAGTCTATCAGATCTCATCAGGAGTGGCTGCATTGTCATCTTCTGTGGCCTGGTAAGGCTGCTCCCCCCTTAGGGGGAGGTGATCAAAGAGCAGGCCAATCAGGTTATGTCAGAGGCAGTCCCTTTTCCCATTACTACGTAACCCTATTGAACTCTAAACTGCCATGGGCTACATCTGCACAGGGGTTCTAAGTTATCTCCATGCCTGGTACTTGGTTGGAGTATGAGTCTCTGGGAAGACCCCTGTATTCAAATTTCTGGTTCTGTTGCTCTCCTTGTGGAGTTCTTTTTCTCTCCAGATCTTACTATTTCCCACTTCTTACATAAGATTCCATGCCTACTGCCCAACAGTTGGCCATAAGTCTCAGCATCTGCTTTGATAGTCTGCAGGGCAGAGCCTTTCAGAGGCCCTCTGTGGCGCGTTTCTCGCTTGTTTCCTGTTTTCTTCTTCTTCTGATGTCCTTCCTCTTTGCTTTTCAGGATGAGGAGAGCATTTTAGTCAGGGTCCTCTCTCTTGATTAGCTGAAACTGGTTCTTAAATTAAAAAATACAAACCTGCTTGTCATTCCTACTCTGAATTCCATGAAGTTATTACCATTTTGTTTTGTTTTTATAAGTAAATCTCTTAAATCTCAGAAGCCTTTCACTGGTATTATATTTTGCTACAATATTTGTGTACAATGAAATGTTTAGTGTGTTGGAGGGTTTCCTCTTTTCGTCCCTCTGCATCTGGTGCTCTTAGCTTCAATTCTTATCCCTGCTGTGTGCATTTAGAAAAGACAGAAGCTTCCCAGTGAAAGTCTCCAGAAAGAAGAGTCTCTGGGGTTAAAGCCATATGTAGCCACTCTGAGAATGTTTTGTTGTTGTTGTTATTGTTAATTGATCACTGAACCTCAGCTCCTTTAAAGTCCACCAAACCTTATACAAAAAAAGCCACAAAACCTTACACCTACAATCTGTCCTACCTGCAAAGTGAGCTGGGGCAATGGTGGGATGGAACTTGTTGGAGGGGCCAACCAATGTTTGGTTTAATTTGAGGCCCACACCAGGAGAGGGAGCCTATGTCCTACATTGCCTGGGTGGCCAGGAACCATAAGGCTAGATAGCCCAGAGCCCTAGGGTAGAACCAAACATGATTGGCAGTAAATAAATAAATAAATAAATAAAGAAATAAATAAATAAATATTTAAAAGATCAACAAAAAAGATTAGTAATGATGTTCTGCTATTCTGATAAACAAGTGCCTTGCCCAGTCATCATCACATAGGCTTTCTGCAGCAGCAGAGAGGACTGGGTACAGAGGCCTATGGCCAAACACTATGCAGAGAGAAAGTATATTTTGGAGATCCTTACAGAGACCCTCTTGCTGAAGACTGGGGAAGCCCCTGGAAGACAGGGAGGAAAGGCTGTACAAGTCAGAGGGAATGCGGTGTACCAGGAGAACATGGCTCACCTATTCAATGAGTCAGGGCTCACGTGGGCTAACAGAGACTGCAATGGTGAGCCAGGGCCTGCACCAGGTCTTCTGCATATATGTTATGGCTGTTAGTTTGGTATTATGTGGGGCTCTTAACAGTGGGAACAGGTGCATCTCTGAATCCTTTGCCAGCTCTTGGGACTCTTTTCCTCCTATTGGGTTTGGCTGTTCAGCCTCAACATAAAGGCATTCACCTTGATTTTTGTATCTTACTTTGTTCTGTTTGGTTGTCGTTTCTTAGAGACCTTCTGTTATCTGAAGAGAACAGAGGAATAGATCTAGAGGACAGGGGAGGGGTGGTGACATGGGAGGGGTGGAGGAAGGAGAAGCTGTGGTTAGATGTATTGGGTTAGAGATGAATCTGTTTTTTAAAAGTGTAAGCAGAAAAGGAAAGAACTAAAGAGTTGAGCCTAAAAATTATATCTAAAAATCTTTCTTATATAAAATTTTCTTATCATTGTCTTCTTTTTCTGCTCTTGCAAGAATATTGAATCAAATGTGCTGGCACAAAAAAGAAAGAAAGAAAAAAAGACTCTATGACATAGATGCAAGAATTATACCATTCATCAAAGACCCTTAAAGATTTATTGATAATATTATTAGCATTGGGAGGATATGTAATTTATATAGATACATACTGTTGTATATTGTGTGTATCTACTAGAACTTTTGCTCTTAAATGTATAAATGTCTCAAAGCATTTCTAAAGAACTCTTTGTTGTTGTTTTTTTCCAGATGAGGTTTCTCTGGGAAGCCCTGGCTATCTTGGAACTCGCTTTGTAGACCAGGCTAGCCTCAAACTTACAGAGATTCACCTGCCTCTGCCTCCTGAGTGTTGGGATTAAAGGCGGGCACCACTGCCAAGCAGCTAATAAACTCTTTAACAAGCTAATGTTAATATAATTAGGTATTGCTAATATAGAAGAGCAAGCATCCCGGTTTGTTCTTTCTACTGCAAAATAAGTTAAAATAGAAATGTTTCCTTTTCTCCTTGTAAGAGCAATGACTTATGTGACATGAAGTTACTGTAGGCAGTACCAAATGTTAGATACAGTGGAATGTGAAATGAAGGTGAAGGATGTGATTCTAGAAGGTATTTGGCTCCTGGCAATTTTTGTATCATATATAATTCTTGAGTGCGAAGTACAATGAGCAATATGAATTTAAAAAATTCACTCTATTGGTGTTCCACTTATGGCAGTGAGCTATAGGTTTCCATGATTCCTTGTAATGAACTGTAGAGTGAGGTCCAAAGACAATTTATTGTTACAGAAATGCAATTCAAAAGCATTAAATAAATTACTCCTGTATGTCCCTGTCTGTTCTAGTTTCCGGGATAGGACAGTCAAAAGTCAGAAAGAATTCTGCCCTTATGGGTCATATTTTCCAGCAAGTAGAAACATGCAAGTTCAAGGAGCAAAGGAATTATAAAAGTAAAATTGAAGTTTTGGAGAAGGTTATGAGGGAACAATCTCTGTTCCTGCTGATCAGTGAGTATAGCACTTGATTCAAGAGTGTATAGACATCCTGTTTAAAGGTGTCATATTTGACCTGTGCTGGAACATCAGTCAGGTAGTATGGGTACACAAGGGAGGAAGTTTCAGCGACAAATTTCTCTTGATAGATTGGCCGGACACCACAGGAAAAGTCTTATAATGTGGTTGTTGTAGGAAATATGAGAAAATCAGTAGGATGATAAAGTTAAAGGCAAGGTAGGATGACTGGACAGACACCCCAGATATAAATGGAGAGCAGGTCATGTGAAATGAGGAAAGCCAAGTTTAGGGATTAGAATTTAGCGTTGCTTTTCATGGAATGTATGTTTCAAGAAGGGAGGTATGAGGAAGAGTTTCTAATGGGTTAGGCTGAAATACATGTTGGGAGATTAGGAAAGCTTGTGATATATGAGAAATAACAACACTTTGGCTTAGAATGGAAATTTTAGAGTTATTTTCAAATTAAAGCAGTGTGCTGAATTTTATCACTGGACAGGGAAACTCTAAGAAAGCCCCACCCTACAGGACCATTTTTTTTAATTTTTTTTTTTACCTTTTATTAGATACACTTTATTCACTTTGTATCCCCCCATAAACCCCTCCCTCCTCCCCTCCTATTCCCACCTTCGCTCCCCCTTCTTCACGCATGCCCCTCCCCAAATCCACTGATAGGGGAGGTCCCCCTCTCCTTCCTTCTGATCTTAGTCTATCAGATCTCATCAGGAGTGGGTGCATTGTCATCTTCTGTGGCCTAGTAAGGCTGCTCCTCCCTCAGGGGGAGGTGATTAAAGAGCAGGCCAATCAGATTATGCTACAGGACCATCTTACATCACATTCAATCTCTACATCTGACACATCTCCCAAATTCTTCTCCTGAGTCTTGCCAGTGGATCTGCCTGATCCTTTCCATTCACAGTTCTCCCCAAGGCACCATGTCTAGTCAAGGTCCCACAGCCAGTGCTTTGGCCAACTCTGGATACTGATGCCGTTCCAGGGAAGAAGTAAAGGGTGTAATACAGAGCGATGGGGAAGAACCCATCAGAGAAGATGAAGATCTTCCTCAAGCAGTTGTTACCTCCTGCCCTGAGGAATGTAACCACTTGGAATGCAAGGCAGTTATACCCTGTCATTAGAATTAAAGAAAGAAAGGAAGAATTTAGGTGTGTGGCTTTGTGTAAAAGCCTGGGGTCTCATAAGTTTTATACCTGGATTAGAGTTAGGTGAATCATTCAAAACATTTATTTATTTTTTCTAATGCCATGCGAGTTATTTTTTTTAATTCTTTATTAATTACACTTTATTCACTTTGTATCCCCCCTGTGGTTCCCTCCCTCCTCCTGTCCCAATCCCTCCCTTCCTCCACCCTCTGCATGCATGCCCCTCCCCAAGTCCACTGATAGGGGAGGACTTCTTTTCCTTCCTTCTGATCCTAGTCAATTAGGTCTCATCAGGAGTGGCTGCATTGTCTTCTTCTGTGGCCTGGTAATGCTGCTTCCCCCTCAGGGGGAGGTAATTAAAGAGCAGGCCAATCAGTTCATGTCAGAGACAGTCCCTGTTCCTATTGCAATGGAACCCACTTGGATACTGAATAATAAAAATTTAAAAATAGTAAATGAGCAAATGTCCAAGATACCATTTTTCAATTCAAAAATAACTTGTATAATTGATGAATAAGTGTGTTTTATCACATTTTGGAAGACTGCTGTAAGTTTAACCTGAACCCTCAATGAATAGAGTAGTTGTTTACGTGTCTTTTACCCTGTTCCTTGATAGTTTGAGAAAATGCAACTTGTTTGATGTTCACATGTAAAAACATAAAAATGTAAAAGAACCAAAAGATAACACTGAACTCAATAACGCAAAACTCACTGTTCAGGTTACATGATCAAACCGCTACCCCACAAAAACCCAAACAACCAAAACGACAGCACCAAAAAGCAGAAAAACAAGTAAACAAACATCAGTAAGTACATCTAAATATTACACAGCAATTCTTTCCCAGAACTTTCTCAAGACATTCCAATTTAAGCACAGTTGCCTGTCACATACTATGGGTCCTATCTGGGAAAACTTGAAAGCAAGGCAGAAAGTCATATCCAAATTCAGGGTCCACAGAGAACAGGGCTCAGCACCAGCTTAGGTTCTATAGCTATGCTCTGACATCCAACAAGAATAAACCTCTTATACATTCAATGTAATTATTTCTCCCAGGAGGCATGACTTCACATCAAGAACAATCCTGGGAACAAATGCATCTGAGGTAAAAGGCCCTCTGCCTTTTTCCCCGGAGCCTCTCACAGTTACCCACGGCATTGTTCACTGAGGCCGTTCTTTTAACTGAGTTAGGACAAACACAGTGGACCAAATGCAGAGATCAATGGGTTATGGGCAGCCTAGTCTCAATGGATACATTTGTATCACATCTCCTACATCTCTGGTTCAGAGAACATCACAGAAGAAGGGGTGGAGATGTTAGAAGAGCCAGAATACCATGAAATCGGCTATGAAAGAGTGTCTTGTAGAAACGGCAGCAAAAAGGAGACTGGAACCGTGGCGATATCTAAAGACATGCTAACGCGCAAGGGGAGAAACTCAGCACTCACACCCCTGGACAGGAAAGGACAGCCCACTGGTGACTGCTCAGAGAGGGAGAGATAGGCTCTCCCAGGGATGATCCCCTAATTGGCTGTCAAATACAGTGTGCTCAACCCTGAAACCACAAACACACAACCATCAAAAAACAGACTCAGGAAACTACACTTAGTTGTGATGTATACATATACACATATTTAACAACAGCAATAGGGGGAAAAGACTATCAAGTTCATAATACCCGGAAGAGGACATGAAAGGAGTCGGAGGGAGAGGACTTGAGACCACTTGGAGGAAAAGGGAAAGGCCTGTAATTTTAGTTTTTAAATGTGTAAAAACAAAATATTTTAAAAATCTCTATCATCTCTGAGATGTCTTAGCAGTTGTTAGACACTTCTGGACCTGGTTCAGTCCTCACAGATCCCATCACGGTTCACAAACATCCTTAACTCCAGTTCTAGGGGATCTGATGCCCCTTTTTTGAACCCTGTGGGCACAAAGCACACATGCAATAGACAAAACACATACACATAAAAGAAAATGAGTCAATCAAATAAAAGTTTTAAAACCTGGAGGATAAAAAATACATGGGAAAAAAAGCAAACTTCTGATACTTAACAAAATACAATATAATATATCTATCCGTAATGTCAGGGTTCTCCTTCTCTTGCCATATGTGTATATGTGTATGTTTGTGTGTGTGTGTGTGTGATATATCACATATACAAATATGTAAGTAAATACCATACATCCAGGATAATTTTCCAATATATAAGTATTGAAATATATATATATATATATGTATTTGTATATATATTCACACACTGGATGTTATGAAATGTAACAAAGCAGTGATTCACGGAAGGTTGTTTGAGTCAGAAAATCCTGATCAGAAAAGCATGTAAATAAACACCATACCAAATACTAAATACTAACATACAATATAAACACCATACTAAATACATATGAAATACTAGCATACAATATAAAAGTACACTGAAATTGAAGTAAAATTATCTACAGCATTGGACTGTAGATGAATTTCAATCAAGCAACATGTCTGCTCTGGCAAGGGGTCACATCTATGTGATCCCATGGGAATACAGACATACTCTGGATCTCTGGAAGAATAGCCAGCACTCTTATCCTCTGAGCCATCTCTCCATCCCAGGATCTTCCTACTTCTAAGATCTGGATTACATCTGTGTCTTCCTACTTCCAATGATCAAATTAAGGAAAAATATCCCTCACAGGTATTCACAGCCATTTGGGTTTTAGGTAGTTCTAGACAAGCAAGAATAGCCATCACACTACCTTCAAGGCATTTGACATGGAGTAATTTTGGCTAATAGTAGTAGACAAACATGGATCTAAATTGTTCTTCCTCCACCTAATATACTGCAGCAGCTACCCAACACTTTCACTGAATACCTTTTCTTCCTGCTCAGTGTTGTGATGTCTCATTCAGGATAAATCTTACAGAAAACATCTTTATCCTATGTCTCACCCAGCGGTCACATGGCTATTCTGTTATTTAGCTTTCAGAGGACAGAAAACATTGATGGCGTTTTTGTTTGTTTGTTTGTTTGTTTGTTTCTCCTCAAAGCTATGTGTAGTAGGCAATGAGTAAATGCTTATCAGTGCTGACACTAAAATAAGATGCAGAGAAGAAAAAAAAATCATCCCACATTCCATTTGGTACTTAGTGTTTGCTAGTGTGATTTATGTCAGAAATGAGGTGGATATTTTCTACTATCAAGTAACAGAACACTGGTTATGTCACAGCCTTGGAGATAGCAATGAAGCTTCAACGGGGTGCAGACACCTAGAACAGAGACCAATTTAGAGATAAACCAGGGAAAAGACTGGGGAAAAATATAGTTTGAGATCTGGGAAATATTCACCGGAAAGAAAACTGGAAGTTTAGACACAGAGGACTCTAGCTCGTGCAGCATCGTCACCTGTTTCTCTTATATTTCAGAAACTGTGTCTAGTAAGAAAAATACATTTAAGAACGCATTTACTTCTTAACATGCCCTCACTGTTTGTATCTTTAAAAAGCTCTTCCTCTGAAATGGAATACTTAGAATTTTTTTTTAACTTTAAAAAAGCACACACATTCTAACTCTTCTGTACGTGAGAAAAGAAAAGGTAAATTTCATGTTTCATGCATTTGAGAGGAGAAGACAGATGGAAAATGTGAAGGAAGGGGCATCTCTGGCTAATAAAATGAAGTGTCCCCACACACCTATGGCTGCTCTCTGGGATGGAGAGGCATCCCAGAGTCGAGGTGCTGCTGGGAACGTGTGAGCAACAAGAGACCTGCTTGGGAGTTCAACATCTTTTTGCTGTGTGGAGCTCACCCTTTTGTGTTCGTTCTTTCTTTTTCTTTCCTATTCAGCAAAGTGTACATGTTTACCTCCTTAGACCTCTTTTTACTTTAAAATATCTTGCTGGGTGATATCAACTATATGCAAATGATCTCCAAATTTATGGCTTAGAGCTCTGCACATTCAATTAACTTAAATGCCCCACACATTGCTTCTGGGATGATTCTTGCAAGGCCCCCCTCAGACAAATTCAGTATTTTCAAAGCCAAGTTCATTATTCTTCCCACCCTGCATCAGCTGCTTCTTTTATATTCTTTCTTAATTAATAACTTCACCAGCCACATAGTCATTCAAGCAAGAAATATTGCAGCTTCCTCAAGCATTCAGTTTCATATCCCAAATGAAATGTTCACATCCCATATTCACACCAGGCCTGGGGTGGGGTTGTATCTACAATGAGCTTTGTTCGTCCTTGTCTTTTCCAACTCTCACTCGTTTTCCTTTTTTCTAGACATATTTTTTTGTAAACTTACATACCTGATACTGGTGGTAAATTCATGTGTATAGTGTATGTGGTGCATGCACGCATGTGGGCACGTGGGTGCATACACATGGGCCTGTGGATATGGAAACAGGGCTGGGTGTCAGCTCTCTGTTTCTATCACTTACTGGCAAGTTAGGAAGCTCATTCTTTGGATCTGGCTGTCTCTCTGCGACAATGCTGGGATAACAGGTTGCCCTACTGTTTGTTCCTGTGCTCTGTTTATAATGGATACATCTCCTGTCTTTGATTTTCGTAATTATTTGTGTCTCTAAGCAGCCTATTGAAAACAGGAGGCCGACACTAGGTTGTTGCTAATGCTGAGGCCCAGTTTCTGATGGACAACTCCAACCACAGCGACACTGACAACTCCAGTTTTCAGGACACCAACATAACAAAGGGTTCCACACAGGAGAGTTATGTGTAAGTCTGTATGTATTAATTTAGTTTCTACCTTTGAAGTAAATTTGGGCTCTTTGGATTCTTTATTGCAGGAGGTTCATGAATCAATGGTACTATCAAAAACTATTTTAGAGATTTTATACCTATTACAAATGTGAAGAGCTGTGTAAATGTCCACAGGTAGACATTTATTGACACACAAGTGGATTGCATGTGTATAATAGCAAAATGTGTTTTTTTTGTCAAGGTAAATTGCTGTAGACCAGGGTTTCCAATAGCAGGACAGCTCAATTGCAGGTTTTCCATCCGAATTGTGCTGATTAAAAATATCAGAAATATCTAGAATGTCATTAGCCATTGTATATTATATAGAAGAGAACATTCATTGATATGTTTGCATGTATTAAGTTTACTTGTCTTTAGTTCTGTAAATTCTTGCATGTTTTGCAGGGTTCAGACACACAGCCCACACACATACCTAGTCACAGATACACAAGTTATTAAATATACTAAACTCTACATTCCCACCACCAATAGAGTAGGGTTCCTCTTTCTCCACATCCTCTCCAGCATGTGTTGTCACTTGAGTTTTTGATCTTAGCCATTCTCAGGGTCATTTTGATTTGCATTTCCCTGATGTCTAAGGATGTTGAGCATTTCTTTAAGTGTTTCTCTGCTATTCTAAGTTCCTCTATTGAGAATTCTGTTTGGCCCTGTACTCCAGTTTTTATTTGGATTACTTGATTTGTTGCTGTTTAACTTCTTAATATATATTCTGGATATTAGCAGCCGTTTTTTGTTTTGTTTTGACAACAGTGTCCTTTGCTTTGTAGAAGCTTTTCAATTTTATGATCAATCTGGTGCTTTCTCAAACAATTAGGAATAGTGCTACCTCAAGATCCAGCTATACCACTCCTAGGCGTATATCCAAAAGATGCTCAAGTGTACAACAGAGACATTTGCTCAACCATGTTCATAGCAGATTTATTTGTAATAGCTAGAAGCTGGAAACAGCCCAGATGTCCCCCAGTTGAGGAATGGGTACAGAAATTATGGTACATTTACCCAATGGAATACTACTCAACAATTAAAAACAAGGAAATCATGAAATTTGTAGGCCAATGGTGGGAACTAGAAAAGATCATCCTGAGTGAGGTGTCCCAGAAGCAGAAAGACACACATGGTATATACTCACTTATAAGTATATATTAAACATATAATACAGGATAATCATATTAAAATCTGTACACCTAAGAAAACTAATCAAGAAGGAGGACCCCGAGTAAGATGCTCAGTCTTCATTCATAAAGGCAAACGGGACAGACAGTGGAAGAGGGAGAACACAAGGAACAAGACAGGGGCCTACCACAGAAGGCCCTGAAGGAGTCTACCCAGCAGGGTATTGAAGCAGATGCTAAGACTAATAGACAAACTTTGGGCAGAGTACAGGGAATCTTATGAAAGAAGGGGGAGATAGAAAAACCTGGAAAGGACAGGAGCTCCACAAAGAGAGTAACAGAACTAAAAAATCTGGGCACAGAGTTCTTTGCTGAGACTGATATTCCAAACAAGGATCATGAATGGAGTTAACCTAGAACCTCTGCACAGACATAGCCCATGGCAGCTCAGTATCCAAGTGAGTTCCCTAGAGTGGCCTGCTCTTTGATCATCTCCCCCTTAAGGGGGAGCAGCCTTACCAGGCCACCGAGGAAGACAATGCAGCCAGTCCTGATAAGACCTGATAGGCTAGGGTCAGATGGAAGGGGAGGAGGCCCTCCCCTATCAGTGGACTATGGGAGGGGCATAGGAGAACAAGAGGGAGGGAGGATGGGATTGGGAAGGGGTGGAAGAGGGAGCTACAGTTTAGATACAAAAGTGAATAAAATGTAAGTAATAAAATAAAATAAAAATTAAAAACATACTAAAGTCATCTTAAAATAATTGCTCATAAAATTGTCCTTTGAAAGAGTTTACCATTAACAGATACTTAAATGAACCTCATTTAGAAACCCTTACATAGTTTTCTAAGTATTCAGTAGCCTGGCAACATTAACAAAAAACAAAAGTTTTTTTTTATTAATTCATAAAATCTTCATAATATTTTGCATGTATACTACACAATGTTATATTATCTAATCTCATAACATTAATTTAGTAAATATATTACACTTTTTTTCAATAAACTAATGTTGAATGACAAACTTATTATCCTCATAGAAAACTTAGACCACCTTGAAAAACTGACAAAGCATACATGTATCAGAAGAAGCAAAGCCCAGCAGCCATATAAAGTTAAGTACATATAAGCCAGGCCTAAATCATTTTTTAAACAGTTTTAACCATACGTTTTCTCAGAGGGAAACAGTTTAGAAGTTCTCTGAGTATTTTACAAAGACCACGCTATTACAATTTAGTTACCCTGTAACTGTAAAATATTATGTTTCAGTTAGACATACTAACATATGAATTTCTTTCCTATTACCATTGTGGGCAGAATTATCTAGCCCAGATCCTAACTGTGACTGTTGCTGTATGTCCTGTAAACATCATCGTGGAAAGGAAATTCAGCATAAGGATATTTGACAACTATGTATACTTATTATTTACTGTGTGTGTTTCAGCCTCAACAAAAATCTCCTATCTATGACATATAACCCAACTCTTAAAAATAATTTTTAATGGACATTATTTAGATTATTTTGATACACATGAAACTTTATGTTTTTATTTTTAGCTATCCCTCTTAAAATTGAATAAAATTTAATTTCTGTAACCTATTTTTGGTGATGATTCTTATCAAGACTTATGTAGCCAATACAAAATTTTCTAGCTTAAGAGAACTTTTATCTTACATCTCTAAATAGTGATATTTTAAGTAATAAAATTCACTTTCAGTCAGGTATTTTATTTATTTCTTCTATGATACACACACACACACACACACACACACACATATATATATTCACACACATATATTTCTTCTATAAAATCAGACTCTCTCACAGCTCCTGGATTTGGTAATTTCAGCTTCAGTCTCCCGAATTCACATTTGAATGAGCCAGATTCTTGCTATGGCATCAGATAGGAAGCTCAAGATTACTATTTCAGGGTTAATGAGGTGATGGATTAGTGGCCAACAAGTTTGCTACACCAGCATGAGGGTCGAATTTCAGATCTCCAGCACAAAGGCAAAAGCCTAACTGGCTCACATTCTTTTATTCTAGTGCCTGTGGGTGGGGTGGGGGGGAGTGGGAGGGTAGGGGGGGTAGGGGGTGGGGTTAGTCAGGGGAGGTAGGGATGTGTTTGAGGACAGATAAACCCCAGGATCTTACTGGCCAGCTGGTCTAGCTGAAACAAGGAACTCAAAGTTCACAGAGAACTCATATCAAAACAAATAAATAGATAAGGTGGGGAGATCCAACTCTGGCATCCATATGTGCCTTTATAGATAAGCATATCCATGCACACATACATGTGTACACACATATGTACAATTTTAAAATTATTAATATTTCAGGTAAGCCTGAATAAGTGAAAGTCTTTGTGTAATTAACTTTTCTTCAGTCCCAAATTACAAAGTTAACTGCCTGCATTTTCTCTAATCACTTTTAAATAAGAGACAAAGAAGAGGAAAAAGGGAGGGAGGGAGGGAGAAAGGAAAAGGAGGAGGAGAAAGAGAGATAGAGGTAGAGGTAACTGTTTCTCTTTCACAATATAGTCCAAAAGCCATCCTCCAAATAGTCACATTTTAAGACAGTATGCCCCAAATAGTAATTTCAGTACGCAATAAGTTAAAACAATCAACAATAACAACAAAACAAAAACAAACACACACACAAATCCCAAAAGTGTAATAGCTAGAATTCTGCTACTCAATTATTTTCAGGAACACTAGGGGCAGATTAAATCTTGTTCCATCCTTTTATAGACACAAAAACAATTATATTAAATCATCATACGTTTACAAAACACTCGTGAGCTAGAATTCGCTCTCGGGGATACCAACACAGTGAGAATAGGGGCCAAAGAGGTGTCATTGAGAGCAACGGAGTTATTTTTTGCCTCCATGGCTCAGAGAGTTAAGGTCCAAAGGAAATCAGTGACCTCCAGAGCTACAGGACACCAGTGGCTTCTGGGTCCTTTGTTTGCCAAATCAAGGAATGAATTCCTTAGACAACAGGAGAGTGGTGTAGAGGAGAATTTTATTATAAGTCAGAGGAAGTGGGTCTCAGAAATGGGGTATCACTGAGTTGATGGGTTGAGGGATGGTAGCTTGGCAGCTGAGCTACTAGCTCCAATTCCCCCTCCCCTCCCACCCTGCCCCGCTCCTCGCCCCACCCTACCCTTGCGCCAGCCACGCCACGCCACGAGGTGTTGAGGTGTTGAGGTACTTCTTGGTCACATCCTCAAGTAAGATTTACAGGAAGTGGCACTCATCTATGTTTCGTAAAAGGAGATAGAAGCTACAAGAAGCTAGAGCAGGAAGCAGGTCTCCCTTCTAGAAGATTTCTGGTCTCTGCCTAGAATTGAATCAAGAAGTCTGGACAAGAATCGAGAAGATAATCAAGAAAGTGGACACAGGCAAAGGTGATCAATCCTCATTTAGAAAGACAAATGGGATGTGCATTGAACTTATGACAGGAGTCTACCACAAAAGGCATCTGAAAGACTCTACCTAGCAGTGTTTCAAAGCAGACACTAAGACTCATAAGCAAACCCTCGGCAGAGTGCAGGGAATCATATGAAAGAAGGGAAGTTAGTATGATATGGAAAGGATAGGAGCTCTACAAGGACCAAATATATCTGGGCACAGGGTCTTTTCTGAGACTGACACTCAACCAAGGACCATCTATGGATATAACCTAGAACTTCTGCTCGGATGTGGCCTGTGGTAGCTCAGTAACCAAGTAGTTTTCCAAAGTAAGGGGAACACGGACTATTTCTAACAGGATCTCAAGGGCAGGCTGTTTGACCCCCCCCCCCCCCCCCCC
>NW_026596147.1:4282340-4296325 GCF_907164565.1 Psammomys obesus
AAGGGGAACACGGACTATTTCTAACAGGATCTCAGGGCAGGCTGTTTGACCCCCCCCCCCCCCAGGGGAGGAGCAGTCTGTTAGGCCACAGAGGAGGACTTTGCAGCCAGCCCTGAAGATACCTGATAAAACAGGGTCAGATGAAAGGGGAGGAGGTCCTCCCCTATCAGTGGACTTGGAAAGGGGCAGGGAGGAGACCAGGGAGGGAGTGTGGGGTTGGGGAGGGAATGAGGGAGGGGGATACAGCTGGGACACAGAGTTAACAAAATGTAACTAAAAAGAAAAATAAAATTAAATTAAAAAAAAAAAAAGAATCGAGGCCCCAGCCTCTAAACTCCTGACCAATTTCTATCTCATATTTACCGCAAAAACATACGTCTGTGAAACAGATAGCTAACATGTTTGGAAGTCATGGAGAATGGGATCCTTGTTCCCCCTTGGATAATTTTAAGAAAGGAAAGCCTTTACAGCTTCGTTAACGCACACAATTTTATTTTGAAAGATAGTCAGTGGGCAGTAGTTTGCTGATTCCGGACTTTATTTCTAACGTGCCATCAACTATAATTTTCTTGTATTAAAAATATGCGTACTTTTAAGGTATTGGATATTTTCCTAGATTTATAACTCTGAAAAAGACCCAACAGGTGATTCGTTCTTTTATTTGGGTCAGAAAGACTTGGACTTAGGTAATTAATAATGGAGCCTCTCCAGCTCCCTGATCCCAGCTGAAGGATGACTCTTTCACATTCTGTTTTTGGTACAGTCACTATGTAAGAGATGATGTGTATCTGAGGCTGGTTGCTGGTGTTAAGCTTTAGAAATTTTAATGGTTCCAGACAGAATGTCTTACCATTTTAAAAACTGACTTTACACATGATAGAAGATGGAATAGTGATTTATTTCTTTTTCATTCTTATAGCTTCAAACTCTAGGAAATGATTATTCCTCCTAATAGATCTAAGCATTGTAAAATTTTTCTTCCATATGAAGACATTTTTCATAAATGATTTTTTTCAGATATAGTATATAGATTTAATTGATTAAGAATCATAGTTCCTCCTTTGAACCTTCAAACATTTTTACTGTTTTAAATTTTTGGTTATTTTTTTAGCTTTAAAAAACAAAACAAAATAAAACATGAATGTGCCCAGGACAGTGTAGCAATCAGCAATTTCATGTTATAAAATGTATAGGAAAAAGTCTTATGCCTGATTATTTTTGGAAATTAAAACAATCACTGCTATAGCTAACTTTAATTCAAAACATCCAGAAAAAAAGAGAAAGAGAGAGAGAGATGCTGCTATACAATATGGGAGAGCAAATGAACTTAGCACAAAAATTGAGTTCTCCATATTCTGTCTCAGTATACGTGTAGCAAATTATTTTTAGAAGTGGTTTAATTTTTTTGGCACTTACTGTTTTTTTTATTGTAATATTAATCGCACAGGAGCACACCACACAGTGTACGTTACAACTCAAAAGACGAATATGCCCTCAGATTACAATCTACATTTTCTTCAGTCCTACAATTTGTAAGAGGCATGAAGACTGTGATAAAAAATAAAAGGTTTTATTCAAATCACTTTGTTTACGTCTTCAAAATCTTCCATCAAACATCCACTTTACTGATGTCCCACTCAAAACTCATTGACTTTCTAATGACTAATCTTACCAAACTTGTTTAAGTTAACAACACATCCTTCTTAGGCTGGAGATATGTGCATTTTACGCTGCTACCGTGCAGAGAATGACTGTTCTCTAAGCATGTTAGCTTGGCTCAAACTCACATCACCTTTTTCATCACTGTCTTCATCATCTTCATCATCCAACCTCTGTGCTTCCATCAAGCTTACAAAAATCTAAACTCAGAACAAAACTACAGTTGGCATTTGTTTTCCATTTTCTTCAAACGCTCTTGTTTTTGTTGTTGGTTTGTTTTATTAACAGGGTTTCTCTGTGTAGCCTTGGTTGTCCTGTAATTCACCCTGTAGACCCGGCTGGACCAGGTTGGCGGTGAACTCAGAGATCCACCTGTTTCTTTTTCAAGTTCTGGAATTAAAGGCATGCAACACCATGCCTGGCTTTTCTTCAAAAATTTAAGGCATTCAGATTTGCATAATGGCTCAGCTAGTTCCCTAACTGTTGACATTTTGCTGTATTTTCTTTTCCTCTTCCTATATTAACTATACACGCACTGTATAAGTTTTTTTTTTTTCTCCTCATACTTTAGGAATTAATGGTAGGCATCATAGGATTTCATCTTTAGCGATTTAATATGAATTTCCCAATAATGACTATTTTCACATATATTCAGCCTACGTCATATTTAGGGAATTGGACATTTATATTTGACACTTGTACGCATGCATGAGCACGTGCCCACACACATACACACACACTTCTTTCAAGGTCACACATTACCATTTTGTTTCTATGCTTTTTGTCTTAGTTTACTTTTCTATTTTTGTGATAGATGCCATGATGTAATGCAATTTAGGACAGAGAGTGTTTATTTCATTCGACACTTCCAAGAGGTGGTTCATTTCTAAGGAAAATCAGGTCAGGAATGCAAGGCAGGAAGATGAACAGGGATCCCAGAGATACTCTGCTTATGGCTTATTCTAGGCTTCTGCACAGATAGCTTTGTTCTATAACATCCCGCTGAGGGTGGTACTACTTACAATGAGCTATGTCTTCCTCCTCCAAACAGCAATCAAGAAAATGACTCACAAGCATACCCAGAGACCAGAGTCTCTGAGTATGCTCTCCAAGTACTGGGTTAAGGCTCCCTCTTCCAAGTATGTTAAGTCGCCAGCCAGGAATAGCCATCACTGTCTTCTTTAAAAAGAATTCAGATTTTCTACCTTGTGTGACATTGGCATTTTAAAAAGTACTGGAAATCATGTTACTGAATGTGAATTTCTCTCAGTTTAGGTTTTTCTTGCCTCTCCATCAGTAAATTAAGAGTATTTCCCTTGCCTGGAGTGGTGGCACACAGCTATAATCCCAGTGCTTGGGGAGGAAGAGGCTTGCAGATCCCTCTGTGAGTTCAAGGCCAGCATCGTCTACAAAGCCAGTCCAGGACAGCCAATGCTACACAGAGAATCCCTTTCTCAATAAACCAAAAGGAAAAAAAAAAGTTATCTCTCTCCTTTGTTCTCTCTTTCCTTCCTTTTATTTCTTCTCAGTCCTGGTGTTTTTTCTTTCTTAAACATGCTTTCTCTCTCCAACACCCATGTCTCCTACCCCATTTGTGTGTGTGTGTGTGTGTGTGTGTGTGTGTGTGTTTTATATCCATTTCATCACATTCATGAGTTTGGGCCTGTATTACTCAATTACTCAGGAATCTCTAGTAGAATAAATATACATCAAAAAGTGATTTACTGGTTTGGCTTACATAAAATTGCCTGAGTATTCCAACAATGACTGACTCACACTGGGTTGCCTGACAGTCTAGTAGTTGCTCAGTTCAGTAGGCTGGTGGTTGCAGCAGTCCCAAGCTGACACTGAAGGCCTGAAGGATTCCTGCGGAGCCACTGCTTTTCAGTCCTTTATTGAAGTTGGGTCCTAATATAGGTTAAAGAGTACAGCATCTGTAAGAAGGTGGACAGACTTGTCTATGAGAGCAAATACAAAGCTTCATTCTTTCAACTTATAGCTGGGCTGCCGCTAGAAAGGGCTGTCCCCATTAAGGGTATGTCTTTCCACTTCCAATCACTTGACAGAGGGAGTCAGCCAAGAAAAAAAGAGAAGGCAGAACAAGGGACAAAAAGCATCAAGGTTGTTTGATAACACTCCAGGGTATCACATTATTTTATATCTGCCTAAAATCATATACAACACACACACACACAAACACACATCACACAAACACACATGCACACAAACACACACACATATGTTTATGTATGTTTCATTGGAAGTTAAGCCACTTGGGTTCACAATGTTCCCCCAAAGAAACATAGGCTAAGAACAACCATGGGACCAGCCGTGAGTAGTTGGTCACGGCAGCTGAACTGGATTCCAGAACAGTTTAGATTATTGATTTAACCCTTGCTCACTTATCTGAGGGCTGAGAGTAGGACCCTGTTGCTACATCACACACTGAGGACCCAGGACTTGGGTGATTTGAGTTGAATCTGACCTGGAAGCACCTTCCCTGTGGTCTAGCTAGCTTCCACGGTTTGAGAAAATATTATGTAAACTGCCAACGAAGGGAAACAATTAAACAGTCCTACCCAACCGCAGTTGGTTGTGAGTCAACATGAGAGTCTGAATCCTCAGACCCAAAATAGGCTCTGGAAAAGAAGCCCGTGCTCCCGAATACTGAACCACATCTCCATGTCCTTAAATCTATTATTTTTGCATTAATTTGTTGACAGTTTATTGTAAAGAAGAAATACCCCTCATTTATTTATTTGTTAGTTTGGTACATGCGCATGGACTCAGGAATCCTATGTGTTGTGATATGAAGCTGTCACAGCAGATTTTGGTATTGAAATCATGCTAGATTTCATCAGTAGCAAATGAACATATATGTACTTCAATATTTCTTTTTTAAGTCTTAAAGACTTTGTTGAAGCATAGCTCAACTACATAAAATTGTAAAAATCCTCATTATACAGGTTTTTTTTAAAATCACACAAATTAAACACACCCCAGTAAGCTAGCCCATAGTTAACAGTGAGAACAAGGCTTGCACTTAAGAAGTTACTTGATCTGTTTTCAACTACTCATCCCTATGAATAATCCCGGTGCTGGCTCCACCATCAAGAACTGGCTTGACCTATTTTGAAATGTAAATGGGCGGAATTATGCAATTCAGTCTTTGTTCCTGACTTACTTTGCTTACTATGTTTTGAGTCTGATCATTGCCAATGTGTGTTATCTTACTTCTCATTCAGGTACTTAACGTTCACTGTGGGATGATTGTCATTCAATCAGGAATGATAGTTATGTTAAAAATATGAAAATGTTTACATTCAGATCTAGTGTTTAAAACACACACACACTTTTAGGTTACTACTTTGAACTGAGAGACTCTCAACTGAAGTATGATGTTGTTAGCATATAAGAAAGGAGGCAACTACAACTCTCCAATGCTTCCGCATCATAGAGGCAAGAGTTGAAAAGGAGGTATTTCAGTTTACTTACCAGCATAAATAAAAGCCAAGATTCTTTAGCTTGTGTCCTGAGCCACAGGGTTGAAAACATCCTGAAATGAGGGTCATGGGTGATATTGAGAAGCACTTGAAGAGGAACCTTCAAAATATCTCATTTGTCCAGCCCTTTCATTAAATGTCTGTTTGCACTGTGCCAATGCTGTAGTTATTCTAACCAAATACTGCCTAAAATGATGAAACAGGATACCAGCTAGCAAAAGGAGAATCTTTGACTGTGGACTATTCTGTAAGCACAGACTGACAGAACAATGAAGCAGATTAATATCCCACTCTCAAGTACGGGGTACTTAACATAGTGCGACCAATGGGTGTCATCATGAGTGAAGATAGGAAAATACGTCTGCCATACTTATGAAGGGGCATTGACACCTCATGAACCTTCCTTCTCACAAAGCTGTAAAACTTAATTTGATTTCAAATTACCAGACTTCCCCCCCCCCCTTTTTTCTTAGTAGATTGAGACAGAAGTTGACCCAATGTGAAAGTAGGTGTCTAATAACTATTCCTTGCTCTTCTGACACTGAAAGAAGTTTTCTGACTTGACAGCACAGCTACCTAGTACAAGAGGGAGAAACACTGGTGAATGCTCTTTGACAGCTGTGAAATAAGTAGAACACATACAGGTTTTTGTCTACATTGGTTTTCCTCACAGTTCTGAAGAAACACACAAGGTCTTTCAGCCATGGAAGGAACTGGGAAAACTGGAATATTTTGCAATACTCTATTACTTCTCTGATGTGGACCACTTCAGTGTTATGTGCTTTCTGACTTATTTCATCTTCAAAGTCACTCTGATGATGATGACAATGACCACACTGTTGTGATTCCTATCTTCACAGATGAAATATGCAAAGACGGGGCCTTGTCCAAGATCACAGAACAGGTACTGGAACAGCCAATGGGAAGTGAGGATTTGAAGCTCAGTTTCTGACCACCTGAATGCGGGTCAGTAAAACCTCATGATACCATTCATGGTTTTGTAAACATGCTCAACACATAACTGGCATTATTCCATACTCCCAGTGATAGTAGCTTTATGCAAACACATCTCTTAAGCTATTTAAAACCCATTGTAGAAAATTTCTACTATTTGAGAAAGTGGCTTTTTGCTCCGTTCCACTCCCATAAAATGCATTCTCAGCTGTGTTTCTAAGGTTCAGAGAATTAGCTGGAGTCGTGGAAGATTCCTGTAGTCCCAGTACTCTAGAGATTGAAGCAGAACAGTTGGAAATTCGAGAGCAGCTGAGGTTAGATAGTGAGATCCCAGCTATCCTGGACTACAGGATGAAGTCTTTTTTTTTTTTTTTTAAATCTTTTATTTATTTTTTATTAATTACACTTTATTCATTTTGTATCCTCCCATAAGCCCCTCCCTCCTCCCCTGCCAATCCCACCCTCCCTCCCCTTTCTGCATGCATGCCACTCCCCAAGTCCACTGATAGGGGAGGTCCTCCTCTCCTTCTTTCTGATCTTAGTCTATCAGTTCTCATCAAAAGTGGCTGCATTGTCCTCTACTGTGGCCTGGTAAGGCTGCTCCCCCCCCAGGGGGAAGTGATCAAAGAGCAGGCCAATCAGATTATGTCAGAGGCAGTCCCTCTTCCCATTACTATGTAACCCACTTGGACATTGAACTGCCATGGGCTACACCTGTGCAGGGGTTCCAGGTCATCTCCACAAATAGTCCTTGGTTGGAGTATGAGTCTCTGGGAAGTTCCCTGTGTTCAAATTATCTTGTTCTGTTGCTCTGCTTGTGGAGTTCCCGTTCCCTCTAGCTCTTACTATTTCCCACTTCTTACATAAAATTCCATTCACTCTGCCCATCAGTTGGCCATCAGGCTCAGCATCTGCTTTGACAGTCTATACTGCAGAAGCTTTCAGAGGCCCTCTGTGGCAGGTTTCAAGGTTGTTTCCTGTTTTCTTCTGGCTTTCAGAGGCCCTCTGTAGCGGGTTCCGAGGTTGTTTCCTATTTTCGTTTTCTTCTGATGTACATCCTCTTTGCCTTTCAGGATGGGGATTGAACATTTTAGTTAGGGTCCTCTCTTTTGCTTAGTTTGTTTAGATGTACAGCTTTTAGTGGGTTTATTCTATATTGTATGTTTATATGAGTGAGTATATACCGTGAGTGTCTTTTTGCTTCTGGGTCAACTCACTCAGGATGATCCTTTCCAGGTCCCACCATTTACCTGCAAATTTCATGATTTCCTTATTTTTCATTGCTGAGTAATACTCCATTGTATAGATGTACCACAGTTTCTGCATCCATTCTTCAGTTGAGGGGCATCTGGGTTGTTTCCAGCTTCTGGCTATTACAAATAAAGCTGCTACAAACATGGTTGAACAAATGTCCTTGTTGTGTACTTGCGCCTCTTTTGGGTATATGCCTAGGAGTGGTATGGCTGGATCTTGAGGAAGCGCTATTCCTAGTTGTCTGAGAAAGCGCCAGATTGATTTCCAGAGTGGTTGTACCAGTTTACATTCCCACCAGCAGTGGAGAAGCGTTCCCCTTTCTCCACAACCTCTCCAGCATGTGTTGTCCCTTGAGATTTTCATCTTGGCCATTCTGATGGGTGTAAGGTGAAATCTCAGGGTTGTTTTGATTTGCATTTCCCTAATGGCTAATGAGGTTGAGCATTTCTTTAAGTGCTTCTCTGCCATTCGATATTCCTCTGCAGAGAATTCTCTCTTTAGCTCTGTTCCCCATTTTTTAAGTGGATTACTTGGTTTGTTGCTTTTCAGCTTGTTTAGTTCTTTATATATATTGGATATGAGTCCTCTGTCAGATAGAGGGTTGGTGATGATTCTTTCCCAATCTGTAGGCAGTCGCTTTGTTTTGATGACGGTGTCCTTTGCTTTACAGAAGCTTTTCAATTTCATGAGGTCCCATTTATTGATTATTGCTCTTAGAGCCTGTGCTGTTGGTGTTCTGTTCAGGAAGTTTTCTCCTGTACCAATGAGTTCTAGGGTATTCCCCACTTTTTTTTTCTAGCCGATTTAATGTGTCTGGTTTTATGTTGAGGTCTTTGATCCACTTGGACTTCAGTTTTGTGCAGGGTGATAAGTATGGATCTATTTTCATTTTTCTACATGTAGACATCCAGTTGGACCAGCACCATTTGTTGAAGATGCTATCTTTTTTCCATTGTATGGTTTTGGCATCTTTGTCAAAAATCAGGTGTCCGTAAGTGTGTGGGTTTATTTCTGGGTCTTCTGTTCGATTCCATTGATCCACCATTCTGTTTCTATGCCAGTACCATGCAGTTTTTATAACTGTTGCTCTATAGTACAGCTTGAGATCAGGGATGGAGATACCTCCAGAGATCTTTTATTGTAGAGGATTGTTTTAGCAATTCTCGGTTTCTTGTTATTCCATACGAAGTTGAGAATTTTTCTTTCCAGGTCTGTAAAGAATTGTGTTGGCAATTTGATGGGAATTGCATTAAATCTGTAGATTGCTTTTGGTAAGATGGCCATTTTTACTATGTTAATCCTGCCAAGCCATGAGCATGGGAGATCTTTCCATCTTCTCATATCTTCCTCTAATTCTTTCTTCAGAGACTTGAAATTTTTTTCATACAAGTCTTTGACTTCCTTGGTTAGGGTTACGCCAAGGTACTTTATGTCATTTGTGGCTATTGTGAATGGTGTTGTTTCTCTAATTTCTTTCTCAGCCCTTTTGTCTTTTGTATACAGGAGTGCTACTGATTTTTTTGAGTTAATTTTATATCCGGCCACTTTGCTGAAGGTGTTTATCAGCTGTAGGAGTTCCCTGGTAGAGTTTTTGGGGTCACTCATATATACTATCATATCATCTGCAAATAGTGATAATTTGACTTCTTCCTTTCCCATCTGTATCCCCTTGATCTCCTTCGACTGTCTTATTGCTCTAGCAAGGACTTCCAGCACTATGTTGAAGAGATATGGAGACAGTGGGCAGCCTTGTCTTGTCCCTGATTTCAGTGGGATTGCTTTAAGTTTCTCTCCGTTCAGTTTGATGTTGGCTATAGGCTTGCTATATATCGCCTTTACTATGTTTAGATATGTGCCTTGTATCCCTGATCTCTCCAGTACTTTAAACATGAATGGATGTTGGATTTTGTCAAATGCTTTTTCAGCATCTAGGGAGATTATCATGTGGTTTTTTTCTTTCAGTTTGTTAATATGGTGGATCACATTGATGGATTTCCGTATATTGAACCACCCCTGCATACCTGGGATGAAGCCTACTTGGTCATAGTGGATAATATCTTTGATGTGTTCTTGGATCCGGTTTGCAAGTATTTTGTTAAGTATTTTTGCATCAATGTTCATAAGGGAGATTGGCCTGAAATTCTCTTTCTTTGTTGAGTCTTTGTGAGGTTTAGGTACCAAGGTGATTGTGGCTTCATAGAATGAGTTTGGTAATGTTCCTTCTGTTTCTATTTTGTGGAATAGTTTGAAGAGAATTGGAGTTAGCTCTTCTTTGAAGGTCTGGTAGAATTCTGCACTGAAGCCATCTGGTCCTGGGCTTTTTTTGGATGGGAGACTTTTGATGACTGCTTCTATTTCTTTGGGGGATATAGGACTATTTAGTTGATTTACCTGGTCCTGATTCAGCTTTGGTGAGTCAAATCGATCAAGAAAATTGTCCATTTCATTTAGATTTTCAAATTTTGTGGCATATAGACTTTTGAAGTAAGTCCTAATGATTGTTTGGATTTCCTCAGTGTCTGTAGTTATGTCCCCCTTTTCATTTCTGATTTTGTTGATTTGGGTGGTGTCTCTCTGCCTTTTAGTTAGCTTGGCTAAGGGTTTGTCTATCTTGTTGATTTTCTCAAAGAACCAGCTCTTGGTTTCATTGATTCTTTGAATTGTTTTATTTGTTTCTAATTGATTGATTTCAGCCCTGAGTTTGATTATTTCCAGCCGTCTACTCCTTTTTGGTGTGTCTGCTTCTTCTTTTTCTAGGGTTTTTAAGTGGGCCATTAAGTTGCTTGAATGAGCTGTCTCGAATTTCTTCTTGAAGGCACTTAGTGCTATGAACTTTCCTCTTAGCACTGCTTTCATTGTGTCCCACAAGTTAGGGTATGTTGTGTCTTCATTTTCATTGAGTTCTAGAAAGGCTTTAATTTCTTTCTTTCTTTCTTCCCTGACCCAGCTGTCATTTAGTAACAAGTTGTTCAGTTTCCATGAGTGTGTAGGCTTTTTGCTATTTCTGTTGTTGTTGAAGTCCAGCTTTATTCCATGGTGATCAGAGAGGATACAAGGGATTATTTCAGTCTTCTTGTATCTGTTGAGGCTTGCTTTGTGACCAACTATATGGTCTATTTTGGAGAAGGTTCCATGAGGTGCTGAGAAGAAGGTAAATTCTTTTGTGTTTGGGTGTAAAGTTCTGTAGATGTCTGTGAGGTCCATTTGATTCATGACCTCTGTCAGAGATATTGTTTCTTTGTTTAATTTCTGTTTTGTTGACCTGTCCTTTGTCGAGAGTGGGGTGTTGAAGTCTCCCACTATTAATGTGTGGGGATCTATATGTGGTTTAAATTTTATCAATGTTTCTTTTACAAATGTGGGTGCTCTTGTATTTGGGGCATAGATGTTCAGGATTGTGATGTCTTCCTGGTGGAATTTTCCCTTGATGAGTATGAAGTGTCCTTCCTCATCTCTTTTTATTATTTTTGGTTGAAAGTCTATTTTATCGGATATTAGAATGGCTACTCCTGCTTGTTTCTTGGGTCCATTTGCTTGGAAAGTCATCTTCCAACCTTTTACTCTCAGGTAATGTCTATCTTTGTGTCTTAGGTGTGTTTCTTGTATGCAACAGATTGCTGGGTTTTGTTTACGTATCCATTCTGTTAATCTGTGTCTTTTTACTGGAGAGTTGAGTCCATTGATGTTGAGAGAGATTAATGACCAGTGGCTGTTAGATCCTTTGATTTTGATGTTGGCTGTGTTCATAAGTTTGTGTGCTTGGTTGCTTTTTGTTTTGCTGTAGTAAGGTTAATTATTTCCTGTGTTTTCTTGACAGAAGCTAATTTTCTTGGGTTGTATTTTCCCTTCCAGTGTCTTCTGTAATGCTGGATTTGTGTGTAGGTATTGTTGAAATTTGTTTTTGTCATTGAATATCTTGTTTTCTCCGTCTATGAGGACTGAGAGTTTTGCAGGGTATAGTAGCCTGGGTTGACATCTGTGTTCTCTTAGGGTCTGCATGATATCTGTCCAGGCCCTTCTGGCTTTCATAGTTTCTGTTGAAAAGTCAGGTGTGATTCTAATGGGTTTGCCATTATATGTTACTTGGCCTTTTTCCCTTGCAGCTTTTAGTATTTTTTCTTTGTTCTGTATACTTCCTGTTTTGATTATTATGTGGCGGGAGGATTTTCTTTTCTGGTCAAATTTGTTGGGTGTTCTGTAGGCCTCATGTATCCTTATTAGCTTCTCCTTTAACTTGGGGAAATTTTCTTCAATGATTTTGTTGAAAATATTTTCTGGGCCTTGGAGAAGGGAGTCTTCTTTTTCCTCTATTCCTATTATTCTCAAATTTTGTCTTTTCATATTGTCTTGGATTTCTTGGACGGTCTGTGTCAGGACTTTTTTGGATTTCACATTTTCTTTGACAGATACATCGATTTCTTCCATTGTATCTTCTACACCTGAGATTCTTTCTTCCATTTCTTGTATTCTGTTGGTTATGCTTACCTCTGTAGTTCCTGTTTTCTTCCCTAAATTCTTCCTCTCCATTATTTCCTCCATTTGTGTTTTCTTTAAATTTTCTAGTTCTATCTTCAGTTCTTGAGTTGTTTTGTTTACTTCCTTCACCTGTCTGCTTGTATTTTCCTCTTTTTCTTTTAGTTCCTTCAACTCTGTCTCTTTGATTTCTTTCAGTGATTTAATTATTTCTTCTCTGAAGGCCACAAGCTGTTTGGCTGCATCTTCCCGTATTTCTTCACGGATGGCCCTAATTTGCTTGTCTTTATCTTCCTCCATTTCTTTACGGATAGCCATGATCTGTTTGGTTTTATCTTCCTCTAATTCTTTACGTATTTTATTTGTCTCCTCTATTATCCTCTTCATCAACATAGATGTAAGGTCCTCTTCTTGATTTTCTATTATGCTGCATTGTTCAGGGCTGTTCGCCCCTGGATGGCTGGGTTCTGGAGATGCCATATTGCTCTGTCTTTTGTTGGTTGAGCCTTTACGCTGACCTCTACCCATTGGGCTGATTTAGGTTTTGGCTGTTAGTTTCTGTGCTTCCTGGAGTCCTGAGGTAGGGAGTATCCCCTTGGCCGGAAGATGATTTTTCCTGAAGGAGTCCTTCTCTGATTTTTGGTTATGGTCACTGTATGGCCAGTGTTTCTCCGGAGATGCCACTGCTCACCTCAGGTTTATAGCCCTGAGTAGTAGCTGTGGTCTATGTTAGGCAGGGGGGGATCTCCTCTTACCCATAAAATTTCTCAAGACAGCTGCCCCACTGCTGGGTTTCTTGTTATAAATTTAGTGTGCTGCTGCTCACTAAATTTCCATGTACAGTCCTCTTGAAGAAACTGCTGATTCCCTAGCTATGGGGTTTTCTCCCAACAGGGAAACTCAGTCTGTTATCCTGGGGCACACAGTTCTGTCTGAGAAAGTGGGAGGTGCACTCAGCAAGTCTCTGGGCCAAAGGCTGATTGCTCTGCTCTGGACCTGGAGAATGTGCACCTAGGTTGATTTGGCACCTGGGGGCACTGTTCTGGTCTGGAGGCTGGGTGCCTCACTCTGGACCAGAAGCTGTGTGTCTCTGTCTGGGATGGCGGCTACAGGCACTGCTCTGGTCCAGACGCTGTGGGTGCAGCCCCCCTGAAGGATCAGGGATTCCTACAGTTTTGGCAGTCCAGCCAGGGACAACTGGCCGATCCCTGGCACAGTATCTGAGGGCTGCTGTAATGGCTCTTCGACTCCTGCAGATCCGAGGATGCAGCTGTGTGTCCCAGTGCCCCAGGGGAACGCAACAATGGCGGCAGAGCACAGCGCTTCTGCCTGCACTAGAGTCTGCGTGAGTCCAGGAAGTGTTTTGGTGCTGGGTGTCCTAAGCGTTAGAGCTGCTGACCCCCTCCGCTGGGGGTTTCCTCCTGCCAGAGACACGCAGTCTGGTGCCCTGTTGCCCTGGTGCCCACAGTTCTATCTGAGGCGGCGAATCACGCGCGCAGGCAGGGCTCTGTGCAGGCAGGCGCCTTTGTCCCTCCCGGCTCTGGGTCCGGGCTGGCTCCTGGGGCACCCGCGGAACCCGAGTCTTTTCCAGGGGATGTCTGGGTAACCTGGGGTCGGTCCCAATTGTTTCCTGCTCCGTGGGGTTATCTCTCGACTGGGAGATCCAGTCTATGGTGTTGTGGGCCCACAGTTCAGTCTGGGACCGTGACCAGATCGCGCTGGCGGGTAGCTCTGGGCTGGTGACCAAGCGCCTGGCGGAACGGGGATCTCTTCCGCGGTTTTGCCGGGTGAGTTAAAGCTGATCGAATCCCCCACCGTGGGGTATCCTCTCACCTGAGAAACACAACCACTTGTGTTTTATGGCCGCGAGTTCTGATTGCTGGTCACTTTGCCAATCCTGCTGTGCTGCTCCTCAGAATGAGAGTCCTCCCGGCGCTGCCATCTTGCCCCGCCCCCCCAGGATGAAGTCTTATTTAGAAAAAAAAGAGGAATCACTCTCATTTGGGATGCTGAGGAACTTCATATATAAAACAAATTATATATATATACATATATATGTATATATACAAATATATATACATATGTATATATGTATATACATATATATTTGTATATATGTATATATACAAATATATATACAAA
>NW_026596147.1:4296425-4320387 GCF_907164565.1 Psammomys obesus
ATATATATATATATATATATATATAATACCCATTATATAATGAATAGGTAGCAATTCTTGAAATTCTATTATCATGACGTTCATGTAAAATGCTTTTTGCCTAAAGTGATCTTTAATTTTCCTGTGTAAAAATGTTATTATATAACATAAAGTCGAAAATCATTCTAGATTTTATCTAAAATTTAGTGGATTATAAAACCATCATCAAATCCAATATCCATTCATGTTAAAAGTATTGGAGAGATCAGGGATACAAGGCACCTATCTAAACATAGTAAAGGCAATATACAGCAAGCCTATAGCCAATATCAAACTAAATGGAGAGAAACTTAGAGCAATCCCACTGAAATCAGGGACAAGGCAAGGTTGCCCACTCTCTCCATATCTCTTCAATATAGTTCTGGAAGTCCTTGCTAGAGCAATAAGTCAGTTGATGGAGATCAAGGGGATACAAATCGGAAAGGAAGAAGTCAAATTATCACTATTTGCAGATGACATGATAGTATACGTGAGTGACCCCAAAAACTCTACCAGGGAACTCCTACAGCTGATAATACCTTCAGCAAAGTGGCCGGATACAAAATTACCTAAAAAAAAATCAGTAGCTCTCCTGTATACAAAAGACAAAAGGGCTGAGAAAGAAATTAGGGAAACAACACCCTTCACAATAGCCACAAATGATAGACAATACTTTGTTGTAACCCTAACCGAGCAAGTCAAAGACTTGTATGAAAAAAATTTCAAGTCTCTGAATAAAGAATTAGAAGAAGATATCAGGAAATGGAAAGATCTCTCAGGTTCATGGCTTGGCAGGATTAACATAGTAAAAATGGCCATCTTACAAAAAGCAATCTATAAATTCAATGCAATTCCCATCAAATTACCAACACAATTCTTTATAGACCTTGAAAGAAAAATTCTCAACTTCATATGGAATAACAAGAAACCCAGAATTGCTAAAACAATCCCCTACAATAAAAGATCTTCTGGAGGTATCTCCATCCCTGATCTTAAGCTGTACAATAGAGCAACAGTAATAAAAACTGCATGGTACTGGCATGGAAACAGAATGGTGGATCAATGGAACAGAACAGAAGACCCAGAAATAAACCCACACACTTATGGACACCTGATCTTTGACAAAGATGCCAAAACAATACAATGGAGAAAAGACAGCATCTTTAACAAATGGTGCTGGTTTAACTGGATGCCAGTATGTAGAAAAATGCAAATAGATCCATACTTACCACCCTGCACAAAACTAAAGTCCAAACGGATCAAAGACCTCAACATAAAACCAGACACACTAAACCGCTTAGAAGAAAAAGTGGCGAATACCCTTGAACTCATTGGCACAGGAGACAACTTCCTGAACAGAACACCAACAGCACAGGCTCTAAGAGCAACAATCAATAAATGGGACTTCATGAAACTGAAAAGCTTCTGTAAAGCAAAGGACACTGTCATCAAAACAAAACGACTGCCTACAGATTGGGAAAGAATCTTCACCAACCCTTTATCTGACAGAGGGCTAATATCCAGTATATACAAAAAACTAAAGAAGCTGAAAAGCAGCAAACCAAGTAATCCAATTAAAAAGTGGGGAACAGAGATAAACAGAGAATTCTCGATAGAGGAATATCGAATTGCAGAGAAACACTTAAGGAAATGCTCAACCTCATTAGCCATTAGGGAAATGCAAATCTAAACAACCCTGAGATTTCACCTTACACCCATCAGAATGGCTAAGATGAAAAACTCAAGTGATAACACATGCTGGAGAGGTTGTGGAGAAAGGGGAACCCTCCTCCACTGCTGGTGAATGTAAACTTGTACAACCCCTCTGGAAAGCAATCTGGTGCTTTCTCAGACAACTAGGAATAGCGCTTCCTCAAGATCCAGCCATACCACTCCTAGGCATATATCCAAAAGTTTCTCAAGTACACAATAAGGACATTTGCTCAACCATGCTTATAGCAACTTTATTTGTAATAGCCAGAGGCTGAAAACAGCCCAAATGCCCCTCAGTGGAGGAATGGATGCACAAATTGTGCTATATCTACACAATGGAATATTACTCTGCAATGAAAAATAAGGAAATCATGAAATTTGCAGGTAATTGGTGGGACCTGGAAAGGATCATCTTGAGTGAGCTGTCCCAGAAGCAGAAAGTCACACATGGTATATACTCACTCATATAGACATGTAATATAGGATAAACCTACTAAAATCTGTACATCTAAAGAAACTAATCAAGAGAGAGGACCCTGACTAAAACCCTCAATCTCCATCCTGAAAGGCAAAGAGGATAGACATTAGAAGAAGAAGAAAACAGGAAACAAGTTAGGAACCTGCCACAGAGGGCCTCTGAAAGGCTTTGCCCTGCAGACTATCAAAGCAGTCGCTGAGACTTATGGCCAACTGTTGGGCAGAGTGCATGGAATCTTATGTAAGAAGTGGGAAATAGTAAGATCTGGAGAGGACAGGAACTCCACAAGGAGAGCAACAGAACCAGAAAATTTGAACACAGGGGTCTTCCCAGAGACTCATACTCCAACCAAGTACCAGGCATGGAGATAACCTAGAACCCCTGTGCAGATGTAGCCCATGGCAGTTTAGTGTCCAAGTGGGTTCCATAGTAATGGGAAGAGGGACTGCCTCTGACATAATCTGATTGGCCTGCTCTTTGATCACCTCCCCCTGAGGGGCGAGCAGCCTTACCAGGCCACAGAAGATGACATTGCAGCCACTCCTGATGAGATCTGATAGACTAAGATGAGAAGGAAGAAGAGGAGTACCTCCCTTATCAGTGGACTTGGGGAGGGGCATTCGTGAAGAAGGGAGTGGGAGGATGGGATCGGGAGTGGAGGAGGGAGGGGCTCATGGGGGGATACAAAGTGAATAAAGTACAATTAATAATAATAATAAAAAAAAGCTGAAGTTGAGCCCAGTCCTCCGAGGCAGCTTCTTCAGTGATGGTGGCTCAGAAACTTCTGTGATGCAGTGGTTAGTGGGGCCTCCTGGGTTCCCAGCTGGGCTGCTCTCAAAGGGCCACATGCTGGTTTACTTTTGGAAAGGGTCTGAAGATGTGTGTATCTCAGAGGCTTTCCGTTTTCCCATAGAAAGCCCCCCCCCCCCCCCCACCAAGTCAGCATCGCAGGACTATGCTCAGCAGCCAGCCTCAAGGAGACTTTTGGGGTTGTACTTCCTAAGGAAGACAAGTTAATTCTCCCCACCGTACTTCAGCTCCAGATCTAAAAGCTTTGTGATCTGCTGATCGTGATGTTTTTCAGTCTCTCCTGTACTTTTGGAATCATCTGGAGACATTTTGAAAAGATCACGATGCCAAAGCCTCACCCAAGAGAAACCAACTTGGAATTTTTGAGCATGAAATCCACCCATCAGTGATTGCTGAGCTCCGGGGAGACAGTGTTGAGCAGCCAGAGCTGAACTCTTCAGAGGACCCTGGTCCGCTTGAGAAATTTGTGAGAACAGCTTCGGTTTTAGGGGCCTTCAAATTTCCTCTTCCCCCATTTTCTAGATGTGTTTTTACCTGCCATTAATTGATGCTTTGCTTTTGTTTTATTTACTCATTCATTTATTTGTGTTTAGGGTTGATGTGTCAATATTTTATCTTGAGACAAGACATAAAGATGATACTATGCCAAAAACATTTCAACTCTCTTGTTCTTGTCTTCCATATTTCTATTTCTGGTTTTTTGTTACCTAAGTCCACAGATAGCATAAATTTGAATTGACAGTAAAATTCAAACAGAAATCATAAAAAAAATAAATAAAACCATCATCAAGTCTGAATGTTTCATCTAAATATTTCTTGCTAGTTAGGAGATTTAGGTTGTGATTTGTGATATCAACACATCAATTTGAATATACCTAACAAAAAGAAGAGGAAGAGAACGTGACTGACACGTTAAAAAAAAAAGACAACTTATTTAGTAAAGGCATTTTCCACATAATTCTGTAAACATGAGTTTGAGTCCTGCAATCCATGTAAAAGAGGAAGAAGAGGAAACCAAAAAGTTGTCCTCTGATCTCCACATGTGTACATATGAGTGCATACACACATGCACAAATAATAGTAAAGTTTACAAAAAGAGCTTGGAAGTAAGGACATCATCTTTTGTGTGATTGATGAGCTTAGTTTTAATATAAGCAAATTTGAACCCCAATTTGTACCTCTTCAAAATGGAGTACATATCTACATCTCCCATACACAACATCCGCCTAGAACATGTAAGCAATGTTTCTTGCCATTTTTTGTTCTTCCTCGTTCCAGTCTTTTTAGAGTCCTTCACTTATTTTTTCTTTATTTTTATATCTATCTATCTATCTATCTATCTATCTATCTATCTATCTATCTATCTATCTATCTATATCCTGGGGTATGAACCCAGAACCTTATACATATTCCTAGGCAAGCACACTGCCACTGAAGTGTGTGCCCAACTCCTTTTACTTCTTATCTTTGAGACAGAGTCTCAGTACAGGCCACCATGCCTGGCTCAAAATAGATTTTCTGTATTTGTTTTCAGCTGATCCAGAGGCATTTATTGAAACCACATTCTTTCCCTCTGGACATTTATGTCATAAATCCAGATGTGCTACTCTTTTTTATTGGCTTAGTTAGCCATAATCACTATATAGTTATATTCATATTAAAATCTATAGTAATGGGAACAGGGATTGCCTCTGACATGAACTGATTGGCCTGCTCTTTGATCACCTCACCCTGAGGGGGGAGAAGCCTTACCAGGCCACAGAGGAAGACAATGCAGCCATTCCTGATGAGACCTAATAGACTAGGATCAGAAGGAAGGAAAAGAAGAGCTCAGTGGACTTGGGGAGGGGCATGCATGGAAAAGAGGAAGGAAGGGAGAGATTGGGAAGGGAGGGAGGAGGGAGCTACAGGGAGAATGTAAAGTGAATAAAGTGTAATTAATAAAAAATTAAAAATCTATGTATAAAACCTTCAGCAACATTTTCTTTTTAAAAATTTTCTTTCTTAATCTTGACCTTTTGTATTCCCATAAGAATTTTAAATTTGCTTATTAACACTCACATTTACATGATCAAGTGTGTTTTTACTAGTACAAATACACACACATTCACACACACATACCACGGTAAGATATGGGTTGTGATTTGTGATATCAGTACATCAATTTGAAGATAACTAATAAAGAACAGAACACGACTGGCACTTTAAAGAAAAAAAATTCAAATGGCCAATACATGCCATCAGTTCTCATTATACATGAGAGATATTATAAAACCAGAACTATTCCATGCATATTTACTACATGTCTAAATGTAAAAACACCAGCAACAGCAAGCATTCTTAAGACTGTGGACCTACTGTAACAACCCGACAATCCTTTTGAGTAAACATTTGACAGTATCTACCAAAAATGACCAAATGCACATTCTATGACTTAAAAATTTCCCATCTAAATATACCCAGGAGAAATATATACACAATATACATGTAATATGTGTGTTGGTTACCTTTTCTATTGCTATGATTAGACAGCATGACCAAGGAATCATACAGAAAACAGAATTTATTGGGTACTTATAGTTTCAGAGGACGAGCCCATGACCATCATGGTGAAGAGCATGTCATTAGGGATACAGATATAGCTCTAGAGCAGTAGCTGAGGTCTTGATCCACAAGCATGAGACAAAGAAAGCTAATTGGGAAAGGTGTGGACATTTGAAATAGGAAAGCCCCACCCTCAGTTACATACTTTCTCCAACAAGGCCACAACTCCTACTCCTTCCAAACACTTCCACCAACTGTGGATCAAGTATTCAAACATGTGAGTCTATGGGGCCATTCTCATTCAAACTATCACAATATAGTCATCATATATGTATAAGCATATATGCTCACACATTTTATGTTTGCATACATATGTCAACACTGGTGTGCCAGTTAATTGACTTTATAACTCTGAAATATTTGGGTAACATTGTAGTAGTTATTTAATAGCAATATTAACTTGTTATAAAATTGTCAAAAGCCCTTACTTCCAGGAAAGAAATCTAAAACTCTACTTTCACATACAATTTACTCTTAGGTATCTTACATTCAGGTTAAACACCCGTCTGGCCACTAACCATTTCTTATACCCTGGCACTTTAGCATTATGAAAGCTAAGAAAACCTTGAGTTTAAGACCTGTGTGGTCTATACAAGAAGACCTTGTCTTTGTAAACAAGACCTTGTATTGTAAACAAATACTCAAACAAAAAAACCCTCTATAATTGAAGTATAATGTTATCAAAATGTCTGTTTTATCCACCTATTTTATCTTTTTTTATTTTTTTAATCAGCGAATTATTTTTTCTTCTCTGTTTTAGAATCTATGAGTAAAAGTGAGAAACACAGATTAGCTTCTTTCTATTAAGAAAAGGGAAAGAGGGTAGCAATGGACAGGTAAGCAAATTCATCAAAAAAATAAGTTCAGGTTTTATTGGTATTGTGAAAGTAACTGAATAATAAGTAATACTGTAGAAAATGCCTTGCCCTAGGGGCAATAGGTCTTCTTTCCAATGCAGGGAAACATTTGCAATGATTGAACAATAAAAACACCCGGAGTAAGAGTCTCACTGTTAGAATAAACTTTCTTTAATAATGTTTGTTATTAAGCCTTGTGACCTGTGTTGGATCCTTGGAATCAATGCAAATATCGAAGGAAAGAGCCAGCTATGTAAAGTTGCCTCTCACTTCCCCCTATGTGCGGTAGCACATATATACATATATCATGAACATACAATGATAATAAATATTTAGAAAATGTTTATGAAAAATTACTTTTGAAGAAAAAATACATAACATTGTTCTTGATCCATTGAACAAGATAACAAAAAGGAACTATGTGTGTGTCATTATGTAAATTAGCTCATGTGTCCTTGACTCAAAACCTAGTAACTCTGCAACTTCTTTATGTGATTGTAAGAAAACAGAATTTCATAGTTCTTTTGCATTAAAGGAAGGTGAACAAACAATGGCATTTTTAAAAATCTGGTAGGTGTGCTTGTTCATGTATATGCATGCACCCTTCAGGGGACTGTGTTGAAACAGGTAGTGACTTAGCTAGTGAAGTATTCTTTTTGTTGTTGTTGTTTGTTTGTTTTGAATGAACACATTTATTAAGTATATAGCAAGTCAAACTAAAATAAATAAATAGAAAATGATAGAGATAAGTGATAGGTAGGTAGGTTGGTATGTAGGTTCGTAGGTAGGTAGGTAGATAGCAAAACATCATGAAATTGGACAGTATTTTTTTTAATGTAGTATATTGTACTAATTTTCTTTATTCTGTTAAATTGCTCTTACATGGTTGAGATGAATTCTTTCTACAGAGAATGTATCAGTTCTCTTTGCATATTTCTGGATTTTATTTGCTATTTTTTAAAAAAGGGAGCTTTCAACATTCATAAGGAATGGTTGTTTTACTACTTCCTTCTCTCTCTATCTCTGTGTGTGGTGTGTGTGTGTGTGTGTGTGTGTGTGTGTGTGTGTGTGTGTGTTGGGGGTGGTTGAGACTGGGTCTTATGTAGCCCAGACTCATGTGGCTGAGGCTAACCTTAAACTCTTGATCTCCGTGCCTCAGCTTCTATTTTCTGGGATTGGAGGAGTGTACTACCATGTGGTGGTGCAGATCAAACACAGAGCTTTGCGTACACTAGACAAACACTCTACCAGTCAAGGCACATCTCTAGATTTCTGTTTTGAAATGTTTTTAAATAGACACTAATTTTAGGAGACCCAAAATGTCACTGTGGTTCGCCAGTATATGGACTAAAGGAAATCAGATGATCAGTGGCAATGTAGCTTAAGCTTATTTTACAGTGGTTCTAATGGGCTACTAATACAGAGATTGTTTTACCAATTTGAGAATCTCTGATTAAGACAGACACATTTGGCATCAGAAGAACCCACACATGGGTTTTCTGACTTACAGAGTGAAGGATATTGTGAGAAAGGCCCACTGTAAGCCACTAGAACTGCCTCTATCACAAACACAACATATCCTGAGCAATAGTTTATATGTGTAAGGAATGTAGAGATGAGTGACATGATAACAGACTTGAAAGACATAGGGTGATGGTTATCAATACACCAGTTTAATAAGCCTATTTTGGCCTGTTTGAAGGCAGATGGATCATGGAGACAGGCTTATTTTTCTATTTACCTGTGTGATGGCTTGTTTGCAGCTGCTATATCAAGTGTAGTTTCATTGTTTGAAATTACTACATCCCCAGACACCTTGTGTCTACATAGCTACAGATCTGTCAAATACTTTCCTCTGTTACACCAGTTAACAGACTATAGTCAGTTGAGGTGTTTGCTGAAGGCAAGAGGGAATGTGGAATGGTTAGAAGAAGAAAGTAGCTATAAATGCCAACTACCTGAATGTCAACACTTTCATGGATGATATCTGTAGCTGCAATGTATGTTACAGGTCGTAAATAATATGAATGTGTTACTGTTTTATATCACCTACCATCACCCCTATGATGTAACATAAGATGTATTGACACCATATCATAGTACCTAACTACTGTTTGCATCGTACTAATTAAGTTATGAGCGTCCAAGAAGAATAACATTCTTCAACTACTACACACCCTTTTCTGCGAAGGAGTCGGTGTGTGGTTTTGTATATACGTAGGACATCTAAGTCATATTAGGTGAGACTATGATATTTTTTGTACTTTGAGATCAAATATAGTTGAAGGAATGCAATGAGTGTCAGATTGACAAGGCTTAGATTTGTGTCAAATTGATGGAGTCGCAGGGTATTTAGCTGTTTGACAAACATTGAGAGTATCTATAAGGTATTTCTTAGACAAAATGAATACTTTAATTGGCAGAATGAACAAAGCAGACTCTTTTTCTTAATGTCAATGAGCCTCATTCAGTCGGTTGAAGGTGTGAGTATAATTAAAGGGTAACCATTCTAGACTTAATGCATTTAAATGAATGCTGGCTTTTTCTTACCCTCAACCTGCCATTTTTCTATTAGAATTGTACCACGAACTTGCTTGTTTCTCAACAGTTAGTACTCCACCACAGTGGTGAGATTATTGTTATAGCATCAGTTCTCCTGGACTTCCTGACTCACCCTGCCAATCTTACACTCTATAACTATACATAACCAATCCCTTTTTCTCTCTTTCATCCTCCTTTATCTCTCTCTCCTCACCCCTCCTCATTTCCTGTCTTTTTTGTTTTTGCTTTCTGTTTGCTTAAAGAGGACTGACAAATATACCTACTAACTTCTATGCATATCATGAAACATTAAATCTATTATTATTTTAAAAGTTGAATTTTTTTTTGTAAACATAAGCATTGCAATGCTAAAACAAATCCACGTAGTCACTGACTTGCATGTTAAACAATAGACGGGTTGAATATACAGCACAGATGTGTAGAAAAGTATGATACTTCACACCTCAAGTGGGGAAATGTGACATAGATAAAGATTTATTTCTTTCTGATAGATAATTGATGATGGACAACAATCACAATTCCATTAAAATCTGATTTGACAACTGATGAGTCTGTTGGGGTTACTGATGAGAGCATGGGTGAGGGTCAGCTTACAGGAATGTGGGTGACTCAGAGGCAGCTGCATTACTGAAAAGCTCACTGTAGCACTGGTGACAGCTCACAAGAGCTGAACCCCTGGAGCTCTCTGCACTGCTTGCGGGCACCTGGACAGGTCCGGAAGTCTTCAGGCAACTGGGTTGCTGGAAAGTTTCTCTCCAGCAACTTTTTACTGCTTCTATAACTCTGGGGAAGGAACCTGGTGAATTGTCTAAGTTTCATCTTTCTTAAACTTGTTCGTTTGTTTACATCTCAGTACAACGAGAGTCTCTCTCCTTCCCTCCAGGAGTTAATGTTCAGTTCAGAGGAAATTGTTGCACAGTGGTGGAGTACGCAGTTGGAAAGCGATTCCATCATGTTACTCAGAACAGTGCACAGTTTAAAATTTAGGAGTTGTTTCTGGAATTTTTCCATTCAACTTTTTCAGATAATGGCTGTCTGTGACTATCTGGATATGAACTATACTTGCTTTCCTGGACCTTTCCTATGGTGCACTATGAACATCCTAAGGGCAGGTTCTGTTTTGGTACATATCAATTGCTAGTGTAGCAAAACAAATTCTAAATAATCAACAAGTGTCTTGAAGTGAGCCCTTTGCTGATTTAGTAAGCATGAAGGTTCCTGGCCCGTAGAGACCTCTTTGCAGCTAACAGCCCAAAAGAAATGACAGACAGGACCCAGAAAACGGTATAAGTCTTCTCTCCCATCTAAGCAGTTATGTTCTCATATTTACTTCTCTCTCTGTCCCTCCTTCTTTCTCTTTCTCATTTCTTCCTGGCCTCCCTCCTCCTTTTGTGGTTATAAGACCTTAATGTTTTCCTTTCTCACTAACGCTGAACCTTCAAAATTCCTCAGAAATATTTTTTTACTTCTTTGAGACAAGATTCTTTATTTATCTGGGATGCAAAACGTAGACTGGGCTGGATGACCAGTGATCTTCAGGAATCAGCATGTCTCTCCCTCCCTGGGAATCACAAGTACTCACCACCACCTACTACATACATTTTTTTACATGGGTTCTGGGGCTCAGCCTCGGGTCCTCATGGTTAGCCATGCAATGACATTTTATATTATTATTATTTTAAACTGACACATCTTTTAAATAAATGAACAAACTATGCTTTAATTTTGTCTGCATAGTCTCTCTTTTGATCATTCTTCATTACAGAGGCACACATTAAACTATTACAATTTCCTTTCATCCTAAAGACTTTCTCCGAACAGTTATCAGTGTTCTCTGTTGGCATGAAGTTCCAGTATAGAAGTCTTTATTCAACTTTCATCTTGAAAATTTTTACTAGATTACTAGAGTTTAACCACTTTTTCCATTTCTCAAGGCTTTTAAGGCGTCTTTCTATTGTTGCTTGTCTCACAGTGTTTGGGTAAGAAATTATAGATCTTTACTTTTGTTACCTTAAAGACACACATATTTTATTCACAGGCTGGGAAATGTTCTCATCACAATGATTTTCAGAATCACCATCATCACAAGGCTCCTTATCAAGCTTTATTTTGTAACCATAACTGGTAACTTTATAAGTTTCATCAGATTATCCTAGAACTCACTATGCAGCTGAAGATGGCCTTAAAAATATTTATCTTCTCTCATCTCTTTTTGTCTCTGAACAAAGAGAAGTAGAGAGATTATTAGAAATGACAGACTGTATGATTAAATGTACAGGAAATGCTAATGGGGGAGGATATGAAGGATTTGTAGGTTGTTTTTCTTTTGTGAACTACTCAGTTCCATTCATGAAATAAGGGACACATAATGAGACTTGACTACTAATTAATTTATATTTAGAGGGGAGAGTTGAGCCAAGTTTGGAGTGTCATATCTTTATTAACTTAGTTATTCAGTCATTTAGAAAACACACGATTTTCTGTTATGTGCCAGACAGGATGAGAAGCACTGAGAATATAGTCACAAATGTCATACAAGAATCTGTTCTTGGAAACATACATAAAAGAGCCGAAAAGACACAAACTGACCCCTGCATAGATGTAGCCCATGGCAGTTCAGTGTCCAACTGGGTTACATAGTAATGGGAAGAGGGACTACTTCTGACATAATCTGATTGGCCTGCTCTTTGATCACCACCCCGGGGGGGGGGGGCAGCCTTACCAGGCCACAGAAGATGACAATGCAGCTACTCCTGATGAGATCTGATAGACTAAGATCAGAAGGAAAGAGAGGAGGACCTCCCCTATCAGTGGACTTGGGGGGGGGCATGAGTGAAGAAGGAGGTGGGAGGGTGGGACTGGGCTTATGGGGGGATACAAAGTGAATAAAGTGTAATTAATAAAAAATTAAAAAAAATTATAAAACAAAACAAAGCAACACAGCAATGTTCTTTCCTAGCTGTGGTCCCAGGTCTGCCAGGTCTGATATATCCGCTGGAGCAACAGTGACTTAACTGTTATGAGGAAAATGAATTGCTCTTTGATTGACTTGGAGGCCAGTTCCACAGAACAGAATTTCTGCTTCATGCTAAAAACCCAAGCAAAAGCTTTGGCTAGGGTGGTCATCAGCTCTAACAGGGAATCGCCTACTGATGTTTTGCTAAATGCACATGTTTTACAATTGCATCCAAAATATTTATGCTCCAATCCATAGATTCCTGCTGATGTAAGTTGCGGTCGGAAAGCCTATCTCCCATTCCTCTACCCCTATTGGATAGAAGTTAATGCAGAGACTCATTAGTGTTTATAATGCAGAAAGAAAGTGTTAACTTGCCATACCCAAGTGGTACATCTGTTTAATCTCCAAGCCTCAGGGAATATTGCTCGAGAGGAGCAGAAAAAGATATCATAGTGGATGATGGAGAAGAGTGCTGTGAAGTGCAGTCTTAAGGATATGACACAGTCATTACACTCATGGACATACAGCAGTTGTGGGCACCTGCACAAAACTGAGACATCAACATTTTATCATGGATGGAGGAGAGCTTCAGAAGGTTCCACTTCTTCTGAAAGAGCTACAGGCAGTTAATGTTTGCCGTGAGAGTCTTTCTTCAGTGGTTTAGCCAAGGAAATTTATTCATACTCTAGGAAATAACCCTTGAATCTTGCTTATGAAAGTAACTCTGGGGCCAGGTGTGGTGGCACACACCTGTAATCCTAGCACTTGGGAGGCAGAGACAGGCAGATCTCTGTGAGTTCAGGGCCAGCCTGTTCTATCAAATTAGTCTAGGACAGGCAAGGCTACACAGAGAAACTCTGTCTTGAAAACCAAAAATAAATAAGTTAAACAAGCAAGCAAGCAAGAAAGAAAGAAAGAAAGGAAGGAAGAAAGAGAAGAAAAAGAAAGTAACCCTGAGTAAACTCACTATATTACAAAATGACATAAGGTGGTGAAGTAAGGGGCTTGCTGATAAGATGAAAGCTTCAGTAGAAATGGGAGTGGTATAAAACAAGTCAATGGGGGATATATAAAATAAAAAGATTTTATATATTACTTATGAAATTACTGAAAAACAAAATTTTAAAATGTGAAAGGATGGGAGAATGGGGAATTCTCAGCTCGCAATAGTAGGAATGTAAATTAGTACACACTATATGGAACAGTGTAGAATCTCCTAGCTACTCTATTTTTAATATTTAAAGGAAATCTCTTCATATGTAGCATCATAGGTATGTCTGGAGGATGTCAGGGAAGTGTCACACAACTCAGACACAAGAAAATAAATATGTCATGAACAAGTTAACTTCATAGGAGTTGAGTATACATAGTGCTTGACAGATAGGATAGGGAAAGGGCATAAACGGTGAAGGTTTGTTCATCAGGGAAAATGGTAGAGTCATAAAGAAGGAATAATATCTCATACTCTAGTTTACTCTACAGTGACATCATATAATAACAATGCTTTTAGTATTTAAAAAAAAACCCCAGAAAACTTGAATGCTTTTTGTCACAAAGAAATGATGTTTGACTTGAAAGTTATTCTAGTTCCCTCGATTTGATCATATGTATAATAAAGGATCAATGCATATACAGATGCCATGTGTGTGTGCCTATGAATGTATGAATGTGGGTGTGTGTCTATGTGTGTGTGTGTGTGTGATACGGCAAATGTATCTGGTTGCATTCAGAGGACAGAGGAGCAGAGTGTGGTGATCGGTCAGCGTTCACCTTACTCCTTTGCAGCAGAGTCTCAATGAGCCTGGAACTAATCTAGCGACCAGCAATCCCAGCAATAGTTCTATCTCCATCCCTCATGGAACTGAAAGCCACTGTTAATAGAACACACCTAAATTTTTATGTAGTCCTGGGGATTTGAACCCAGGTCACCATACCTGTACAGCAAGTGCTCTTACTCACTGAGCCATCTCTTTAGCAAATTCCTCTTAGTTTTCTGTTAGTTTCCACAAACTGATGCTAAAACAACATATGTATATTATCTGACAGATGTAGAGCCCAGACCCCAATATTATGCTGTTCTGTGGTCCACATTTCTATTAGGGTTGCTAAGGGATGATTTTTTTTTCAGGATTTTCCTCCAGATTTTTATAATTCTTTGAAGTTTAAAAGCATAAAATAAACTCCAGTTGATATTCTGAATGTCCAAATTTCCATATTTATAAGAATACCTACTTTTATAATATAAATTTTAAATAAAATATTATTGATGTTCAAAGTCATATTTTATAAAAGGTAAGTTTTCACAGTGTTATAAGAAAATGTAAATATCTATGTATCCAATACCAGAAGAAATAAATGTATAAAAATAACATTAATGGATCAATAAGTGAGAAAAAATACAATAATATTAGGATACTTCAATGTTCCATTTTCAGCAATAAACTGAATAGCCAGAAAGAAAGTCAATTAGCAAAAAGTTATAGATTTGGGCATTACTATGGAGCAAATGTATAATAATTTATTACGTATTTAATGAACAGTTTAAGTTCTATTTACAAAAGAAATGATAAATGCTTAAGGAGTAGAAATGCTAATTACATGGATTTGACTGTTGCGAGTCATAATTGGTTATTTTAGTGTATCACAGAAACAAAGGAAAGATGTTCAGCTTGTGTTTGAAACAAAAAATAACAATAGCTATGTGAATAAGAAAATGAAGAATTTACTTGAACTTAAAGTGAAAAGAAACAAACATGACATTTTAATTAACTACAGTGTAATGCTTGTATTTTTATATGCTAATAAAACATGTTTGAACATAGTGGAAGAGGCAATACAAAGATTTTAAGAGCCAGAGGACAAGGTTTCTGCTATCAGTGGCTGCTATATTTGATATGAAAATTTCCTATATAATCTCAACACTATGGTTACCTCATCAGCCAGGATGACAGCAACAGTTGGCATGTCAGCGTGGAATGGAAAATCTAATGAGACTCCTCCCAACAGGTGAAAATTTGCATCCATCTAGGCAATCTTAAGCTGATGAAATTGAGAGAATATTTTTTTTTCAATCTACAGGCTTCCTGATATCTAACCCCAAGTGGTCATCCTCAAATACATAAACACATGAGCAACACACACACACATATGTGTGTATATATACATATGTATGTATATATATGTATGTATATATGTATGTGTATATACACATTGGGCGATTCAGAAGAAAAGCATATGTAAGAGGGATGTTGCCTGGTCTTTGGACTCATCTTAGGCCTGGGAACAGATGAAATTCTAAGCGTTTTACACATTCTTGCCATGATTGCTCTTCTGTCAGGGGAGTATCTCAGAGTTCCATCTTTCTACTTACCGTTTTTGAGGACCTCTGTGTAGTAACTTTTGTATTGCATGACCAAAAATAAACATAGCAAAGAGAGAGCCACTTATTTCATCTTATAGCTCTCGGGTCACACACTCTGTCAATGAAGGAAGTCAGGTCAGGAACTCAAGGTAGGAATCTGGAGACAAGAACCAAATCAAAAGCCATGAAGGAACACTGCTTACTGACCTGCTTCCACTGGATTGCTACCTCAGAACTACCTGCCCAAGAAAGGTTCCATCTGCAGTGGTCTGGGTCCTTCCACAGCAATCAAGAAAATGCCCTACAGCCAGGTAAGTGCAGCTATGCCTGTAATCCCAGCACACGGAGAGGTAGAGGCAGGTGCATCTCTGTGACTTTGAGGCCAATCTGGTTTGCAAAGTGAGTCCAGGACAACCAAAGCCACACAAAGAAACCCTGTGTCAAGAAAGAAAGAAAGAAAGAAAGAAAGAAAGAAAGAAAGAAAGAAAGAAAGAAAGAAAGAAAGAAAGAGGGAGGGAGGGAGGAGGGAAGGAAGGAAAAGGAAGGAAGGAAGGAAAGAAAGAAAGAAAGAAGGAAGGAAAGAGAAAGAAAGAAAGAAAGGAGAGAGAGAGAGAGAGAGAAGTAAATGACCTAACCAGCCAGTATGGGCACAGACCTTTAATCTCAGCACTGAAGAGGCAGAGGAAGGCAGATCTCTGTAAAATCAAGGTGATCTTGGTCTTGAGAGCCAGGACAGCCATGCCATGACTATGTAAAAACACCCTATCTCAAAAAAGGGAGGAGAGAGAGAGAGAGAGAGAGAGAGAGAGAGAGAGAGAGAGCCAGGGAGGGAGAAAACCCTCTAAGGACCAGTCTAAAGGGTAGAGGGGACATTTTCTCATTTGAGGTTCTTTCTTCGCAGATGACTCTAAACTGTGTCAAGTTGGCTCAAATCAACAAAAAGCCTAACCAACACAAAGTTCTTTTATGTGGGCTGCCACAGAATGCTGTAGCCCAGATTTAGGGTGGTCCTTCCTGCCTCAGTGTGTCTATCAGCTTTGGTTTTAGCTGATTCTGTATTAGTCAAAATGAAAAGTAAGTTTATCTATCACAACTTCCGGCAGTTCCCTGCCCCCTGGAAAATTCTCTATCCTGCTCTAGCCATAAAGAAATTCACGAAACTTTCTAGTTTCACCATTGATTCTCCTCTAGAAGACCCAACAGTACTGGTTACATTGTTATTAGACTGTTTAAGTAGTATTCCTTGTAACCTCAGTATTGAATTTTAAATGAAACCACTTTACAAGACCTTCCCCAAGGTGTTAAATGACATTGATGTTTGAGGAGTGAGAACTAATTCCTTAAGGAAAGATTTTTGATGTGCTGGGGTGAGTTGGCAGCTGGGCAGGGTTTCCCGTTTTCTGAGGAGTTAGAGGAGGAGGCTATAGGGGGAAGAAAGAAAGAGGGTGGGACTGGCAGGAGAGGAGGGAGGGGCTACGAATGAGATGTAAAATGAAATACTTAAAAACTTTCTTTTTTTTTTTTTGAATTTTATTTTTTTCTTATCAGTTACATTTTATTAACTCTGTATCCCAGCCATGTCCCGATCCCTCTTTCCCTCCCAGTCCCTCCCTCCCTCCCTCATCTCCACCATGCCCCTTGCCAAGTCCACTGATAGGGGGGACCTCCTCCCCATTCATCTGATCCTGTTTTATCAGGTATCTTCAGGACTGGCTGCAAAGCTCTCCTCTGTGGCCTAACAGGACTGCTCCTCCCTTGGGGGTGGGGAGGCCAAAGAGCCAGTCATTGAGTTCCTGTTAGAAATAGTCCTTGTTCCCCTCACTATGGGAAACCAATTGGTTACTGAGCTACCACAGACTACATCTGAGCAGAGGTTCTAGGTTACATTCATACCTGGTCCTTGGTTGCATGTCAGTGTCAGAAAAGACCCTGTGCCCAGATATATTTGGTCCTTGTGGAGCTCCTATCCTTTCCTCATCAGACTAACTCCCCTTCTTTCTTATGATTCCCTGTACTCTGCCAAAGGTTTGGTCATGAGTCTTTGTTTTGAAAACACTGCTAGTTAGAGTTTTTCAAATGCGCTCAGTAGACTCCTGTCATATGTTCAATACGCATCCCATCTGTCTTTCTAAACGAGGATTGATAATCTTACCCCATGTCCGCTAAAAACTTTATTTCTAAAAATGAAAAATATGGTTATTTCTGTAGGGAATTAATTCATTCAACTGCAAGTTTTCTTTCATCTTCAGAGACATGGCTGTTTCGACTAGCTTTGGAAACATAAGCAATATAAAGTATATATATATATATATATATATATATATATATATAGAGAGAGAGAGAGAGAGAGAGAGAGAGAGAGACTTGCATAAAGGAAGCTTAGGAATTTCAGAAAATATGTTCCACTTAAGTTTTATATATGCTATTTCTGTGATAGAGAGAAAAAAGCTTAGCTCTTATTGAGTTAGTGGCCTTATTACTGGATTATAAAATAGGAAGCAAAAGAATTCATGGAAAAAAAGATATTTATGAGTTTTGTAATAAAGTTTAATATTTTCTGCACAATAGAGCTAAAATTAATACAGTATAACTACTCAAGCAAAATGGAACCTGTAAAATAATTTGGTTATAAAACTACATTAACCAAGATAAGTGAGTAAAAGAGATGAATGAATGAGAACAAAATATGAGACACGTGTAAGAAAATGTCGTAATGAAACATGCACCTAAAGTAAGCAAAGAAATTATTGTGCCTTTAAAATATAAGCGTGTATGAATACAAAATACAAAAATATAGATATATTAAAACACTCTTATTTTGTTTTGAATTTTTACAAATGTATTAACACTATTAGCAATATGAAACTTTGCAACTGTGTGCCCAGAGGGCTTGTATTTTGCATATTATGAAATAAAAAATCACCTTCTTGGATGAGAAAGTAAACTGCGTACTATGACTAACAAGTTTGAAACTTACCTTGTCTCTAAGAAACACATACTTCAATTTGGTTTTATTTGTAATTACAGATTTTTTTTTTTTCATTTTACCAATGCCTATATTATCACACTCTAAAACTTTCATAGACTACTTTAAGGAAATACTCTTTTTTCTTAGTTTGAGGGTTTTTTTTTTTAAATAATTTCATTCATGAGTATTGTATTTATGTTGTTTAAATCTTTCTTACCCTCCAACACCTTCCTTGCCCACTCCTATCTCTCTGAAATTCATGGTCTCTTCTTCTTTTATATATTTACTATTGATAGTCAATACTATAGGATATGTATATATATATACACACACACACATACATACATAAACACACATATACACACATACATATGGCTCTTCTATGCTGTACCCAAATTCATGACTCACTGAAAGGTTATGCTTAAGTAAATTTAAGTGTTATCCTCCTTTTCTCATCCCCTTTACCCTATTCCTTAGAGTATGGGAGGCCCTCTACCTAGACACATAAGCTCATCTATCCACATGAGGACTGAATTTGTCTTCCTACTCTGTGACCTGATAGGGAGGTCCCAACAGAGGAAAATGATCAAAAAGCAGGTAACATAGTCCATGTCAGAGATATCCTCTACTCCCCTAACTAGTGGGCCAACATGCCCATCAGGCTTATCTTCTTGGGGTCTGTGCAACATAGTATGACTATCCTGTACTATATGACTAAAAAAAGCTTACAAGTCAGTCTATACCATGTGTGTCTTTCTGCTTCTGGATGGGACTAGGAGGAGAAGAGGAAAGAGCCTATGACCTAGGTATAAATTGGATTAATTAATTAATGAAAGATAACAAAAACATATTTAAGTTATTAATAAACCCACACACCTATGAATACTCGATTTTTGACAAAGAAAGTTCACTTAAGAAAGAAGCTGAACTATTCACATTTTATGACATCAGCCATCAGTAGTTACTTCAATGTGAAAGCAATAAAATAAAATTAAATATCTCATGGCTATTTTTTTTTTAAATATCTTCAAATGGCAGTGTTAGGAGAGGGGTGTATAAAAATGATGATGAGAAGCATGGCTTGTTGCTCTGTGCAGTTTTTCTTTTTGAGGAGTCACCTGTAGCAAATAATAATGGTATATCTATACTTTTAAAATAGAATTTAGTGAAAAATAGTAGGACATTACCTTGAAGTTTTACTTATAGAATTTTTTTTTTTAAATGTGAGGTAGCATTAGATTTCTGTCAAAATAAAAGAAGCCAAAACCATTCAATGGAAAAAAGACAGCATCTTCAACAAATGGTGCTGGTCCAACTGGATGTCCACATGCAGAAAAATGAAAATAGATCCATATTTATCACCCTGCACAAAACTAAAGTCCAAGTGGATTAAAGACCTCAACATAAAACCAGATACTCTAAATTTGTTAGAAGAAAAAGTGGGGAACAGCCTAGAACTCATTGGCACAGGAGACAACTTCCTGAACAGAACACCAACAGCACAGGCTCTAAGAGCAACAATCAATAAATGGGACCTCATGAAACTGAAAAGCTTCTGTAAAGCAATGGACACTGTCATCAAAACAAAGCGACTGCTTACAGATTGGGAAAGAATCTTCACCAACCCTTTATCTGACTGAGGACTAATATCGAGTATATACAAAGAACTAAAGAAGCTGAAAAGCAGCAAACCAAGTAATCCAATTAAAAAATGGGGAATGGAGCTAAACAGAGAATTCTCAACAGAGGAATATCTAATGGCAGAGAAACACTTAAAGAAATGCTCATCCTCATTAGCCATCAGGGAAATGCAAATCAAAACGACCCTGAGATTTCAATCCACACCCATCAGAATGGCCAAGATGAAAAACTCAAGTGACAACACATGCTGGAGAGGTTGTGGAGAAAGGGGAACCCTCCTCCACTGCTGGTGGGAATGTAAACTGGTACAACCACTTTGGAAAGCTATCTGGCGCTTTCTAAGACAATTAGGAATAGTGCTTCCTCAAGACTCAGCTATACCACTACTAGGTATATACCCAAACTTTGCTCAAGTACACAAAAGGGATACTTGCTCAACATGTTTATAGCAGCTTTATTTGTAATAGCTAGAACCTGGAAACAACCCAGATGTCCATCAACGGAGGAATGGATATAGAAATTGTGGTATTTTTACACAATGGAATACTACTCAGCAATCAAAAAGGAGGAAATCATGAAATTTGCAGGCAAATGGTGGGATCTAGAAAAGATCATTCTGAGTGAAATATGTCAGAAGGAGAAAGACAAACATGGTATACACTCGCTTATATAGACCTATAAGATATGATAAACATAATGAAATCTATACACCTAAAAAAGATAATCAAGAGAGCGGACATGGGGTAAGATGATCAATCCTCGTTTAGAAAGACAGATGGGATGTGCATTGAACGTATGACAGGAGTCTACTGAAGGCATCTGAAAGACTCTAACTAGCAGTGTTTTCAAAGCAGATACAAAGACTCATAACCAATCCTTCCGCAGTGTACAGGGAATCATATGAAAGAAGGGGAGTTAGTATGATTGGGGAAGGATAGAAGCTCCACAAGGACCAAATATATCTGGGCACAGGGTCTTTTCTGAGACTGACATTCGACCAAGGACCATGTATGGATATAACCTAGAACCTCTGCTCGGCTGTAGCCCGGGTAGCTCAGTAACCAATTGGTTTCCCATAGTAACGGAACAAGGACTATTTCTAACAGGAACTCAATGGCTGGTTCTTTGACCTCCCCACCCCAAAGGGAGGAGCAGTCCTGCTAGACCACAGAGGAGGACTTTACATCCAGTCCTGAAGATACCTGATAAAACAGGATCAGATGAATGGGGAGGAGGTCCCCCCCCCCCATCAGTGGACTTGGAAAGGGGCAGGGTGGAGATGAGGGATGGAGGGTGGGATTGGGAGGGAATGAGGGAGCGGGATACAGCTGGGATAAAGAAAATAAAAAAGAAAAAAAAAGATTTCTGTCAAAATAAAAAACAACGAATTGTTGTTTTTCAAAATAATATTAGATAGGTATGTTTGCCTTATTCTTGTGATTTGTAATAGCTAACAAGAGAAATATGAGCATTTTTTTGTTTAGTACAAATATTTTTTTTCTCTAAAAATATATGTTTGGAAAAAAACTCAACTTCTTAGCTTCCCCCATATTTTAACAATGGGTGATATTTTTTTCTGCTCAACAGGAAACAAAATTTATTTTATAATAAATACTCATGCTAAAAAACAAACAAACAAAAACAAACAAACAAAGCAGAGTGAGTAAGTCTTTCATTGCAAGCCAGTATGTAGCACTCCTCCATATCTTTTGCTCAGGTTCTCCAATCAGGTCTCTATCCTGACATGCTATTGTAACGGACTACAACCGTAAAATGAAATGAGCTCCTTCCTTCCAAGTTGGCATTGGTTATAGTGTTTGTACAAGCAATGGAAAGCAACCAAAGCAACCCAAGCTTACCTAAAATCCCATCACTTGCAAGGTGGAGGCAAAAGAGTGATAGCACGGTGGATCCACACCAGTCCACATAGGGAGGTCAGGGTCATCTAGTGCTTTATTATAGACCTTTTTTTTTTTTTTTTTTTTTTTTTTTTTTTCAGAAAACCAAAAACACCAGTAACAAAACAATAATATTTAGAACATTTTCTTTGCAGTGGTATTTCATGTTAGTGGTATTTTATTCGACTTCTGATTGATTAAATAAAACGGAATGAGCTAATGGCGAGATGAAAGTAATATAAACGCAGATTTATGACATGCAGCGCAGGACAGAGAAGGGGAGCTAGGCAGAGGTGGCAAGAAAGGCAAGGGATGGGGGGAGGAAGGAGCCAGTGGAACCAAGATATCTGGATTATATAATGAAAGGCTTCTCGGAGAGAAGCTCCGCCCATAGGTAGAGGGCAGAGTGTACCAGCCATGCCCTGCAGCGGGTAGGGACTTAGTGACTTCACCTTCAATCATTTCATTTTTCAATTTAAGATAAGCGCCAAGACTTCCACCCTGCCCTCCCCCACCCCCGATGAGAAGCTCTTTTCCCTGTTCTTGAAAGCGGACACTGTTTCAGGGCTTTAGTTCCTATCTGAAGTCACCGCATGTATCACTGTGTAAGGCACATGTGGCCTGAGATCCTTGAGGACACGAATCCCATTCAGTCTGCAACATCAGCTGGTCTGACGCTCTGATCTGCCAGAGATGATGTTCGAAATATATTTTATGAGTTGACTGCTGTCTGATGAACACATTTTTTAGCTTCAAATCCTTGTTTATTTCCTCAGATCTCTCTGCCCTGTTCAGGGCAGACAGCTACAGACAGCACATTCCCAGTGGTTCTTTACAGCTCTCTGCAACCGCAAGTTAAAACCATTTCAGGTGCTGGAGAGATGGCTCAGTGCTTCAGAGCAGTGGTTGCCCTGCTCTTGTAGAGATCCTGAGTTCAATTTTCCATCCAAAAAACCCCTCAAAAGTGGGCTTCTGATGTCTGGAATTGGAGCTTTGTGACATGAGCTTTGGCTCTTGGAGGGAGTGCCATCATCTCAGATGAGAAAAATTAATTAAATTGTATATTTATCATTGTACATGGTATTACATGCACTATTGTTTTTTTGTTTTGTTTTGTTTATTTTGGGTAAATAGTTAATAGTATGAGACCCATGACTTTTCCAGACATCCTTACTGCTGTTTTTACCTCCCTTGCTCTTTCTGTGTTCACCTTCTGCCTTCCAAATGAGCCTCTCTTTCCAATTTCTCCTATCATATAATTTGTATCCTGCCATTCCCCTTTACCTTCCTCTTACTTTCTTTATTTATCTCTATCTCTTTCACTGAGGAGCCCCTCCCTCCCATTTCCCTATCAGATAATGTGTATCATGCTATTCCCTTATTGTTCACTCCTTATACTAGCCCTGGGCTGTTTTACTTTCTTGGTTTTTGTAGTTACTACAGACTATGAGCTCATATCTGAAGATTTGGAGTTACAAGCTCCAATAAGAAGGAACAAATTCTGTTTGTCTTTTTGGGTCTGTGTTATCCCAGTCAACATGATCTTTCCTAGTTCCATCCATTTACTTGCAAATCTCAAGATTTCACTTTTCTTTAAAACTGAATAGTATTTCATATACCACATGTTCATATTCTCATTACAATAAAGATAATACACAATGAATCAACACCCAACACTGTGCACTTTTATGAAAATCAGTAATAAGAAAAGGATGTTCATCCCTCCTCTTCCTATTAAATACAATATGTGAAGTCTTAACTAGATCAATAAGAGAAGTTTAGAAGATAATGGCATTCTAATAGTATAAGAAGAACCCACACTGTCCTTTTTTGTATATGAAACAAATGTAAAAATCCTTAATATCTCCATCAGAAAAATTTTACAGCCAATAAATATATTAAGCAAAATAATAAGATGCAAAATTGACATACAAAATTTGATCATCTTCTTATGTAGAAATGACAAATATTTAGAGAAAGAAACCAAGGAAACAGTACCATTCACAATACCTTAATTGATTTTCTATCTATCTCTACTTTTCTTTCTTCTTTCTTTCTTTCTTTCTTTCTTTCTTTCTTTCTTTCTTTCTTTC
>NW_026596147.1:4320397-4356935 GCF_907164565.1 Psammomys obesus
TTCTTTCTTTCTTTCTTTCTTTCTTTCTTTCTTTCTTTCTTTCTTTCTTTCTTTCTTTCTTCCTACTTACCTACCTATCTACCTATCTTGGGATAAATATAATGAAGTAAGTGAAAGATTTGTTCAAAATACTTGCAAATATACAGAAAAAAAGAATTTGAAGAAGATATAAGAAGATGGAATGATCTCTGAAATCCCAGGCTTATGGATTCAATAGATTAGTAAAGTAAAAATGAAAAACATACCAAAAGCAGTTCACTGATTCAATGCAATTCCTATCAAAATTCTAATGTAATATTTAGTAGAAATTAAATAGCATTACCTTAAATTTTATATAGAAATAATGTGATGCCGGACAGCCAAACTATTCCTGAACAACACAAAATTTCTAGAGGTATCACCACCCTCGACTTTGGGTTAAGCTTCAGATATAATAAGAGAAAAGAGAAGAAGACAGGGAGGAAGAGGAGAGGAGGAAGAAGTAGAAGAGAAAGAAGAAGAAGAAAAAGAAGAGGAGGAGGAAGAAGAGAAGGGGGAGGTAAAGAAAGAAACCAGAATGCTAGCAGCATAACAAGAGTCTTACTAGAGTAGACTTAAGGATGCATGTATAAAACCACATTTCTACAGTCATTTGACAAAGATACTAAAAATACACATTGGAGAAAAGACCATCCTCATCAAATGTTGTCAAACTACTTAGCTACTACTACTGCAGAGTAGAAGACTGGAACTCAATCTTTATTTCTCATTTGCACAAAACTCAACTTCAAATCAAAGACTCAACACAATACACAATGCTTTGAATCTGAAAATAGGAAATACACATAAAATCCATGTCATAGGCTATCAAATAGTACCCCAATAACAAAGGCATTAAGACCAACAGGGAACAGGACAGGAGCCTACCACAGTGGGCCTCAGAAAGACTTTATCCAGGAGGGTATTGAAGCAGATGCTGAGACTGATAGCCAAACTTTGGTCAGAATGCAGGGGATTTATGAAAGAAGGGGGAATTAGTAAGACCTGGAGTGGAAAGGAGCTTTACAAGGAGAGCAGCAGAACCCAAAAATCTTCACCTAGGGGTCTTTTCTGAGACTGGTACTCCAACCACAGACCATGAATGGAGATAACCTAGAACACCTGCACAGATGTAGCCAATGGCAGCTCAGTATCCAAGTGGATTCCTTAGTAAGGGGAACAGGGACTGTCTCTGACATGAACTCAGTGGTTGGTTCTTTGATCACCTCCCCCTGAAGTGGGGGGGACAACCTTACCAAGCCATAGAGGAAGACAATGCAGCCAGTCCTGATAAGACCCAACAGGCTAGGGTCAGATGGAAGGGGAGGAAGACCTCCACTATCAGTGGACTGAGGGAGGCTCATGGGAGGAGAAAAGGGAGGAAGGGTGGGATTGGGAGAGAATGAGGGGGGGGGGGCTACAGTTGGGACACAAAGTGAATAGATTGTAATAAGTAAGTAAGTAAGTAAGTAAATAAATAAATAAATAAATAAATGATAAATAAAGGAAGACTGTAAACAATGGGTGGGGAGAGGAAAAGAGAGTAGCCGGGGCTGCACATGATTAAAGCACATTACGTAAATGTACTTAAATATCACAATAAAACCCATTATTTTGTATAATTAAAAAAGCAAGACCTAATGAAATTAGAAACAACAGCAACAGCAATCTGTAGAGAAAGAGATACCATTATATAAAGAAAAAAATTGAAAGAATAGAAAATTTCTTTATGAGATATATATCTGGCAGAGGCTTAGTATTTTGAATATACAAAAACTTCAAAAATATCATGAAGCAAGCAACACAATTAATAAATTGACATGGCACTAAACAGAGAGTTTTTGAAAGCTGAAACAAACATGTTTGAGAAACATTTAAAAACCCATTGAAAGTCCTTTTCATCAGCAAATACAAATTAAACGCACTTCGAGATTCCATCGCATCCCAGTCATATCAACTAAGGTCAAATAAAATAACAACAGCACTTGGCTTGGATGTGGCAATAGGAGGAGACTCATTCTCTTCTGGTTCCGGTAGTACGAACTGGTGTAGTCATTACAGAAATCAGTCTAGAGATTTCCCAAATGTAAAAATAGATCTACTATATGTTCCGGGTATACAGCTCTTGGACATATGTCCAAAAGACTCCATATCTTGCTCTAGAGATACCTGACTGTTCAGGGTCATAGATGTTCCATTCACAGTTATCAGGAAATGGATACAGCCTAGATGCCAACCAATAAATATATGAGTAATGGAATATAAAGAGGCTTAAGCTGAAAACAAATACCCTTAGTGATCCAGACCCAGAAAGAAAACTGTCCCATATTTTCTCTCATTTGTGAATGTTAGGTTAGAATCTTCATGTATGCGAGTTTCACTGGTAATCCCCACTGAAGTCAAGATGTTACTATAGGTCCATGAAGAATTTAAGGAGTGAAGCACATGGAGGGCATTGGTATAAAGTGTTCAAATGGACAAATGGAATAGGAAGGGTGACATTGATGTAGGGGACCAGAGGGAAGGACAGAAGAAGGAGTGTGGTATGAGATAAATAACAGTAAGTGCCTTTCAAATAACTCGTGGAAGCTTACACACACACGCACACATGCACACACACTCACACACACATTTACATATGTACATTTATACACACATATATATTTACCTGTGTAATACTACATACATGGATGAATGTAGACACAGGTAAATATATATTCAAAGAGAGAGAGAGAGAGAGAGAGAGACAGAGAGAAGAGAGAGAGAAAGAGAGAGAACCTATCATGAAGCAATGATATCTCTCATTAGACACCAGAGACTAACACAGAAGCCCTGGGTCAGGACTCGGTTAATTCTTTAAGAGTTGTTGGTATGTGACATCTCATAATCCCAGAAACAAGCAGGCTATTGCCATTGACCGTAGTGTTGTACAGGTGCTGACAGTACTGCTGAGGAAGCCAAATACTTTATTCGTTGTAAATCAGGCCGGTGCTCACCTAGAAACTTCATTTTTATCTCTTATCTTTCAACATTTCTGGAAGGAGCTATTCATACTACTGTAAAAATAAAATAATTGTCAAATACATACAGCTCTGATCTCTGTGAGCTACAAATAGAAGCTGTCATGATGTTGGAGAAATAACTGAATGGAAATAATCCACAAAATTATGATATGACACCATTATTGATCCCAAAGCCTGAGGGTACAGAGCTCATAGTCCCAAGCATCTCTCAACCCTCATCAGAGAACTTTCTATTTGTAGTCAATGGTGATTAATACAGAGACACACAAGTGGCCGTGGTGCAGAATTAAGAGACTACAGAATGCTCAGTCACAAATGGTACCTGCCACGGCCCAGGGATCACTGTGCAATAGGGGGCAAAAAAATGTTGAAGAGCCAGAGGTGGTGGATGACTACAAGGAAGCGGCGTCTTCTGCACACAGCAGCTGCACTTGTAAATTCACAGTAATTACAACAGCATGCATGATACTTGTACAAGCCCCAGCCAGGCTAAATTCCTGCATGGAGGCAGGAACTGTGTATGGAATCCCACCCCTAGCTGCGAAGCTACTGGCAACTACTAGCTGTTTAAGAGGACTACATTTTCTCAGAATAGAGTCTCTGTAAGTCCACCAGTCTCCTTTGAAATAGTGGACATCCATAAATATTCGGGCAGCACAAATTGGTCTTGAAGGATTTAAAAAATGAAAACAGGTATATGAACCTGTTTTACTGAGAGATGGAATAGAGCAGGGATAAGTTGGGAAGGGCAATGAATTTGATCAAAATGCACTGTGGGAAACTCTAAGGAACTAATAAAAATAAAAGGGAGAGCAAATGATAGCAAATTGACTCAGGATGTGATGTGGCGGGAAGACATATTTACTGTTGGTGGAAGCAAGAGTCAGTGCAGCCATTCGAGAAGTCACTGGAGAAATTTTCCAAAAAGATAAAATTTGAACTACTATATGACGCTACTGTACTGTAGCAATCCTGGCAATGATTCCCAAATGCTTCAACATCTTATGGAGAGATACTTGCACACTGATGTTTCATGCAACTATTCCAATAAAAAGAAATGGAACAATAGAAGGAGGCCATCAATTAATGAATAGTGAATGAAAATATGATTTGTATATATGATGCAGTTATTTTTCAACTTACAACCAAAACAAAGAATTTTTCACACGTAAGAATGGAACTAGATATAGGGTTGATGAAGATCCTTTTCTAGTCTGTAGGCTGTCATTTTTCTCTGATGACAGTGTCCTTTGCTTTACAGAAGCTTTTCAGTCTCAAGAGGTCCCACTTATTGATTGTTGATCTTACAGCCTGGTGTTCTGTTCAAAAAGTTGTCTGCCAAAACAGGGAATAGAGCAGGAACCTAATATAGAGGGCCTCTGAAAGACTCTACCCAGCAGAGTATTGAAGCAGATAAACAAACTTTGGCAGAGTGCAGGGTATTTATGAAAGAAGGTGGAGATAGAAAGACCTGGAGGGGACTGGAGCCCCACAAAGAGGCAACAGAACCAAAAAAAAAATATCTTCACCCAGGAATCTTTTCTGAGACTGATACTCCAACCATGGACTGTACATGGAGATACCCTAGAACCTCTGCACAGATGTAGCCCATGGCAGCTCAGTGTGGGAAACAGGGGATGAAAGGGGAGGAGGACCTCCCCTAGTAGTGGATTGGGGAGGGGCAGGGGAGGAGAAAAAGGAGGGAAGGCAGGATTGGGAGGGCTACAGCTGGGATACAAAATGAATACATTGTAATAAATAACTAAATAATAAAGAACTCAAGAAATAATAAAAAAAAATGGCACTAGAAAATGTTATGCTGAGAAAGGTAACCCAAACCAAGAATTACAAACATTCAATGTTTTCACTCTTACTAGCTTCAAATATTTAGGTATTTGAGTTTACATTTATGTGGAGACTATGAATTTAGAAAAAGCTCACAAAATGGAGGAGGAATCTTGCCTGAACAGGTAGAGGAGCTAGAACACATATTGCATGTAAATAAGGGAGAGTGATATGGACTGAAGAAATGTTTGATTTGACATGAACTAAACCTAAAATAGAGGATGGAAAGAGGGTTTTCCCAAACTATGAAAGTGTAAAACATTCGTAAGTTAATCTCCTACTTTGTTAACTATTAGAAGGGTATAATTTGAATAAAAAGTGGAAAAGTTAAATGGTAGTCCCTGCATATATCTATAATGGAGTTTCCAATAGCCATAGATAGTTAAAACCAAATTTCAGTGGCAGGTTTGGGATACCTGCCTGAGAACCACTGGTCAATAAGGTCATTGAGCATCCCCAAATTCTTCAAGCTCTTATCATTGTGTTTTTTTTTTTTTCTTACTAGAACTAGATTGTGAGACTTTCTTGCTGAAGACAACGAACAGTTAGCACATAAAGAAATCAGGCTGAAATTAAGTTGGACATATTTTTCCACCAGCTGGAGTTCACAGTCCCGGTAGTTTGTATGCAGCTTCCTGGAGGAGGATAGTCAATAGCATTATAACCCACCTGTTGACTGGATATATGCTACAATATTGACTTGCCAGACAAAATCTACCCACTTACACAGTCGTGTCATGATGGTCAAGGAGATAACTGATCATTCCCTATTTGTGCTTAAGGTCTATTCAACCACGTAGAATTCATGACTTTATGGGGAAACCTATTACAGCTGATTTGAGAATTGTGTGTGTAAACAACCCACAATCTAAATATCTATGTTAATACCCACACTAGTGAGTATAACATTCCTGTTATTCATTATTGTGGTCAGTAAAATATTTTTACAATGGTTAGTTGTCAACAAAGAGACTCATAACTGGTCAAAATGAGAATAAGGAGTTTTGGAGTGTTTATTAATAATGAGACATCATTATCCTCTCCTCCTAGACTTAATAGACTGTAGAGAACATCTTGAAAGAATGCATGTAAGTGATAAGGTCCTATGAATGTAGATGAATACAATCTTCTATATACCATATGACTTGTAATAATGACTGCACAATAACTATAGTTACATGTGCAAAGCTTGCAAAAAATTCAGGCCATAATTATTCTATTATGGATGATGGAGGGTTATATTAAGCCACACTCCTCCCTGATAAGCTACTGGCAGTCAATGTTGGTAGAGGGAGGGTCATTTTATTCATGGGTGTAGACTCAGGCAAGTTTTTCTGTCATTCAGTAAATAACACCCCACACATGTTCATGTATTCAACACTAATGAAGCTCAGAGGGCCACAGTAGCACAAAAAGGATACAGGTGGGTATTTGTTCCCAAGAAGAAATGGTTCTGTGGGAGAGGATAAGAGAAGATAACGGGGTGAATATGCTCAAATTACTTTGTATATATGAAATTAATTATTAACAAATAAATATAAATTATTTTTAATTATGAGAAAACTCTGAGGCAATAGACCACAATGGTTTGAGGTCTATGTAAGGGATGCCACAGGCTAACAACTTCAAAGGAGGTAACCCATTCCTGGCACTAGGGTTTTTATTTGCTAGCCTGTGGTATCTGGTGGAAACATTGTATCTCTATTGCCTGATAACTGCCTTGAAACTTTTTTTTGATATGTATATAAATATATGAGAACAAGCTTCTTATATAACTTTTTCAAAAATGCTTTTAGTAGTACCTTACAAGACTTGATATTAAGATATTATTTCTCAAGACACCACATATTCAAATCAGAGAACATGTTGCAATGAAAGAGCTTTCTCACAGTGCCTGGCTCTCCATGTTCTAGAAGGTGTTGTCCATACTCCTGGAGGAGAAAGTAATCCTCAACGTTACCAAGCTGTGAAACTTGTAAGCTACAGGAAATAGATGACCTCTGGTTGCAATAGTTGTATAAAAAGTTATTAGAGTAGCGAAACACTTTCTGATTGGATTTAAGACATGCCCCACAGGACAGAACACATGATCTTTTACAGCTATTGGGACATACAACCTTTCACTAAATAGATCCTGGGTACCAGAGGAACTGCTGCAGTTAGTCTGCTGAATGGCCCTACTGTGAAGAATGCTCCTAGTGACATCACTATGGCAGCAGTAGTTTAGCACATACCCCAAACCTCATCAGAGAAGCTTCTTTCAGTAGATGGTGGTCAGGATGGAGACCCCAAACTGGATATCATGCAGAGATTAGGGGGCTTCAGAGTACTTAAAGTGAAATGGAACTTTTTACAACACACCCCAAGGCTTGGGAATCTTTGCAAAAGCATTAATGAAAGATTATAGTATGGTTACCTTGTACTACAGGTCTAATATCCACTTATAAGGAGTGCATACCATGTGTGTCTTTCTGAGTCTGGATTACCTTACTCAGGATAATCTTTTTTAGTTCCGTCCATTTCCCTGTGATTTTCATAATAGCTGAGTAGTATTTCATTGTGTAAATGTACCACAATTTCTGTACCCTGCTGGGTAAACTCTTTTAGACGCCCTCTGTGGTGAGCTCCTGTTCTGTTCCCGGTCTTCTGCCTCTTCCACTGTCTGTCCTGTTTAACTTTCTGAGTGAGGATTGATCATCTTACCCAGGGTCCCCCATCTTGCTTAGCTTCTGTAGGTGTACAGATTTTAGTATGTTTATCCTGTATTATATGTCTAATACCCACTTATAAGTGAGTATATACCATGTGTGTCTTTCTGCTTCTGGGATACCTCACTAAGGATGATCTTTTCTAGTTCCTACCATTTGCCTCCAAATTTCATGATTTCCTTGTTTTTAATTGCTGAGTAGTATTCCATTGTGTAAAAGTACCACAATTTCTGTATCCCTTCCACAGTGGAGGGGCATCTGAGTTGTTTCCAGATCCTAGCTATAATGAATAAAGCTGCTATGAACATGGTTAAGCACATGCTGTTTTTGTATACTTGAGCATATTTTGGATATATGTCTAGGAATGGTATAGCTGGATCTTGAGGAAGCACTGTTTCTAATTGTCTGAGAAAGGGCCAAATTGCTTTCTAAAGTGGTTGTACAAGTTTACATCCCCATCAGCAATGGAGAAGGGTTCCCTTTTCTCCATATTCTCTCCAGCATGCATTGTCATTTGAGTTTTTGATCTTAGCCATTCTGATGGTGTAAGGTGAAATCTCAGGGTCATTTTGATTTGCATTTCCCTGATGACCAAGGACTTTGAGCATTTCTTTAAGTGTTTCTCTGCCATTCGATATTCCTCTACAGAGAATTCTCTGTTTTGCTCTGTACCTCATTTTTAATTGGATTAACTTAATGGCCCACTGAAAGCCCTGGAAAAAATAAAAATCAGATATACCCAACAGGAGGAGATGGCTGGAAATAATCAAACTCAGGGCTGAAACTAATAAATTAGAATAAAATAAAACTATTCCAAGAATCAACGAGACCAAGAGCTGCTTCTTTGAGAAATCAACAAGATAGGCAAACCCTTTGCCAAACTAATAAAAGGCAGAAAGAAACTATCCAAATCATCAAAATCAGAAATGAAAAGGGGGACATAATCACAGACACTGAGGCAATCCAAACAATCATTAGGTCATACTACAAAAGCCTATATGCCACAAAATTTGAAAAATCTAAAGGAAATAGACAATTTTCTTGCTAGATCTTATTTACCAAAATTAAGTCAAGATCAGGTAGTAATACTGAATAGTCCTTTATCGCCCAAGGAAATTGAAGCAGTCATCAACAGTTTCCATTCCAAAAGTAGCCCTGAGCCATATGGTTTCAGTGCAGAATTCTACCAGACCTTCAAAGAAGTGCTAACTCCAATTCTTTTCAAACTATTCCACAAAATAGAAAGAAAAGGAACATTACTAAACTCTTCCTATGAAGCCACAGTCACCTTGATACCTAAACCAGACAAAGACCCAACAAAAAAAAAGAGAACTTCAGACCCATCTCTCTTATGAACATTGACTCAAAATACTCAATAAAATACTTGCAAACTGAATCCAAGAACACATAAAAGATATCATCCACCATGACCAAGTAGGCTTCATCCCATGCATGAAGGGGTGGTTCAATATATGGAAATACATCAGTGTAATCCACCATATAAATAAACTGAAGGAGAAAACCCACATGATCATCTCCTTAGATGACAAAAAAGCATTTGACAAAATCCAACACCCACTTTATGTTTAAAGTCTTGGAGAATTCAGGAATACAAGGCACATACCTAAACATAGTAAAGACTAGGCTTGCTATACAGCAAGCCTATAGCTAACATCAAAGTAACTGGAGAGAAAAATCAATCCCACTGAAATCAGGGACAAGGCAAGGCTGCCCACTCTCTCCATATCTTTTCAACATAGTACTTGAAGTTTTAGCTAGAACAATAAGTCAACTAAAGGAGATCAAGCAGATACAAATAGTAAAGAAAGAAGTTAAAGTATCACTATTTGCAGATGATATGATAGTATACATGAGTGACCCTAAAAATTCAACCAGAGAACTCCTTCAGCTGATAAACACCTTCAGCAAAGTGGCTGGATACAAAATTAACTAAAAAAAAAATCAGAAGCCATCCTGTTTACCAAAGACAAAAGGGCCGAGATTTGTTGCTTTTTAACTTCTTGAGTTCTTCATATATTCTGGATATTAGCCCTCTGTCAGATATAGGGTTGGTGAAGATCCTTTCCTGGTCTGTAGGCTGTCATTTTGTTCTGATGACAGTATCTTTTGCTTTACAGAAACTTTTCAGGTTAGTGAGGACCCATTTATTGATTGTTGATCTTAGAGCCTGTGCTGTTGGTGTTCTGTTTAAGAAGTTGTCTCTTGTGCCAGTGAGTTCCAGGCTCTTCCCCACTTTTTCTTCAAACAGATTTAATGTGTCTGGTTTTATGTTGTGGTCTTTGATCCACTTGGATTTGAGTTTTGTGCAGGGTGATAAATATGGAACTATTTTCATTTTTCTACATGTAGACATCCAGTTAGACCAACTCCATTTATTGAAGATGCTGTCTTTTTTTCTTTGTATGGTTTTGCCTTTTTGGTCAAAAATCAATTATCTGCAGGTGTGTGTTTATTTCTGGGTCTTCTTTTTTATTTTATTGATCCACCATCATGTTTTTATGCCAGTGTCATGCAGTTCTTATTACTATTGCTCTGTAGTACAACTTGAGCTTAGGGATGGAGATACCTCCAGAAGATCTGTTGTTGTTTTAGCAGGATTGTTTTAGTTTCTGGGTTTTTTTTTTTTTTTTCTGTTTTTCCATATGAAATTTAGACTTGTTGTTTCAAGTTCTGTAAAAAATTGTGTTGGTATTTTTGATGGGAATTGCATTGAAACTGTAGTTTGCTTTTGGCAGGATAGCCATTTTCACTATGTTAATCCTACCAATCCATAAGCATGGGAGATCTTTCTATTGTCTGATATCTTTTTCAATTTCTTTCTTCAGAGATTTGCAGAGTTTTTTTGTTTGTTTGTTTTGTTTTTTTCAAAAAAGTCTTTCACTTGTTTGGTTAGATTTACACTAAGGTACTTTAAGTTATTAGTAGCTACTGTGAAAGGTATTGTTTTTCCAATTTATTTCTCAGCCCTTTTGTCTTTCATATACAGGAGGGTTATTGATTTTTTTTTGAGTTAATTTTGTATCCAGCCACTCTGCTCAAGGTGTTTATCAGCTGAAGGAGTTCTCTGGTTGAATTTTTGGGGGTCACTCATGTATACTATCATATCATCTGCAAATAGTGATACTTGACTTCTTTCTTTCTGATTTGTATTCCCTTGCTCTCTTTTAGTTGTCTTTTTCCTTTAGCAAGGACTTCCAGCACTATGTTGAAGAGATATGGAGAGAGTGGGTGGCCTTGCCTTGTCCCTGATTTCAGTGGAATTGGTTTAAGTTTCCCTCTGTTAAGTTTGATGTTGGCTATAGGCTTGCTGTATATTGCTTTTACTATGTTTAGATATGTGCCGTGTATCCCTGATCTCTCCAAGTCTTTAAACATGAATGGATGTTGAATTTTGTCAAATGCTTTTTTGGCATGTGGTTTTTCTCCTGCAGTTTTTTATATTGTGGATTACAGTGATATATTTCTGTATTTCGAACCACCCTTGCATGCCTGGGATGAAGCCTACTTGCTTATGGTGGATTCAGTTTGCAAGTAAATAAAATATTAAAAGTAGCAAGGAAAAAAGGCTAAGTAACCTATAAAGGTAGACTTATCAGAATCACACCAGATTTCTCATCAGAAACCATGAAGGCCAGAAGGGCCTGGACAGATGTCATGCAGATTCTAAGAGACCACAGTTGCCAACTCAGACTAATATACCCAGCAAAGCTTTCAATGTTTTTTTGCATCAATGTTCATAGGAAAGATATGTCTGAAGTTTTCTTTTTTTTGTTGGGTCTTTGGTTTAGGTATGAAGGTGACTGTGGCTTCATAGAAAGAGTTTGGTAATATTCCTTCTGTTTTTGTTTTGTGGAATAGTTTGAAGTGAATTGGAGTTAGCTCTTTTTTGAAGGTCTGGTAGAATTCTGCACTGACACCATCTAGCCCTGCGCTTTTTATGCAGGGGAGACTTTTGAAGACTGCTTCTATTTCCTTGAGGGCTATAGGACTGTTTAATCTATTTACCTGATCTTGACTTAATTTTGGTAAATGGGCTCTATTAAGAAAATTGTCCATTTCCTTTAGATTTTCAAATTTTGTGGCACATAGGCATTTAAAACAGAATCTAATGATTCTTTGAATTTCTTCAATGTCTGTCGTTATGTCCCACATTTCATTTCTGATTTTTCTGATTTGGATAGTTCTCTCTGCCTTTTAGTTAGTTTGGCTAAGGTTTGTCTATCCTGTTGATTTTCTCAAAGAACCAGCTCTTTGTCTCATTGGTTCTTTGTATTGTTTTCTTTGTTTATTATTCATTGATTTCAGCTCTGAGTTTGATTATTTCTAATCCTCTTGGGTATGTCTGCTTCTTCTTTTTTTTTTTTTTCCCCTAGGGCTATTAGGTATGCCATTAAGTTGATTGTATGAGATGTTTCAAACTTCTTTCTGGAGGCACTTAGTACTATGAACTTTCCTGTTAGCATTGCTTTCCTTGTGTCCCATAAGTTTGTGTAAGTTGTGCGTTCATTTTAATTGAATTTTAGGAAGTTTCTAAGTTCTTATTTTTATTTCTTCCCTGACCAAGCTGTCATTGAGTAGACAGTTGTTTAGTTTCCATGCATATGTAGGCTTTTTGTTATTTCTGTTGTGGCTGAGGTCTAGTTTTAGACATGGTGGTCTGATAGGATACAATGGATTCGTTCAATCTTCTTTTATCTGTTGAGGCTTACTTTGTGTCCAACTAAATGTTCAATTTTTGAGAGGGTTCGTGAGGTGCTGAGAAGAAGGTTTACTCCTTTGAGTTTGGGTAGAAAGTTCTATTGACATCTATTAGGTCCATTTGATTTAGGACCTCTGTAAGTGCCCTTATTTTCCTGTTTAGCTTCTGTTTGGATGATCTATCACTTGGTGAGAGTTGAGTGGTGAAGTCTCCCACTGTTAAGGTGTTGGGATCATATAGTGATTTAAGCTTTAATAATGTTTCATTTAAAAATGCAGATGCCCTTGTATTTGGGGCATATATGTTCAGGATTGTGATATCCTCCTGGTGGATTTTTCCTTGATGAGAATGAAGTGCCCTTCCTCATCTTTTTTGTTTAACTTTGGTTGAAAGTTTATTACGTATTAGTTTAGCTACTCCAATTTGTTTTCTGGGTCTGTTTGCTTGAAAAACATTTTTACAGGCCTTTATCTTTGTTGCAGTGGTGTGTTTTTTGGATGCAGCAGAATGCTAGATCCTGTTTCCACAACCATTCTGTTAGTCTGTGTCTTTGTATTGGAGAGTTGAGTCCATTGACGTTGATAGATAACAGTAACCAATGAATGTTAGATCTTTTTACTGTCAAGTTGGTGGTATTACTGTGTTTCTATACTTGTTTTCTTTTAATTTTTTTGCTGTGAAGTTACCTATATCCTATATTCTCTTGGGTGTAGTTGATTTCATTGGATTGGAGTTTTCCTTCTAGTATCTTTTGTAGGGCTGGGTTGCTGTGTAGATATTATTTAAGTTTAGTTTTGTCATGGAATAGTTTGGTTTCTCCATATCTGTTGATTGAAAGCTTTGCTGGGTATATTAGTCTGGGTTCACAAGTGTGGTCTCTTAAAGTCTGCATGACATCTGCCCAGGCCCTTCTGGCTTTCATGCTTTCTGTTGAGAACTCTGGTGTGATTCTGATAGGTCTACGTTTATATGTTACTTGGCCTTTTTCCCTTGCTGCTTTTAATATTTTATATTTGTTCTGTAGATTTAGTGTTTTGGCTATGATGTGAAGTGAGGAGTTTCTTTTCTGCTCTAGTCTATTTGGTGTTCTGTAGGCCTCTTGCTTGTTCATGGACATCTCTTTCTTTAAGTTTGGAAAGTATTCTCCTATGATTTTTTTGAGAACATTTTCTGACCTTGGAACCTGAAATCTTTCTTTTTCATCTATTCCTATTATTCTTAGATTCTGTGTTTTCATGGCAACCTTAATTTCTTAGAGGTTTTGTTTTCAGAACTTTTCAGATTGTATTATTTCTTTGAGAAATGTTTCATTTCCTGCAATTGTATCTTCAGTGCCTAAGCTTCTCTCTTTCTTCTCTTGTATTCTGTTGGTGATGCTTAGCTTTGTGGTTCCTGACCTTTTCTCTAAGTTCCCCTGTTCCAGGGTTTTCTCTGTGTTTTGTTTATTGATTCTAATTCTTTTTTCATGGCTTGAAACATTTCCTTGAGCTGTTTGAATGTGGATTCCTGTCTTTCCATGATGGCATCTATTTTTTTTTTGTTGTTGTTGTTCATTTCCTCTGTATATGCCTCTACTTGTGCCTTTACATGTGCCTCTATTTGTTTGGCTGTATTAGCCTGTATTTGAGAGTTTTGTTTGTTTCCTCTTTATGTGCCTCTAATAACTCAATAAGCATAGGTTTAAAATCATTTTTCTGTGGGTTTGATTAATTAAAATGTCCATTGATTTTTGGGGTTGCTGGTGAAGCCATAATGTCCTGATTTTTGTTCCATGTGTTCTTATGCTGACCTCTAGCCATCTGCTTATCTGTACCCTTTGCTGTTTGTTCCGACTGGGTCAGTCTTTCTCTGGAGTCTTGAATATTGTTCAGGAAGTTGAGAGAGGTCCACTGGTTGGAGAGTGGATGGTGGTGTTTCAGCTGTAGCTAAGGGAAGAAGGTTGCAGGCACATGTGTCCAAGTGTGGGCATGTGCGTGTTAGTGTGCCTTTAAGGTCAGGGTGCTAGACCATTTAGATACCTGGAAGCATGGAGCTTAAGCACAGTAGGCAGTGCTTGCACTTTTTGCAGGTACAATGAATATGCACAGGTACTCTCAACACCTCAGTGTCCTACAGGCCTGTAGGACCTGGTATTCAGATCTGTCTGGGCTCTGTAATTGTTTGCCTGGACTCCATTGGAAGACCCACAGAACAGGGGCTTCAATATTGAGAACGCTGTCTCAAGGATCCCTATGTTGCCTACAGTGCAGCTGTGGGTGGGAGGGATCTGTTGTCTGGCTGCTAGCATAGAGGGACATTGGATCTGGGGCTCTGCCTATACTCACTTCTAGGCACACTCACTTGCTAGCAGGCCTAAGCAGAAAGCACAGGTGTTCCCCTTGTTTTCTACTCTTGGACTTAGACCCACAGGGGCAAATGAGAGTGTAGGAGATCTGTCAGCTCAGTGGTGTCCACTGTTTTGCCACTGGGAAGGGAGACTGGTACTTGTGGTAGCCACCTCTGCATACTCAGTCACTGAGCATGGAAGCTCCTGCTTCTTGCAACTACTGCCACCTCCTCAGAGCAGGGATGCCTGTGCTTTTGGCAAGGGGCAGTACAGGGGGGTTGAATATTCACCACTCTTAGTTCCTGGAAAATTCCAAGGGTGACCTGGATCCAAACTGTCCCAGCTCACAGATTGTTCCCTCTCACCCAGGAAGCCTCAGTGTTGATGTTCTCCCTCTGCTAACAAGTTTTGGAGTTTCAGATCCTGTGCCTCTCAGACATGGTGCATGCTGGTCGCTGCCATCTTGGACTCCCTGCTCATCCCTTTCTTTAGACTAAAACAATGTTTCTTGTATTTACTTTTGGTTTGGTTTGTTGTACACAATGTTCCTAAACAGAAAATATTCCTGTTTATGTCTTAGGAATGTTTTCTTTCTTTTTCAATCATACAATTGTCTTCATATGTGTAATATTCTAAATTGAGGCAATCATAGGGTTTTAGGACTTGGAATGGCATTGTTCTAGACACTTCTGATTTTCCAAGTTTCTACTGAGAATTCAGCTATGGATGATGAAGATTGGATGATATTTGAAGAATCCTAAAGCTTCTCTGTAGTGCATGCTGTTTGGTTAGATTAGTCAGTACTTTGAGAATAAGATTCTGTATGACCTTATTTGTTTTTAACAGTTAATAAGGAATTTTACATCATAAAAAATAGGATTTGTTTATATTTATTTATTCCAATACAAATTTGTATATATCTTCTTGATATCATTTTATAGTCAAACAAACTGGCTAAGAATTTGATGTCAGGAATTATCATTTTCTATTACATATTTTAAGGGGAAATATTCAAGCTTAAATTGTCTTTCCACATTGATAAAAGAAAATTATGAAACTCTCTCTTGAGCATAGGACAAAAGTCTACCCTAACTCCATAATGAAAAACACTCATCTCTTGAGTTGGCAAAGGGAGCTAAGTGGAATGTGTAGCTCTCTACAGTGGTTCTGGAGAGCAGGAGGAAGGAGGTATGGATAGGTAGTTGTTTAGGGTTTTGTTGGCTGATCCATAGATGTAGGAGGCTAATTCCTAAGGATAGACTTTGGTGCTAGAATCTCTCAAATATGGTGGAGGCCTCGGAGACCTGAGATAATAATTATGGGTGTGATATTTCATGGTTGTGCTGAACCTTTAGGGAGTACTGTGGTGTTGTGCTGGATGCATTTCTGTCAGCCTGACACATGTAGTCATCCTGTGGAGGAATCCTTGATTGAGACAATACCCCCATAAGACCGGGCTATAGGCAATCCTGTATAACACTTTCTCATTTAGTTATTGACAGTTGCAGGGGGTTACGCATTGTGAAAGATGCCACCTCTGTACTGTTAATCCTTGCTTTTTTAAGAAAGGCTGAGCAAGCCAGGAGAAGGAAGCCAATAGGCGGCCACCCACCACAGGCTGCCCATCAGCTCCTGCCTCCAGGTTCTTCTCCTGCTTAAATTCCTATCTTGACTTCCTTAGTTGATAGATAGTGGAAAGGAAATATAAAGCTAGATGAACAATTTTCTCCCCAAGTTGCATTGGTCACGGTGTTTTATCACAGCTACAACAAGCCACAAGTTGTCCCACACAGGACAACTGTGTGGAAAAATCACCTGCAGAGTGAGAGCTGCTGATACCACCCAGGTGAGAGATGAGTCCACAGGGAGCATGACATTCTCTCAGGTTTCCAAATTCACCCTGGGTTTCCTAGAGGCAGGCTCTAATAGACAGGAATTGGCATGAGGAAATGGGACTTAAAGGCTCCCTCTTTCTGCAAGACAAAGCAGAAAGAAAAGGTGCCTTGGCTTTAGAACTGAGAGACCAAATACAAAGAAGCACATACAGATGCCAATGGCTTGTACCATGCTTATGGAAGACAGACAGCAATTCTATTAAAAAAATAAGGCAAAAATTGCTCAAAATAGAAAAGTATAAATATAATAGGACCTCTTATTTGGTGGTGAATTCTCTTGATACTCAAACAAGGGAGGTCTCAAGAACTTCTGGACTAGGATTTCAAACACACTCCACAAGGATGAAGATTTTCTGTAGGGAGGGGAAGGAGGACAGAGGGCATGCAGAGAGAAGAGAAACTGTGGCCTGGGGTATCTCTGAGACCTACAGCAGGATAGGTACCTTGGAGGATATGGAGGTGACACTATCGGAGACTCCTACTAGTGAGGGACATAGAGACTGAAGAGGCCAACTTCTAACTAGATAGGAGTCCGAGTAGAGGATGGAGAACACCAAACTACTCATAAAACATCAACCTAAAATTTACCTTGCCTACAAGAAGTTCAGGGATAAAGAAAGAGCAGAGACTGGTGTAATGTCCACCAATGCCTGGCTACACCATGGAAGAGAGCCAACCCCTGACACTATTAACAACCCTCTGTTAAGCTTGCCAACAAGAGCCTAACATATCTGTCCTCTGAAAGGCCCCACCCAGCAACAGATTGAAACTGATTATGAGCTTCACTGCCAAACAATTGGTGTAGCACAGGGAGCCTTGTGGAAGAGTGGAAGACAGGATAGAAGGACCAGGAGGCAACAGGAGCTCCACAAGAAGACCAACAGAGCCAAGTAACATGGGCCCAAGGGGGGAAGGCCGGTAGATACTGAAACGCCAACAAAGGACCATATATGTGAAAGACCCCAGCCTCACACTAAGTTAAACATAGCTAACGCCATTTTGTGGGACACCACTGTTTTGTAAAACTCTAAAGGCTAGATGGGAAACTAAAAAAATTACTAAGAAACCCAGTTGTGTCACCCACTTGGGATATCTGCGGTCAGGCTGCCCCAGTTGAGCTAAAAACAGTTTATATTAATCACCCTCATGGATATCTGTGAGACTGTTCCAGTTAAGATAAGGGTCCTAAGGAAAACAACAGATGGCGGGCCACGTCAAGGGGTCATCATGACTGTTTCGACCACCCAGTTCCTGGAATCTTGGTGTCCCTGCCAAACTCTGTTCTGGGATCAGCTGTAGACTAGAAGCTGAGATCTGGACTTCCTAAAAACTGACCTGATTGCTCCCTGCCTCTTCCGGTGGATCAACTGACCAGATGCTTGGGACTGCCCTATTGCCCAACCTTTGACTGGCATTTCAGCCTCCCTAGTCCCTGATGCCTATGGTCCAACGGTCAACATCGAAGAAGCTCCAGAAGACGGATCTCCGCCCAAATTCCCCCTAACAGGCTGAAATGCTAAGTCAAAAATGGCTCCCTGACATTAGCTATTATCTAGAGCATCTGCTTAGCTGCTGACCATACTAGATTGATAAGAGATAACATGGCTAAACTCAGAGAAAGACTCAAACAGAGACAACAATTCTTTGAGTCAGGACAGAGCTGGTACGAGAGATGGTTTAGTCGGTCCCCCTAGATTACCACCCTGATCTCCTCCATTATGGGTCCCCTAATCATAATTCTCCTGATTCTACTAGTTGGGCCTTATATTCTAAATTGGCTGATCCAGTTCATAAAAGACCGGCTCTCTGTCATACAAGCGTTGGTGTTGACCCAGCAATATTATCAGCTCAAACAGCAGGGGACAGAAGTTAACTCTTCCTAGGCCCGAGAATGGAAGATTCCATTCTAAGTTAAAAGAAAATGGGGGAATGAAAGACCCCAGCCTCACACTAAGTTAAACATAGCTAACGCCATTTTGTGGGACACCACTGTTTTGTAAAACTCTAAAGGCTAGATGGGAAACTAAAAAAATTACTAAAAAACCCAGCTGTGTCACCCACTTGGGATATCTGCGGTCAGGCTGCCCCAGTTGAGCTAAAAACAGTTTATATTAATCACCCTCATGGATATCTGTGAGACTGTTCCAGTTAAGATAAGGGTCCTAAGGAAAACAACAGATGGCGGGCCACGTCAAGGGGTCATCATGACTGTTTCGACCACCCAGTTCCTGGAATCTTGGTGTCCCTGCCAAACTTTGACGCAAACCGTGGTCTCATGTAAACGTACCAATCAGCCCCCTGTAACCATGCTTCTCGCTTCTGTACCCACGCTTCTGCTCTAAAACCCTATAAAAACCCCAGCTTTTCACCCAGGGGGCGTGCAAAGTTCTCCCGAGTGACCTTGCTGCCCCGGGTACCCGTGTATCAAAATAAAAGCCTCTTGCTGTTTGCATCCGAATGGCCTCGTTGTTCCTTGGGAGGGGGTCTCTCAGACAGAAGATACCCTCCGGGGATCTTTCATATGGACTGGCCATAGACCCCATACACACATGTACACAATGAACACTTTTGTCTTCATGTGGGTTCCATAGTAAGGAGAATGGGGGCTGTCTCTGACAATGACTCCGTTGAATGCTCTTTGATCACTTGCCTCTAGTGGGATTGCCATGCCAGGCCACCTGGTGGAGGATGCACTCAATCCTGATATGACTTCATGTGCTGGGATGGGTAGGTGGGAGGACTCCCCTTTTCTGAGAGGGGAGGGGAAGTAGGATACTAGGAAGAAGAAAGGAGGGTAGGACTGGGAGGAGAGGAGGGAGGGAGCTCTGACTGGGATATAAAGTGAATAAATAAATAAATAAATAGTTCACACATTTATACCTGAAAGAATTTTTGTAGGATATTTTTTTAATTATTTCTTTTGTGTTCTCTTTTTACCTTTGGTATTTTTTTTTGCATTAAAAATTCAAGACTGAGGTTCTGTATTTGAAGTGCAATTTTAGCACCAGATGCTGGTTCTGGTGCTGCTGGTTACCTTTGTTTTAGGTATTGTCTTATCTTCATAATTGTGATAATTAATAAAAATACGCATATCACAAAGACAGTGAGAAAAACCAGTACAAATATTACCCAATTAGGAATTCGATGTTTTTCTGGAGGTGGTCCACTCTCTACACTACCACCAAAGCCATATTGTAGACAGTATGGTGGTTTCCACCAAGAATCACAATGGCAGTGGTTTTTACTGTTACAGACACCATTCATATTGCATAATCTTTCTGAACAGTTACCTAACAGAATGGACTTATCGACACACTTCCTGTCAATGCATATACGGCCTTTACCACAAGGTGTTCCGTCTGCCACTGCTCCAGGGTCAGCTATGCTTATTCCAAAATGATAGTCCAAGGACCAGCAGGTGGAACTATTTAAATGAACCCAATGCAATGTTTCGTGCTCTCTTCTAGGAGGAAGCTCTGTCACATTTTCACACTGGATCCTTCCACACAATACATCAGTCCTATTGCATCCTATGTAGGTATAGCTATTGTTACCACAGTTACCAAAACGATCACCCTATTTGTTTATTTCCATGTAGCATCTTTCTTCTCCACTCCTGGCTTCCTTGCCAAAAATCTCCTGACATTGTACCTGATGATTATGGCATGCATCTTTATAGCAATAGCCACCATTTCTGCAAGGGCTTCCATCCTCTAGGTACACATCATCTGGACAAGCAGCTGAAGTTCCATTGCACCACTCTGGCAGGTCACATTCATTTTTCACTTTTCTACACACTGTGCCTGTTGGAATGAACTTGCAGCTTTTGCAGCAAAGCCCAAAAGCACATTGTGCACCAGGTTTGAAAACACAGTCCTCGCTACAACATGGATCATTTTGACATGACTCAGAGGTTCCACAATCACACTGCTCTCCTTCCTCAACCAGGTTATTCCCACAGGTTTGCTTTTGTTCAGGTACTATCAAATCCGGAATATTGTATAAACAGGATCATGTCCCAGTAGTTGTAAACATTTCATTATAACTACAGTTATAATGAATCTATTGGAATCAGACTTGTATTCAGCCATTATGCAGCCCCTTCTCCCACAAGTGCAATCTTTGTCATCATGACGCATACCCAAATTGTGACCCATTTCATGTGCTACAACGAAGGCCATGCGTGACATGGAATCAGAGAGGAAACTCATAACTGCACAAATATCAAGTGTACAAACTGTACCTACGAGGGCTAGCCCTAAGTATACACCATATCCTTGCCGGGCAAAAAGATGGATGATATCATGATTAATACGATTGCCAATGTTGTTTTTCTTCCAATCACAGAAATCACTTAGGACATTAGAAATATCTCTTTCCACATTGATAGGATTTCTTTCATTCCACACTTCAAGTGTGCTTAAAACCACTTCAGTGTCTACTTGAAGATAATAACCATTTATTCCATTGATAATTTTCAACATATCTTGAAGACATTGTGTGGTATTTCCTTTTCTATGAACATATCGTTTATGATCTATTATCACAAAATATTCAAGATACTTGTGGTGTACCCACCAATCCCCATATTGGCTTTGGAAATACGTGGAGTCACTGCTTTCTCGAAGATTCATTTGTTGTGCTATTTCCTCTTCTGATAACCCACATCTCATGGGAATTGATTCTGACTCCTCACTACCCATTTTATAAGCCAGATGTTCAAATGCAGAAGTTGAGCTCTTGGGCATGATTTCATAAACTGTGCCATTTATCTCTAGTATGCCTTGGAAACTTCCCAAACAGGTTGTAAGAGCAACTATGGATTCTGGATCTTCGTCCACATAGCCATGGTAGTAGCAGTCATCCCGCACAAAAGGCTGTTCTGAAAGGATATCACCTTGGTCACTGTAGGTTAAAAGTAAGAAGTTTCTAGATATCAAGTTTTCCTTTGGTTTCATGGTGATAATATGCCTCTCTGCTCCAAAGTACAGGCTGTAGGAGAGCCAGCCTGGAGAATTATTGTGTCTCATAGAATCAGTGACCCTGAAAGGTATCACTACTTCTATAGGGCTACTGTATTTAGCATGTCCAGTTGTTGACCATGTGGAGAGGAAGAGCACCTTCCACAGCCAGAACATGATCCTCTTATGGACCAGGGCCTTAACCACAGTCCCCATGTCTTGTCAGAGAGCAAAAGGGAGAGCTTGAGAAGTCCTTTCTCTCCTAGTGCTTGTTCTATATGGTTGCATGCAGCACGGGCCTTTGATGGTGTGTCTTCTGACAGAGGTGATTCATCAGAGCATCAGGACTGAGAGAAACAGAGGTAAGAAAGTCACTCATAGGTATAGGTAAATCATGATCAAGTCAGATTACCAGAGATAAATGCAGAGAACAGGCTAAAATCAATTAGTCTTTGTTCCATGCTGTTTTAACAATGTGCTTTTTTTTTTTTTAATTTGTGGTAGAGTATACTTTGTCCTTATATAAATATATTTCTAAAACACTCAGAGTTCTTAATAAGATACTAATTTTTAATCAATTGATGTCATGCTCACAGTTTCTGAATATTCTAATTTTTTTCTTTCTTCAACAGCAACTATAAATATAACTGTAGATAGCTGAAATTTAAGGTTGTCATTGTGTTCATATATGTAGTGATTTAAATTGTAACTCTCCTCAAACAGTGTCCTGCATCTGAGTACATTTGTGTGTTCCTTTCTGTCCTCATTTTGTCATTGTGGTGGGAGGCAGAAACTTTTCTCAGGCTGAAACTTATTCTCATTTGTATTTTTTATAGTTTGTTTTTAATATGGTTGTGAGTGTGCACAACAGTGTGAACATGAACCTTGTGTGAATATTGATATACGTGTAAAGGTCACAATTCATCCTGGCTACTGAGTGTTCAGGAGCTCTACACCTTGTTTGTGCAATCACTTCTAAAGTTTGGTATGTTACTAATTCTTGGTGTGTTTGTATGTGTGTAAGCATGTGTGTGAGTATGTATGTCTGTGTGTATTTGTGTTAGTGTGTGTGTGTGTGTGTGTGTTAATAGAAGCCTAGCATTAGTGTTGGATATAATTCCTAGGTCATCATCCACCTTGGTTCTTGACCCAGAGTTGGTCACTGACATGCTACTTTCTAAAGAGGGAAGAATGACTTACCAGCAAGCCTTAGCAATCTGCACATTTCTGTCTTCTCATTGCTGGCATTGCTACAACTGGTCACCAACAAAGCATTTAATGGAGGTTTCAGGAATTCATTCTCATGTCTGTATGCTTTATAACATTCACTTTACCAAATGAGCTATCTCTCTTGTCTGGTATCTTTAGTGTATCAATATTTTGAAAACATTATTAAGGAACAAGATGCAGGAACATATAGAGTGATAGGAGCCAGGGCCAGAGAGGAGGAGGAGGAGGTCCTCCCCTATTAGTGGACTACAAGAGGGGCATTGAGGGGAAGAGAGAGGGTTAGATGTGAAGAGATCAGGGGGTTACAGCCAGGGTACAAAGTGAATAAATATAATAATTAATTAATTAATTAAAAAATCATTGTAAAAAAATTTTAAGGATAATAAAATAAAACTGTGATTAAAGTCTGACATGCTGGTGATTACCAAAAATTACTTTGATTTAGATTTGGTAATCATTATAGAGTGTATATTTCTGATGTAAAGAAAAGAATTATTCATTAAGAATCCAGCAGTGCTGGGATTGAATCAAGAAGAGTATATCAGAATTAATGATTAAAACTACAGTAGTGGATATGTTAAAAGTAAAGCTTAAAGGAAAAAAACACAGCCTCCATCCTTCCTTAGCTGCCTGTCGGTTTCCAGTTGCAATATCCATCCACCTGGTTCACACACTTTGTAGCCTGAGAGACAGCAGCAGGCTGTGTCCTGCAGTTAGCAAATGCAGGTCTAGGCAAGGAAGAACTTTTAAAAAACATTTCAGTGTATTATTATTTACTTATTTGTGCATGCAGTGTGTGTTTGTGTGTATACACTTGCCACTATGTGGGTGTATTTTCTCTTTTTATTTAATTATTTTTATTTTAATTAATTAGTTTACTCACTTTGTATCCCCCTGTACCTCCCTTTCTCCTCCCCTCCCAATTCCACTGTCCCTCTTTCCCATCCATGCTCTTCTTCCAGTCCACTAATAAGGGAGGTCCTCCTCCTATTCCTTCTGATCCTAGTCTATCAGGTCTCATCATGAGTGGCTGCAATGTCTTCTTCTGTGACCTGGTAAGGCTTGTTCCTCCCTAAGGGTGAACTGATCAAAGAGCAGGCCAATCTGTTTCTGTCAGAGACAGTACTTGTCCCCATTACAATGGAGCCTACTTGGATCCTAAACTGCCATAGGCCACCTCTGTGCAGGGATTCCAGGTCATCTCCCTGAGTGGTCCTTGGCTGGAGTCCCTGGCTTCTCTGCCAAATGGGAGGGGAACTGTGGTGTACAGAAGACAGCACAGAGCATCCTGTGACTATTGTTTAAAAACCTAAATCTTGGAAACAGATTGTCTTTGTGTCAACGCAGGTGAGAGGAGCAAGTTTAAATGCTTCATAAGAGAAGACTCAGGCAGAATGATGAACTTACAAGAAAGTAAAGTCGGAAAAATTGGCTTAAATTATTATACAACTTAGATAAAATACCATAACTGGTTTGAAATCCTGAAACACGAAGGCTGAAAGGGCTGTGCATTACAGGACGTTTGCAAAGATCTGACAACAGCTCTATTCAGCTCAGTCAAAATGAAATTAAGTCTTGGAGACAGAACAACTGCATTCAGGCTGAACAGTATTTTCTGAATTAACCAAAATGTATTGGATGTGCCCTGGGTTAGACTTCGATACAACTCCAAAACCCTGGAAAGTTCATCATCTTCCTGAGGAGCTTGCTTCTGCACTGAGGCATTTGAAAAAAGGGGAAATTTTTTTTTAAAGAAAGTGTTTTCTAAAACACACACACACACAAATGAAACTTAAAAAAATAATTCAGCAAATTCAGTTGTTCTTTACTGCACACAAGAATTGTAGTATCTAGAACTTCAGAAAAAAATATATTTCTTCCAAAATTTGGTACAACTATAACAACCTAGATTTCATGTTGGTTCTCAGAGATCAGCTTTTACCTTACCTTTTTCTTCCAACAACCTCATCAAATTCATTTACCACACAAATTCTCTAATCATATAGGATCTAGTGAATCACACTACATCTTTAGAGCCACCATAATAAATTAGGAGAGAGTGGAAATATTTAAGTAAAATAAATGCCATCCTCAAATGTGCAGAATTGGCAAGGAGGTGAGGGATGTAGGTGTTCACTTTCTAATTATTTGTGCTTCTGTGCTTTACTGAATCCTCTAAAGACTTACCCTCAGATGATGTGATGCTCATGTTCTTGTGCTGGTCTTGCTTACAAAAGTATTTTTCTAACTCACCTTAGAAACAGAGATGTTTGCTTGAGAATTCACAAGAGAATATAAATCCTTTATTTGTCTCTTGTGGAGCAAGTTCTAGATTCATGTGCTTAGCAACAGGAGCCTCCCATTTCATAGAATCTGGCAACTGGTGAGGTTCTTCCCAATGGTTCCTCTATCCCTTTAACAATGTTATTTGGTTTCTTCTTTCATGTGAGTAATTCTCACTTCCATCTCCTCATAGGCTTCAGTATTTCCAGTGTGAATACATCTCATTTCCTAACTTTTTTTTTTTCATACACTCTAAAATTAGCTGAGCTCTGGATTTTGTTCATATTTTTTTTTTGAAACTTTTATTATGTATAACATGTTCTGCCTGCATATATGCCTATAGGCAGAAGAGGACACCAGATCTCCCTGTAGGTGGATGTGAATGTCCATGTGATTGCTGGGAATTGAACTCAGGACCTCTGGAAGAGCATCCAGTGCTCTTAACCTCTGAGCCATCTCTCCAGCCCTGTGTTCATATTATAATCATTATTCCTTTTTATTTAGTGTTGGCATTAATAAGAAATACTCAAAGCACTTCAAATTATCGAAAATAATTTCACTGTAAGTAACTAAGTATCTGCCATTTGTTTCTCTTTCTCTGGTCAGAGTACCCCAGAGACATTGAGCATCTGGAAATGTAGATACATTGTTTATACAACTGATATTAAAATTATTTCATGCAATAAATTTATAAAAGAAAAGGTGGATAAATGCGCAGGTATAAATGTTTTGGCTGTGGGCTAGCTGATAACTGAGAAAACTTCAATCTAAGAGCAGTTGAATTCATGGTTCAATGGGGGTAAATGTTGGGAGCATGTTTATCTCCTGTTAGGATTACTAATATCTGGGCTCTTGGTGACCTGCTTGAGTGCTTCACTGACTCTTCTATCTTTTTATCATTTTTTTTGAAAATGTTATTACATTCTTTCCCACGCTGCAACTCCTGCTACATCCATCTCCTTCTTTCAACCCACCCAACTTTACCTTCTCTCTTTTAAGACAAAACAACCAAAAATAAAACCAAACAAGACAGGAAACACATGAAGTCTGTTTAGTGCTGGCCACATGTGACCAACATGTCTGCCTACACGTGAGTGTGTGAGTGATGTTGATGTAATTAATTAAACTCTATTGAAGAAAACCAATTTTTCCCCTTTCCTACAAATTATAACTTGCAAGTAGCTTTCTTGCTACAAGTGGGACATTTCAAACCTTTGTGAAGATATTTTTCATACAATAGAGTTTTTTCACATTTATCTATGGGTTGGATTTTGTGCTCACATCTCTTTCCTGTTGGGCTTTTGTGTAGATTGAGTTTGAACATCTCCTTTTTTTCCACCATTTTTTCTGTGTTCATACATGTGTCTATTCTATTGTGTCTGGAAAATGCTGTTGTCTTAATCATCCATGGGACTCTTAGAATATTCCCATTCCCTTAGCTTTGAGGAGAGGGTTTTGGTAAAGACATTTTATTTAGGACTGAGCACTTCAAAGTCTCTCACTGTCTGTGTATTTGCTCAGTTGTGGTGTCTGTGTTATTTACCATCCACTGCTTGAAGAAACATCTTTGATGAGAGTTGAGTAACACTCTGATCTATGGGTATATCAATATGCCATTAGGAGTCATTTTATTGTAATATTCATTAAGTGGCATAATAGGTGTAGGTTTCTATCTAGGCCACATGAAATATCTAGTCTAAATGTAAACACTATCAAGTCCGGGTCCCATATCACGGAGTGTAACTTAAATCCAATCACAAGGGGATTGGTAGGTCTCTGAACATTCTCACCCGTCCTTTCACTGTTGAATCCATGTGCTCGTCTTATAGGCACATCATTATTTTAGCTTGACATAGCTACATTACAGCTGGTTGAGACTGTAATTGTCTCTGCTCTCAAAGCAAATATGGCAACTTTAATATATATATATATATATATATATATATATATATATATATATATATGAAAGCTTGCCTGAAGGTTGAATTCTAAACCTTACTGTCAACTAGGTTTCTGTATGTTATATGCCACAAATATGTGGTATCATCATCAACAGTGTCTTACCATTAGTTATAGCTAGCAGCCAACAACATTGAAAAATATTCTGCAGTGATTGAGGGTCTGTGGGACCAGTTTGGTCAACAACTCAAAAGGATGTTATCTATTCTAGGAACTGGAAGTTTTATTAGGTAGCATCAGTCAGGGCACAGTCTCCCCACTATAATCATGACACCATTTAAATTATAGATAATATATATATATATACATATTATATATTCCTATTTCTACTAGAGATGTTGGTTTTCCTCTTCCTTTCATAATAGCTTTAATATTATTATAAATATAATATAAAAAGAAATTTAAAATTTAAAATTTTATTTTTAAATTAAATGTGTGTGCTGTCCTTATATTTCTTGGTACTCCCATCACCCATCCCCATTAACCATCCTGATTTAATTTCCTCTTTATTACTTTATATTTTTCCTGGGAGGATCTTCTATTGCTTCCTGCTTCCTTACTAGATAACTAACCTCTGTGTGTATTGAACATAAAACATACATATATAAACCATAAATGGCAACATCCTCTTAAGAGAAACATGCAATGCTGGCCTTGCCTTCCTCGGGATGATTGTTCTAGTTCCATCAACTTAGATTCATTTTTCTCAACAACTGAATAACATCCCACTGTGGAAATATGCTACATTATATTTTCACCAAGTGATGCTCATCTGGGATCCTTGACATTTCTGGTTGTTATGGTCAGCCATAAACATCGATTAATAATTATCCCTATGGTAAAGTGTTGAATGATTTGTGCATATGCTCATGGTTCAGACAGATATACCTTGTGGTAAGTTTATTTTCCTATGTTTGACGAACCTCTGTACCGACTCCCATCGTGGTTGTACTAGTTTTAGTAAGTAAGTGTTCACATTATCTCACCCTAGTCAGCATGTGCTACTTTTTTGCTGTATTAGCCTTGTCAATTGTGTCTGTAATAAGATGAATTTCAAAGTATTCAATCTCTCTTTCCTTTTTTTTCCTTCTCTCCTTCATTTTCTTTTCTTCTTTTTTTGTTGTCGTTTTGATTTTTTTTCAGACATACTTTTTCTGTGTAGTCCATGCTATCCTGGAATTCACATTGTAGACCAGGCTGGCCTCAGACTCAAAGATATGCCTGCTTCTGCCTACCCAGTTCTGGGATTAAAGGTATGTGCCACAGCTACCTAGAAACTTTTCTGTATTATTTTTATATCTGCACCATGTCCTGTTTGGGTTTTTTTATGTAGATGTCATAACAATTTTTTCTGATCACCCCATAATTCACTCTTTGATAATTTTCCACAATGATTTTCATAAGGTAATATAAACCGAAATAGCATAACTTCATTGGAAGATTCAGAGCCCAGAATTTCAATAATGCAATGTTTCCATGGACCCACTTCCTCTCATGTTGCTAAAGAATGATTAACCTAAGGATCCTTCTTTAGTCTGGTGGTTTCCTGAGCACTGGAACATTGTGCTCTCCGTTAACTACCATTGTCGGTGAGCACATTTTACTCCATTACAGCCACCATTTATGGTGGTTTGAATAGGAATAACTCCCATAGACTCATCTGTTTGAATGCTTGGTTTATAGGGAGTGGCATTATTAGAAGGTATGACCTTGTTGGAGTAGTTGTAGCCTTGGTGGAGAAAGTATGTCACTGAGGGGATAGGCTTTGAGGTCTCAAAGCTCAAGCTAGGCCTAGTGTCACTTTCAACTTTTGCTGTCTGTGGATCATGTAGAACTCTCAGCTCCTTCTCCAGCACCATGTCAACCTGCATGCTGCAGTTTCCCACAAAGACAATAACAGACTAAACCTCTGAACTGTAAGTCAGCCCCAATGAAATGTTTTCCTTTGTAAGTGTTGCTGTGGTCGTAGTATCTCTTCATAGCAATAGAAACTTTATCTAAGATACCATATAAAACAAACAAAAAACAACTAAAGACAAAACTATTTGAAGAGTAAAAGTTGCACATGACAAAACAACAATTTTATCATTATCCATTCAGCATTTATTGGATATCTAAGCTGTTTTGAATTTCTGTTTATGGGGGTGGGGAGAGATCCAAGATGGCGGTGAGCAGCGTGCACCGTTTTTGAGAGGCAGAGGATCTGAATCGCTGAAATTGGTGGGTGGAAGGTGAATTGAAGCCAGAATTTAGATATTTTAGCTTTCTGAAAGAGAAGGGATACCACAGCAGAGGAGAACACTTATAGATTCAGAGCATGAGTGGACTTCTCTGAGAATGGAGAGAGGCGCTTTTCTTGTCCAGGCCTCCCTCCGCCTTAGGGGAGCCTACACATAGTGCTAGTGAGCTGAGCACAAACCACTGCCTGGGGAACTAGACAGCAGAGGCAGGGCTTTTAGCTCCTCAGTGGTGGCAGGCAGCTGTGCTGGCGCACTGAACACCAACCCTTGGAGCCCACACCCGAGGTGTTCCCCCTCCCCTGCCGAGAACACTCTGGCTGAGCTCCTGAGCTGTGGAGTGCCTGAAACACAGGAGCTCCCACTCTGTGGAATGCCCTCTCCCACCCCACCCATAGCGGGAGATCTCACCACACGGAGCACCAGCCCCTCTGGAGATCCTGCCCCGCAGGAACCCATGCCCAACGAATGACTGCCACAGTCTCAGATTCTCAGTACAATCCTTCCTGGGTCCCAAGGCTCTGCAAGCGGCAGTACTGACTCCAAAGGGTCTCCCAGTCAGTGACTGTATGGACCATCCAACCCCTCAGTGGTAGATAGCCAGCTAAACAGCCACCAAAGTCCTGCAAAAATACCCAGGCACACCAGGTGTTGGGCCACCTAGGATGTGGACCACTTTAGTGTCTCCCTAGGACCTACCAGCAAGCACTTGGACACTCCAGTTCTGCAGCCACAGCTGGACTCCCTAGCTCAACAGCTGTAGCACCACTGAGCTGACTGAGCTCAACCTGCCATATTTGACTCAGCAGGTCCAATCCAGCCAGTAGTGAACAGGAAGAACCCCTGTGCTTCTCAATTTGACCTACTAGAGAGTGAGTATGTTCTCGAGTGCCTACAAAACCCAGATTCAGGGTGCTTCTAAGCTAGCAGCCAGACATCAGACCCTTCCCACCCACACATCCACTGTGGGAAACAGAGGGCCTTGTAGGACATTGAAGCCCCTGCTTTGTGGATCTACCAGTAGAGTTTACGCAAATAACTCTTGGAAATCAGTTAGAGAAGAATACCAGTAGTTGTAGGCCACAGACATACACAGGGAATACATGCCTGCAATCATCAACAGTACTTGTAATATCTTAAGCGCCTGTGACCCCTTCGATGCCTACAGGGCACCCCTCTCTCATACTAAAGGCCTCTACATTCTCTAGCACCCTAGCCCTCAGAGTACACTTAACGCACGCTCACACAGTACTCTTCATTAGTCCTTCTGTGCTTGCGGACTTTCCTACCACAGGTACAGCTGAAACACCAAAGCACACACTGAAACCACTGGATCTAAGTCATTTTCCTGAAGAATTCTTCAGACACCAGAGAAAGATCAGTCTGATCTACAGAATCCAGGAACAAACAGTGAATGCTACAGATAACCAAATGGCCAGGGGTCGATGAAAGAACATATCCAACATAAATCAAGACATTGTGGCTTCACTGGGAATCCCCAAAATTAATGGATACTCCAACTCATCGGAAACACAAGAAAATGAATTTAAAGCTATGCTTATCCAGTTATTAGAGGCACATAAAATGGAAACAAACAAATCTCTCAAAGAATTGGCCTCCCAATTGGAGGCAAAGAAAGAGGAAATGAATAAAGCTCACAAAGAAACAGAGGCAAATATAGCCAAACAAATGGAGGCAAAAGTAGAGGCACAACTAGTGGCATATAGAGAGGAAACAAAAAAAATAGAGATCATCTTGGAGACACAGGAATACACATCAAACAGATGAAGAAAATGTTGCAAGGCATGAAACAGAATTAGAATCAATAAAAAAAAAATACAAACTGAGAAAACCCTGGAGCTGGAGAACTTAGAGAAAAGAGAAGGAACTATAAAGGTAAGCATCACCAATAGAATACAAGAGATGGAAGAAAGAATCTCTGGTGCTGAAGGTACACTCGCAGAAATTGATACCTCTCTCAAAGAAAAAGTAAAATCAGAAAAATCCCAAACACAAAACATCCAAAAAAGCAAGGATGCCATGAAAAGATGAAAAATAAGAATAATAGGATTTGATGAAGGAAAGGATTCCAAGCTCCAAGATCCAGAAAATATTTCCAAGAAAATAATAGAAGAAAACTTTCCCAACCTAAAGAAAAAGATGTCCATAAACATGCAAGAGGCCTACAGAACCACAAAGACACTAGACCAGAAAAGAAATTCCTCACACCACATCATAGGAAAAAACGCTAAATCTACAGAAGAAAGAAAAGATATTAAAAGTAGCAAGGGAAAAAGGCCAAGTAACATATAAGGGCAGAGATATCAGAATCACACAGGACTTCTCATCAGAAACAATGAAAGCCAGAAGGGCCAGAGCAGAAATCATGCAGGCTTTAAGGAACCACAGATGCCAACCCAGACTACTATACCCTGCAAAGCTTTCAATCAACATAGATGGAGAAAACAAAATATTCCATGACAAAGCTGAATTTAAGCAATATCTAAACAATAAACCAGCCCTACAGAAGATACTAGAAGGGAAATTCCAATTCAACAAAAACAACTACACCCAAGAAAACATAGGATACAGATAATTTCCCAACAAAAAATTAAAAGAAAACATGCAATGAATCATAGTAACACCACCAACTCCACAATAATAGGAAATATTGTTCAATGGTCACTATTATATATCAAGAGCAATGGACTCAACTCTCCAATAAAACGACACAGGCTAACAGAATGGGTGCAGAAACAGGATCCAACATTCTGCTGTATCCAAGAAACAGACGTCTGCAACAAAGATAAACACTACCTCAGAGTGAAGGGATGGAAAGCTGCTTTTCAAGCAAATGGGCCCAGAAAACAAGCTGGAGTATTTATCCTAATATCTAATAAAATAGACTTTCAACCAAAATTAATAAAAAAAGATGTGGAGTGGCACTACATTCTCATCAAAGGAAAAATGCAACTAGAGGACATCACAATTCTGAACATCTATGCCCCAAATACAAGAGCACCTACATTCATAAATGAAACATTAGTAAAGCTTAAATCACACATCAATCCCAACACCTTAACAGTGGGAGACTTCAACACCCCACTATCACCAAGGGACGGATTATCTAGACAGAAGCCAAATAGGAAAATAAAGGCACTTACAGAGGCATTAATCCAAGGGGACCTAATAGATGTGTACAGAACTTTTTATCAAAACTCAAAAGAGAATAACTTCTTTTAAGAACTTCATAGAACCTTCTCCGAAATAGACCATATAGTTGGTACCAAAGCAAGCCTCAACAGATACAAGAAGATTGAAATAATTCCCTGTATTCTATCTGACCAACAAGGACTAAAGCTGGACCTCAACAACAACAGAAATAGCAAAAAGCCTACAAGCACATGGAAACTTAACAACTTGATACTCCGTGACAACTGTGTTAAGGATGAACTAAAGAAAAAAATTAAAGACTTCCTAGAATTCAGTGAAAATTAAGGTACAACATAACCAAATTTATGGGACACAATGAAAGCAGTGCTCAGAGGAAAATTCATAGTACTAAGTGCCTTCAAGAAGAAATTTGTAACACCTCATACAAGCAACTTAATGGCCCAATTGAAAGCCCTGGAAATAAAAGAAGCAGATATACCCAAGAGGAGCAGACAGCTGGAAATAATCGAATTCAAGGTAGAAATCAATTAATTAGAAACAAATAAAACTATTCAAAGAATCAATGAAACCAAGAGCTGGTTCTTTGAGAAAATCAACAAGACAGACAAACCCTTAGCCAAACAAACTAAAAGGCATAGAGACACTATCCAAGTCAGCAAAATCAGAAATAGAAATGAAAAGGGGAACATAACTATAGACACTGAGGAAATCCAAACAATCACTATGTCATACTACAAAAGCTTATATGCCACAAAATTTGAAAATCTAAAAGAAATGGAAAATTTTTTGATAGATTCCATATAGCAAAATTAAGTCAAGATCAGGTAGAAAGATTGAACAGCCCTATATCATTCAAGGAAATAGAAGCTGTCATCAACAGACTCCCTACCAATAAAAAGCCCTGGGCAGATGGATTCAGTGCAGAATTCTACCAGACCTTCAAAGAAGTGCTAACTCCAATTCTTTTCAAATTATTCCACAAAATAGAAACAGAAGAAACATAATCAAACTCATTATATGAAGCCACAATCACCTTGATACCTAAACCACATAATAACCCATAAAAAAAAAAAAGAGAACTTCAGACCTATCTCTCTTATGGACATTGATGCAAAAATACTTAATAAAATACTTGCAAACCAAATCCAAGACACATCAAAGATATTATCTACCATGTCCAAGTAGGCTTCATCCCAGGCATGCAAGGGTGGTTCAATATATGGAAATTCATCAATGTAATCCACCATATAAACAAACTGAAGGAGAAAACCCACATGGTCATTTCCTTAGATCCTGAAAAAGTATTTGACAAAATCCAACACCCATTCTCATTTAAATTCTTGGAGAGATCAGGGACACAAGGCACACACCTAAACATAATAAAGGCAATATATAGCAACCCTATAGCCAACGTCAAACTCAATGGAGGGAAACTTAAATCAATCCCACTGAAATCAGGAACAAGGCAAGGCATCCCACTCTCCCCATATCTCTTCAACATAGTACTTGAAGTCCTAGCTAGAGAAAAAACACAAGTAAGGGAGATCAAAGGGATACAAATCAGAAAGGAAGAAGTAAAAGTTTCATTATTCTCATATGATATGATAGTATACATGAGTAACTCCAAAAATTCAACCAGGGAACTCCTTCAGCTCATGAACACCTTCAGCAAAGTGGCGAGATAAAAAAATTAACTCAAAAAAAAAAATCAGAAGCCCTCCTGTATACCAAAGACAAAAGGCCCAAAAAAGAAATCAGGGAAACAACACCCTTCACAATAGCTACTAGTAACATAAAGTACCTTAGGGTGACTCTAACCAAGAAGGTGAAAGACCTGTTTGAAAAAAAAAAACTTCAAGTCTCTGAAGAAAGAAATCGAAGAAGACATCAGAAGATGGAAAGATCTCCTGTGCTAAAGGATTGCTAGGATTAACATTGTGAAAATGGCCATTCTGCCAAAAGCAATCTACATATTCAATGCAATTCCCAACACAATTCTTTATAGACATTGAAAGAAAAATTCTCAACTTTATATGGAGAAACAAAAAACACAGAATTTCCAAAACGATCCTGTACAACAACAGATCTTCTGGAGGTATCTCCATTCCTGATCTCAAGCTGTACTAGAGAGCAATAGTAATAACAACTGCATGGTATTGGCATAGAAACAGAAAGGTGGATCAATGGAACTAAACAGAAGACCCAGAAATAAACCCACACACCTATGAATACTTGAATTTCGAAAAAGATGCCAAAACCATACAATGGAGAAAAGACAGGATCTTTATCAAATGCTGCTGGTCCAAATGGATGTCTAAATGCAGAAAAATGAAAATAGATCCATGTTTATCACCCTGCACAAAACTAAAGTCCAAGAGGATCAAAGACCTCAACATAAAACCAGAGACACTAAATTGGTTAGAAGAAAAATTAGGGAAAAGGCTAGAACTCATTGGCACAGGAGACAAATTCCTGAACAGAACACTATCAGCACAGGCCCTAAGAGCAACAATCAATAAATGGGACCTCATGAAACTGAAAAGCTTCTTTTTTTTAATTTTTTTTATTAATTACACTTTATTCATTTTGTATCCCCCCATAAGCCCCTCCCTCCTCCCCTCCCAATCCCACCCTCCCTCCCCTTTCTGCATGCATGCCCCTCCCCAAGTCCACTGATAGGGGAGGTTCTCCTCTCCTTTCTGATCTTAGTCTATCAGTTCTCATCAAAATTGGCTGCATTGTCCTCTACTGTGGCCTGGTAAGGCTGCTCCCCCCTCAGGGGGAGGTGATCAAAGAGCAGGCCAATCAGATTATGTCAGAGGCAGTCCTTCTTCCCATTACTATGGAACCCACTTGGACACTGAACTGCCATGGGCTACATCTGTGCAGGAGTTCTAGGTTATCTCCACGAATAGTCCTTGGTTGGAGTATGAGTCTCTGGGAAGTTCCCTGTGTTCAAATTATCTTGTTCTGTTGCTCTGCTTGTGGAGTTCCCGTTCCCTCCAGCTCTTACTATTTCCCACTTCTTACATAAAATTCCATTCACTCTGCCCATCAGTTGTCCATCAGGCTCAGCATCTGCTTTGACAGTCTATACTGCAGAGGCTTTCAGAGGCCCTCTGTGGCAGGTTTCAAGGTTTTTTCCTGTTTTCTTCTGGCTTTCAGAGGCCCTCTGTAGCAGGTTCAGAGGTTGTTTCCTATTTTCGTTTTCTTCTGATGTACATCCTCTTTGCCTTTCAGGATGGGGATTGAACATTTTAGTTAGTGTCCTCTCTTTTGCTTAGTTTGTTTAGATGTACAGATTTTAGTGGGTTTATTCTATGTTGTATGTTTATATGAGTGAGTATATACCATGAGTGTCTTTTTGCTTCTGGGTCAACTCACTCAGGATGATCCTTTCCAGGTCCCACCATTTACCTGCAAATTTCATGATTTCCTTATTTTTCATTGCTGAGTAATACTCCATTGTATAGATGTACCACAGTTTCTGCATCCATTCTTCAGTTGAGGGGCATCTGGGTTGTTTCCAGCTTCTGGCTATTACAAATAAAGCTGCTACAAACATGGTTGAGCAAATGTCCTTGTTGTGTACTTGCGCCTCTTTTGGGCATATGCCTAGGAGTGGTATGGCTGGATCTTGAGGAAGCGCTATTCCTAGTTCTCTGAGAAAGCGCCAGTTTGATTTCCAGAGTGGTTGTGCCAGTTTACATTCCCACCAGCAGTGGAGGAGGGTTTCCCTTTCTCCACAACCTCTCCAGCATGTGTTGTCCCTTGAGATTTTCATCTTGGCCATTCTGATGGGTGTAAGGTGAAATCTCAGGGTTGTTTTGATTTGCATTTCCCTAATGGCTAATGAGGTTGAGCATTTCTTTAAGTGCTTCTCTGCCATTCGATATTCCTCTGTAGAAAATTCTCTCTTTAGCTCTGTTCCCCATTTTTTAAGTGGATTACTTGGTTTGTTGCTTTTCAGCTTGTTTAGTTCTTTATATATATTGGATATGAGTCCTCTGTCAGATAGAGGGTTGGTGATGATTCTTTCCCAATCTGTAGGCAGTCGCTTTGTTTTGATGACGGTGTCCTTTGCTTTACAGAAGCTTTTCAATTTCATGAGGTCCCATTTATTGATTGTTGCTCTTAGAGCCTGTGCTGTTGGTGTTCT
>NW_026596147.1:4361935-4372155 GCF_907164565.1 Psammomys obesus
TATATTGAACCACCCCTGCATACCTGGGATGAAGCCTACTTGGTCATAGTGGATAATATCTTTGATGTGTTCTTGGATCCGGTTTGCAAGTATTTTGTTAAGTATTTTTGCATCAATGTTCATAAGGGAGATTGGCCTGAAATTCTCTTTCTTTGTTGAGTCTTTGTGAGGTTTAGGTACCAAGGTGATTGTGGCTTCATAGAATGAGTTTGGTAATGTTCCTTCTGTTTCTATTTTGTGGAATAGTTTGAAGAGAATTGGAGTTAGCTCTTCTTTGAAGGTCTGGTAGAATTCTGCGCTGAAGCCATCTGGTCCTGGGCTTTTTTTGGATGGGAGACTTTTGATGACTGCTTCTATTTCTTTGGGGGATATAGGACTATTTAGTTGATTTACCTGGTCCTGATTCAGCTTTGGTGAGTCAAATCGATCAAGAAAATTGTCCATTTCATTTAGATTTTCAAATTTTGTGGCATATAGACTTTTGAAGTAAGTCCTAATGATTGTTTGGATTTCCTCAGTGTCTGTAGTTATGTCCCCCCTTTCATTTCTGATTTTGTTGATTTGGGTGGTGTCTCTCTGCCTTTTAGTTACCTTGGCTAAGGGTTTGTCTATCTTGTTGATTTTCTCAAAGAACCAGCTCTTGGTTTCATTGATTCTTTGAATTGTTTTATTTGTTTCTAATTGATTGATTTCAGCCCTGATTTTGATTATTTCCAGCCGTCTACTCCTTTTTGGTGTGTCTGCTTCTTCTTTTTCTAGGGTTTTTAAGTGGGCCATTAAGTTGCTTGAATGAGCTGTCTCGAATTTCTTCTTGAAGGCACTTAGTGCTATGAACTTTCCTCTTAGCACTGCTTTCATTGTGTCCCACAAGTTTGGATATGTTGTGTCTTCATTTTCATTGAGTTCTAGAAAGGCTTTAATTTCTTTATTTCTTCCCTGACCCAGCTGTCATTTAGTAACAAGTTGTTCAGTTTCCATGAGTGTGTAGGCTTTTTGCTATTTCTTTTGTTGTTGAAGTCCAGCTTTATTCCATGGTGATCAGACAGGATACAAGGGATTATTTCAGTCTTCTTGTATCTGTTGAGGCTTGCTTTGTGACCAACTATATGGTCTATTTTGGAGAAGGTTCCATGAGGTGCTGAGAAGAAGGTAAATTCTTTTGTGTTTGGGTGTAAAGTTCTGTAAATGTCTGTGAGGTCCATTTGATTCATGACCTCTGTCAGAGATTTGTTTCTTTGTTTAATTTCTGTTTTGTTGACCTGTCCTTTGTTGAGAGTGGGGTGTTGAAGTCTCCCACTATTAATGTGTGGGGATCTATATGTGGTTTAAATTTTATCAATGTTTCTTTTACAAATGTGGGTGCTCTTGTATTTGGGGCATAGATGTTCAGGATTGTGATGTCTTTCTGGTGGAATTTTCCCTTGATGAGTATGAAGTGTCCTTCCTCATCTCTTTTTATTAATTTTGGTTGAAAGTCTATTTTATCAGATATTAGAATGGCTACTCCTGCTTGTTTCTTGGGTCCATTTGCTTGGAAAGTCATCTTCCAACCTTTTACCCTCAGGTAATGTCTATCTTTGTGCCTTAGGTGTGTTTCTTGTATGCAACAGATTGCTGGGTTTTGTTTACGTATCCATTCTGTTAATCTGTGTCTTTTTACTGGAGAGTTGAGTCCATTGATGTTGAGAGAGATTAATGACCAGTGGCTGTTAGATCCTTTGATTTTGATGTTGGCTGTGTTCATAAGTTTGTGTGCTTGGTTGCTTTTTGTTTTAGTGTAGTAAGGTTAATTATTTCCTGTGTTTTCTTGACAGAAGCTAATTTTCTTGGGTTGTATTTTCCCTTCCAGTGTCTTCTGTAATGCTGGATTTGTGTGTAGGTATTGTTGAAATTTATTTTTGTCATTGAATATCTTGTTTTCTCCGTCTATGAGGACTGAGAGTTTTGCAGGGTATAGTAGCCTGGGTTGACATCTGTGTTCTCTTAGGGTCTGCATGATATCTGTCCAGGCCCTTCTGGCTTTCATAGTTTCTGTTGAAAAGTCAGGTGTGATTCTAATGGGTTTGCCATTATATGTTACTTGGCCTTTTTCCCTTGCAGCTTTTAGTATTTTTTCTTTGTTCTGTATACTTCCTGTTTTGATTATTATGTGGCGGGAGGATTTTCTTTTCTGGTCAAATTTGTTGGGTGTTCTGTAGGCCTCATGTATCCTTATTGGCTTCTCCTTTAACTTGGGGAAATGTTCTTCAATGATTTTGTTGAAAATATTTTCTGGGCCTTGGAGAAGGGAGTCTTCTTTTTCCTCTATTCCTATTATTCTTAGGTTTTGTCTTTTCATATTGTCTTGGATTTCTTGGACGGTCTGTGTCAGGAATTTTTTGGATTTAACATTTTCTTTGACAGATACATCGATTTCTTCCATTGTATCTCTACACCTGAGATTCTTTCTTCCATTTCTTGTATTCTGTTGGTTATGCTTACCTCTGTAGTTCCTGTTTTCTTCCCTAAATTCTTCCTCTCCATTATTTCCTCCATTTGTGTTTTCTTTAATTTTTCTAGTTCTATCTTCAGGTCTTGAGTTGTTTTGTTTACTTCCTTCACCTGTCTGCTTGTATTTTCCTCTTTTTCTTTTAGTTCCTTCAACTCTGTCTCTTTGATTTCTTTCAGTGATTTAATTATTTCTTCTCTCAAGGCCACAAGCTGTTTGGCTGCATCTTCCCGTATTTCTTCACGGATGGCCCTGATTTGCTTGTCTTTATCTTCCTCCATTTCTTTACGGATAGCCATGATCTGTTTGGTTTTATCTTCCTCTAATTCTTTACGTATTTTATCTGTTTCCTCTATTATTCTCCTCATCAACATAGATGTAAGGTCATCTTCTTGATTTTCTATTATGCTGCATTGTTCAGGGCTGTTCGCCCCTGGATGGCTGGGTTCTGGAGATGCCATATTGCTCTGTCTTTTGTTGGTTGAGCCTTTACGCTGACCTCTACCCATTGGGCTGATTTAGGTTTTGGCTGTTAGTTTCTGTGCTTCCTGGAGTCCTGAGGTAGGGAGTATCCCCTTGGCCGGAAGATGATTTTTCCTGAAGGAGTCCTTCTCTGCTTTTTGGTTATGGTCACTGTATGGCCAGTGTTTCTCCGGAGATGCCACTGCTCACCTCAGGTTTATAGCCCTGAGTAGTAGCTGTGGTCTATGTTAGGCAGGGGGGGATCTCCTCTTACCCATAAAATTTCTCAAGACAGCTGCCCCACTGCTGGGTTTCTTGTTATAAATTTAGTGTGCTGCTGCTCACTAAATTTCCATGTACAGTCCTCTTGAAGAAACTGCTGATTCCCTAGCTATGGGGTTTTCTCCCAACAGGGAAACTCAGTCTGTTATCCTGGGGCGCACAGTTCTGTCTGAGAAAGTGGGAGTTGCACTCAGCAAGTCTCTGGGCCAAAGGCTGATTGCTCTGCTCTGGACCTGGAGAATGTGCACCTAGGTTGAGTTGGCGCCTGGGGGCACTGTTCTGGTCTGGAGGCTGGGTGCCTCACTCTGGACCAGAAGCTATGTGTCTCTGTCTGGGATGGCCGCTGTAGGCACTGCTCTGGTCCAGACGCTGTGGGTTCAGCCCCCCTGAAGGATCAGGGATTCCTACAGTTTTGGCAGTCCAGCCAGGGACAACTGGCCGATCCCTGGCGCAGTATCTGAGGGCTGCTGTAATGGCTCTTCGGCTCCTGCAGGTCCGAGGATGCAGCTGTGTGTCCCAGTGCCCCAGGGGAACGCAACAATGGCGGCAGAGCACAGCGCTTCTGCCTGCACTAGAGTCTGCGTGAGTCCAGGAAGTGTTTTGGTGCTGGGTGTCCTAAGCGTTAGAGCTGCTGACCCCCTCCGCTGGGGGTTTCCTCCTGCCAGAGACACGCAGTCTGGTGCCCTGTTGCCCTGGTGCCCACAGTTCTATCTGAGGCGGCGAATCACGCGCGCAGGCAGGGCTCTGTGCAGGCAGGCGCCTTTGTCCCTCCCGGCTCTGGGTCCGGGCTGGCTCCTGGGGCACCCGCGGAACCCGAGTCTTTTCCAGGGGATGTCTGGGTAACCTGGGGTTGGTCCCAATTGTTTCCTGCTCCGTGGGGTTATCTCTCGACTGGGAGATCCAGTCTATGGTGTTGTGGGCCCACAGTTCAGTCTGGGACCGTGACCAGATCTCGCTGTCGTGTAGCTCTGGGCTGGCGACCAAGCGCCTGGCGGAACGGGGATCTCTTTCGTGGTTTTGCCGGGTGAGTTAAAGCTGATCGAATCCCCCACCGTGGGGTATCCTCTCACCTGAGAAACACAACCACTTGTGTTTTATGCCCGCGAGTTCTGATTGCTGGTCACTGTGCCAATCCTGCTGTGCTGCTCCTCAGAATGAGAGTCCTCCGGGCACTGCCATCTTGCCCCTCCTCCCCCAAGACAATTCTTTACAGACCTTGAAAGAAAAATTCTCAACTTCATATTTCCATATGAAACCCAAACAAAAAAAAAAATCGCTAAAACAATACTCTACAATAAAAGCTCTTCTGGAGGTCTCTCCTTCCCTGATCTCAAGCTGTACTATAGAACAACAGTAATAAAAAAAAACCTGCATGGTACTGGCATGGAAACAGGCTGGTGGATCAATGGAACTGAACAGAAAACCCAGAAATAAACCCACACACTTATGGACATCAGATTTTTGATAAAGATACCAAAACCATTCAATGGATAAAAGATAGCATCTACAACAAATGGTGCTGGTTTAACTGGATAACAACATGTAAAAAAATGCAAATAAATCCATACTTATCACGCTGCACAAAACTAAAGTCCAAGTAGATCGAAGACCTCAACAAAAACCAGATACACTAAACCTGTGAGAAGAAAAAGTAGGCAAGAGCCTGGATTTCATTGGCATAGGAGACAACTTCCTGCACAGAACACCAACAGCACAGGCTCTAACATCAACAATCAATAAACTGTACCTCAAGAAACTGAAATTTTTCTATAAAGCAAAGTATACTGTCTTCAGAACAAAACGACAGCCTATAGATTGAGAAAGAATCTTCACCAACCCTATGTCTGATGGAGGGCTAATATCCAGAATACATAAAGATATCAAGATGTTAAACAGCAACAAATCAAGTAATCTAATTAAAAATGGGCTACAGAGAATTCTCAATAGAGGAATATCAAATGGCAGAGATAAATGCTCAACATCATTAGTCATCATCAGGGAAATGCAAATCACAACCATCCTGAGATTTCACTTTACACCCATCAGAATGGCTAAGATCAAAAACTCATGTGCCAACGCATGCTGTAGAGGATGTGGAGAAATGCCCCTCCATTGCTGGTGGGAATGTAAACTTGTACAACCATTTTGGAAACCAATTGGGCGCTTTTTCATTTGAATTTTTGATCTTAGCCATTCTGATGGGTGTGAGGTGGAATATCAGTCATTTTTCTTTGCATTTCCTTGATAACTAAGGACTTTGACAATTTAAGTATTTCTCTGCCATTCAATATTCCTCAGTTGAGAATTCTCTGTTTAGACCTGTACCCCATTTTTAGTTGGATTATTTGATTTGCTAGTGATTAATTTTTAGAGTTCTTTATATGTTCTGAATTTAGCCTTATGTCAGATGTAAAGGTGGTGAAGATCTTTTACCAGAGTGTAGGCTGTAGTTTTTCTATGTTGACCTAGGCCTTTGTTTTACAGAAGTTTTTTCAGTTTCATGAGATCGCATTTATTGACTGATCTTAGAGCCTGAACTCTTGGTGTTCTGTCCAGGAAGTTGTCTCCTGTGTTAATGAGTTCAAGGCACTTCCCTAATTTTTTTTTTAACAGATATAGTCTGTCTGGTTTTATGTTGAGGTCTTTGATCCACTTGGACTTTACTTTTGTACATGATTAAAAGTATTGATCTATTTGCATTTTTCTACATTTAGACATCCAGTTAGACCAACACCATTTGTTGAAGATGTTGTCTTTTTTCCATTTCATGATCTTAACTTCTTTGTCAAGAATTAGATGTCCATAAGTATGAGGGTTTATTTCTGGGTCTTCTATTCAGTTCCTTGATGTTTCAATCTGTTTCTATGCCAGTAACATGCCATTTTTAGTATTGTTGCTGTATGGAAATAGCTCCAGAAGTTCTTTTATTGTACACCCATTTTTTCATTATTCTGGGTTGTTTTTTGATATGAAGTTGAAAATTATTCTTTCAAGGTTTGTAAATATTTGTGTTGGTGTTCTGATGGGAACTGAATTGAATCTCTGGATTGCTTTTGATAGAATAGTCATCTTTACTACATTAATCCTACCAAATCATGAGTGTAAGAGATCTTCCCAAGATGGCGACTAGCACACACAGTTTCCGAGCTGTGGAAGAGATAAAGTTCTGAGTTGATGAGTGGAAGAACTTCTGAAGCCAAGGAAACAACGGAGAGACTTTCTAAACAACAGGGAACATCGCAGGAGGTGAAAACCTTGGTTTCAGGTCACCCAGGGACTTGTTTGGGGAAGGTGAGAAACGATCCAAAGGCCAGCAGTACTGTGTCTCGGAGCCCCAGATTCACGCGCGGCGGCTGCACCATCCTCCCAGGGCCCGAGTCTGCTAGACGCCATACTAGCTCCGCAGGAGCGCCATCACTGACGGTACGGCCCGCCCAATCCCACAGTGACAGAGAATACGCGATATACTCACCAAAACCAGACAGAAACGCCATACAAGCTAGACACACCAGGCGCTGGGCCTCCGAAGCTTGGAGAGCACAGTGAAGAGATCCCAGGACTTCCCAGAAAGCATCTGGACTAGCAACCCAGTCTCCAGTTACAGTGGGACTTTCTAACCTGGCGGCGGAGCAGCACTGAGCTGGCGGGGCACATCAGCCCTCCAGTTTAAGACTAACCAGGGCCAAACCAGAGAACAGAAAGGCTGGTTACCCCGATTCCCACTGATGTGACCACCCTGAAATCTCCAGCTGCAGCAAGACCTCATAACCTGGCAGTGACAGCAGCACAGAACTGGTGGAGCACATCAAAGAAGCAGGGCCAAACCAGAGAGCAGAGAGCCCAGATACGCCGATCTCTGCCAAGTGTCCTGCCTGTAAGTGAGTGCACCCTTGAGAATCTGCAGCTCCACTGATCCTGGGTTCTTCTAAAACAGAAGCCAGGCATCGAACCCCCTCCCACCCATATACCCACTTTGGGAAACAGAGGGGCACTTGGAACATTGAAGTTCCTGCTCTGTGGGTCTAATTGAGGAGTTAAGGCCATTAATGCCAGAAATTGCGCTGCGATCATCACTAGCGCCTGCGACATATACATTGCAGAGCCCCTCCCACACACTCAAGGGTTCAACATTAGCCATCACTCTGTCCCTCGAGACACACGCCCACACCCACTTACACACACACACACACATATACACACACGCACGCACGCACGCACGCTGGCATTTGCCTCTGTTTGCGCCTGCGTACTTTCCTCCCACAGGTACAGCTAGTCCTCAGCATACGCTAAGGACACGGGACCTCTCTCAACTTCCTGAAGAATTCTCCAGACTCGAGAAAGAGACAGTACCAGTCTGATCGGCAGAATCCAAAAACAAACAGGGAAGGTCTCAGATAAGCCAATGGCCAGGGGTAGGCGAAAGAACACTTCCAACATAAATCAGGACATCATGACTTCACCAGCAAACCCCAAAATCGATGGATACTCCAATTCATCAGAAGCACAGGAAAATGACCTTAAAGCCATGCTTGCTCAATTATTTGAGGCTCATAAGGAGGAAATGAACAAATCTTTCAAAGAGTTGGCCAGTCAATTGGAGGTAAAGAAAGAAGAAATAGACAAAACCCTTAAACACAGGCAAACATAGCCAAACAAATAGAGGCACAAGTAGAGAAAAAATTAGTGGCATACAAAAAGGAAATGAACAAAGAAATAGAGTCCATCGTAGAGAGACAGGAATCCAAATTCAAACACATGAAAGAAATGGTGCAAGGCATGAAAACAGAATTAGAATCAATAAAGAAAACAAAAAAAAGAGATCTTCCCATCTTCTGATATCTCCTCAAGTTCTTTTTTCAGAGACTTGAATTTTTTTTTTCATACAAATCTTTCACTTGCTTGGTTAGAGTTACACCAAGTTACTTTATATTATTTGTGACTATTGTGAAGGGTGTTGCTTACCTAATTTCTTTCTCAGCCTTTTTATCTTTTGTATACAAGAGAACTACTGATTTTATTGAGTTAATTTTATATCCAGCCACTTTGATGAAGTTGTTTATCAGCTTTAGGAGTTCCATGGTAGAATTTATAGGGTCACTCATACATACTACCATATCTTCTGAGAGCATCGATACTTAGACTTCTTATGTTCTGAGTTGTATTCCTTTGATATCCTTTAGTTGTCTCAATGCTCTAGCCAGGACTTCCAGTACATGTTGAAGAGATACTGAGAGAATGGGCATCCTTGCCTTGTCTAAGATTTCAATGTGATTGGTTTAATATTTGCTCCATTCAGTTTGATGTTGGCTATGGGCTTGCTGTATATTGCCTTTACTATGTTTATTTATGTGATTCCAGGCTCCAAAGTACAAAAAATATTTTCAAGAAAATCATAAATAAAAATTTCCCCAACCTTAAAAAAGAAATGCCCTTAAACAAGAGGCTTACAAAACACTAAATAGACTAGACCAGAAAAGAACTTCCTCCAACCACATAATAAACAAAACACTAAATCTACAGAACAAAGAAATAATATTAAAAGTAACAAGAGAAAAAAGGTCAAGCAAAATATTAAGACAGACCTATAAGAATCACACAAGGCTTCTCAAAAGAGAATATGTAAGCCAGAAGGGCCTGGAAAGATGTGATGCAGACAATAAGAGATCACAAATGCCAACACAGACTATTAAACCCAGTAAAAATTTCAGTCAACACCGATGGAGAAAACCAAATATTCCATGACATAAATAAATCTAAACATTATCAACATAGCAACCCAGTCCTAGAGAAGATATTAGAAAGAAAATTCCCACCCAACAAGATCAACTACACATAAGAAAACACAGGATAAAGATACATTCACAACAAAAAAGCAAAAAAAAAAAAAAAACAAAACAAGAGAAAAAATCTTCAAACAAACACATAATCACCACCAACTCCACAATAAAGGGAACTAACAATTATTGGTCACTAATATCTATGGACATCAATAGATTCAACTCTCCAATAAAAAGACACAGACTAACAGATTGATTGTGGAAACAGGATCCAACATTCTCCTGCGTTCAAGAAACACACCTCTGCAACAAAGATAGACTCAGATTAAAGGTCTGAAAAAGATTTTCCAAGCAAACAGACCCAAGAAGCAAGCTGGAATGGCCATCCCAAAATCTAATAAAATAGACTTTCAACAAAAATTAATCAAAAGAGATGGAGAAAGACACGTCATTCTTATCAAAGGAAAAATACATTAGGAAGACATCACATTCCTGAACATCTGTACTCCAAACACAAGAGCTCCTGTATTTATCAAAGAAATATTATTGAAGCTTATATCACATATGGATCCCAACACCTTAATACTGGGAGTCTTTAATACCCCACTCCCACTAAGGAAAAGATAATTGATACAAAAGCTAAATAGATAAATAAATATAATCACAGATGTCTTAAATCAAATGGACCTAATTGATGTCTACAGAACATTTTACAAAACACAAAAGTATACCTTTTTATGAAACATAAAAGCACCTCACAGAACCTTCTCCAAAATTGACTATATAGTTCGGGAACAAAGCAAACCTCAACAGATACTAGAAGAATGACATTATCCCTTGTGTCATATCAGACCAACATGGTCTAAAACTCGACCTCAACAATAACAGAAATAGCAAAAAAACTACACACTCATGGACACTGAACAACTCTACTAAATGACAACTGAGGACAGGGAAGAAATGAAAAAAAAATTAAAGAATTCCCAGAATTCAATGAAAATGAAGGTACAACTTACCCAGATTTGTGGGACACAATGAAAGCAGTGCTAAGAGTAAAATTTCCAGCACTAAGTACCTTCACAAAGAAATTTGAGACATACCATACAAGCAACTTAATGGCACACCTTAAAGCACTAGAGAGAAAAAGAAGAAGAAGAAGAAGAAGAAGAAGAAGAAGAAGAAGAAGAAGAAGAAGAAGAAGAAGAAGAAGA
>NW_026596147.1:4372165-4378277 GCF_907164565.1 Psammomys obesus
GAAGAAGAAGAAGAAGAAGAAGAAGAAGAAGAAGAAGAAGAAGAAGACATATCCAAGAGAAGTAGATGGCTAGAAAGAATCAAACTCAGAGCTGAAATCAATAAATTAGAAACAAAGAGAACAATTCAAAAAATTCAATGAAACCAAGAGCTGATTCTCTGAGATAATCAACAAGTTAGAAAAACTGACTAAATGGCAGAAATACACTATCCAAATCACCAAAATCAGAACAGAAAAGGGGAGCATATCGACAAACACTGAGGAAATTAAAGAATCATTAGGTCTGCTTCAAAGCCTATATGCAACAAAATTTGAAAATCTAAATGAAATGGATCATTTTCTTGATATATTACATTTACTAAAGTGGAATAAAGATCAAGTAAATAAATTAAGTAGACATATATTCCCTAAGAAAAAAGAAACTGTCATCAAAGTCTCCTATACAAAATACAAAGCCCAGGGCCAAATGTTTTCAGCTCAGAATTCTACCAGACTTTCAAAGAAGAGCTAATACCAACACTCTTCAAACTATTCCACAAAAGAGAAATAGAGTGAACATTGTGAACCTCATTCTATGAAGCCACAATCACCTTGATGCCTGTACCATATGAAGATCCAACAAAGAAAGAGAATTTCAGACCAATTTCTCTTATGAACATTGTCACAAAAATATTCAATAAAATACTCACAACCGAATCCAAGAACACAGCAAAGGTATCATCCACCATGACCAAGTAGGCTTCATCCCAGGCATGTGGAGATGGTTCAATACACAGAAATCCATTAATGTAATCTACCATATAAAGAAACTGAAAGAAAAAAATTATCATTTCCTTAGATGCTGAAAAAGCATTTGACAAAATTCAATACCCATTCATGTGTCTTTCTGATTCTGAGTTCCCTCACTCAGGATGATCTTTTCTAATTCCCACCATTTACCTACAAATTTCATGATTTCCTTCTTTTTAATTGCTGAATAGTATTCCATCGTGTAAATGTACCACAATTTCTGTATCTCTTCTTCAATTGAGGGACATCTAGGTTGTTTCCAGATTCTGGCTATTATGAATAATGCTGCTATGATCATAGTTGAGCAAATGTCCTTGTTGTGTGGTTTAGTATCCTCCAGATATATGCCCATGAGTGGTATAGCTATCTTGAGGTAACATATTCTTAATTTTCTGAGAAAGCTCCAGATTGATTTCCAAAGTGGTTGCACAAGGTTACAATCCTACTAGCAATGAAAAAGGGTCCCACTTTCTTCACAACCTCTCCAGTATGCATCATCCCTTGTGTTTTTGACCTGAAAATTTCTATCAAAGAACGATAAACACCTTCCACAATGTGGCTAGGTACAAAATTAACTCAAATAAATCTGAAGCCCTCCTGTGAATAAAAGACAAATGGAAAAGAAAGAAATTAGGGGAAATACACCTTTCTAAGAGCCACAAATAATGTAAAGTACCTTGGTGTGACTCTAAATAAGCAAGGGAAATACCTGTGTGAAAAAAAAAAAAAACTTTTAAGTTTCTGAAGAACGAAATTGAAGAAGATATCAGAAAATGGAAAGATCTTCTATGCTCATGGATTGGTAAGTTTAACATAGTGAAAATACGTATCCTGCTAAAAGTAATTTACAGATTCAATGCAATTCCCATCAAAATACCAACAATTTTTTTTTTTTTTGGTTCTTTTGAGAAGTCTTTGTAACCCTATTCTGTGATTATACCTATGTTATTTTTTTTTCTTGATATCTAGTGTTTTGATTTGGTTTGGCTTTTTCTGAGTTTACATGTTTGTTTGTTTTTAGATTTTTGGATATTCTAGATAATGACCCTCGATCATTTGTATAAGAGTTTTTACCCATGTAAAGATATAAAGAGTTTCACCCGTTCTGTTGATGCTGTTTTGCTTGAATGATGGTATCCTTTGCTGTGCAGAAGATTTTTACCTTAATGGCTGTACAATGTGGAAGGCCACTTTCACTTGGCAGTGCCACATCAGGATTGGTGGTCCTACATCCTATGATAATTTACAATGATGAAACAATGAGAAGCAAGCCAGTGAACAGCATTCTTTTATAATTTCTGCTTCAGTTGTTGCCTCCATGCTCCTGCCCTGACTTCCCCCAGTGATGGACTGTGATATGGGCCCATGAGCTCAAACAAACCTTTTCTCATCAAGTTGCTTCAGTCAAGATGTTTTTCCCAGCAATAGCAATTTAAGTAAGACAGATTACAAATTGATTCATTCTCTGAGCCAATGTGGAGGTTCCTCAAAAAGCTAAGCATCAATCAACCACAGTATTGGTAGCTATACCACTCAGGAGCAGATATCCAAAAAAAAACAAAAACAAAAACAAAAAAAAAAAAACCTCTACATCTTAATACAGAGATACTTGCTAATCCATGTTTGTTGCTACTCTATTCATAGTAACCATAAGTTTGAAACAGCTTAGATATCCACCAAACACTGAATGGATAATGTTAAAACTGATGTTTTATCATGTGCAACTTTTACTCTTCAAATAGTTTTGTCTTTAGTTGTTTTTTGTTTGTTTGTTTTATATGGTATCTTAGATAAAGGTTCTATTGCTATGAAGAGATACTATGACCACAGCAACACTTATAAAGGAAACATTGAATTGGGGCTGACTTACAGTTTCAGAGGTTCAGTCCGTTATTGTCTTTGTGGGAAACTGCAGCATGCAGGCAGACATGGTGCTGGAGAAGGAGCTGAGAGTTCTACAACTTGATCCACAGACAGCAAAAGTTGAAAGTGACACTAGGCCTAGCTTGAGCTTTGAGACTTCAAAGCCTATTCCTTCAGTGACATACTTTCTCCACCAAGGCTACAACTACTCCAACAAGATCATACCACCTAATAATGCCACTCCCTATAAACCAAGCATTCATTACATCCTATGTAAACCACCATACATGGTGGCTGTATTTTATGCTATAACTCACAGTTCATTTATTTTTATTTTTTATTAATTTTTATTTTTTAATACTAATCACAGATTATTTACCTTGTATCCCAGCTGTAGCCCCCTCCCTCCCTCATCTCCCCCCTGTCCCTTTCCAAGTCTACTGCTAGTGGAGATTCTCCTCCCCTTCCATGTGACCCTGGCTTATTTTCAGGTATCTTCAGGACTGGCTGCAATGTCTTCCTCTGTGGCTTAGCAAGGCTGTTCCTCCCTCGGGGGGCAGGGGGAGGTAAAGGAGCCAGCCATTGAGTTCATGTTATAAATAATTCCTGTGCCCCTTACTAGGGTTACCCACTTGGATTCTGAGCTACCATTGGCTACATCCGAACAGGGGTTCTAGGTTATATCCATACATGATCCTTGGTTAGAGAAACAGTCTCATAGAGAACGCCTGTGCCCTGATATATTTTGTCCTTGTTGAGCTCCTTTCCCAATCATACTAACTCCCCCTTTTATCATATGATTCCCTGCACTCTACTGAAGGTTTGGTTATGAGCCTCAGCATCTGCTTTGATATGCTGCTAGGTGGTCTTTTAGAGGCCCTCTGTGGTAGACTCCTGTCCTATTTCTTGTTTTCTCCTACTTCCCATGACCATCCCATTTGTCTTTCTAAGTGAGGGTTGATCATCTTACCCCAGTTCCTCTTTCTTGTTTATCTTCTTTAGGAACACATATTTTAGTATATTTATCCTATCTTACAGGACTATATAAGTAAGTATATACCATGTGTGTCTTTCTGGTACTGGGATACCTCACTCAGGATGATCTTTTCTAGATCCCACCATTTGCCTGTCAATTTCATGATTTCCCTGTTTTTAATTGCTAAGTAGTATTCCATTGTGTAAAAGTACCACAATTTCTGTATCCATTCCTTCGTTGATGGACATCTGGGTTGTTTCCAGTTTCTGGCTATTATGAATAAATCTGCTACAAACATGGTTGTGCAAATATCCTTGTTGTGTACTTGAGCATCTTTTGGACACATGCCTAGGAGTGGTATAGCTGGATCTTGAGGAAGCACTATTCCTAATTGTCTGAAAAAGTGCCAGATTGATTTCCAAAGTAGTTGTACCAGTTTACATTCCCAAAAATGGAGGAGGGTTCCCAATTCTCCACAACTTCTCCAGCATGAGTTTTCACTTGAGGTTTTAAGTTTTGCCATTCTGATGGGTATAAGGTAAAATCTCAGAGTCATTTTGATTTGCATCCCTCTGATGGCTAAGGACATTGAACATCTCTTTAGGTGTTTCTCTGCCATTCTATATTCCTCTACAGAAAATTCTCTTTTTAGCTCTGTACCTGTTTTTTAATTCAGTTGCTTGATTTATTGCTTTTTAATTTCTTTATTTCTTTATATAGTCTGGATATCAGCCTTCTGTCAGATAGCAGGTTGGTGAAGATCCTTTCCCAATCTGTAGGCTCTCATTTTGTTCTGACAACAGTGTCCTTTGCTTTACAGACACTTTTCATTTTCATGAGGTCCCATTTATTGGTTGTTGCTCTTAGAGCCTGTGCTGTTGGTGTTCTGTTCAGGAAGTTGTCTCCTGTGCCAATGAGTTCCAAAGACTTCCCCACTTTTTCTTCTAACCAATTAAGTGTGTCTGGTTTTATGTTGAGGTCTTTGATCCACTTGGACTTTACTTTTGTGCGGGGTGATAAATATGGATCTATTTGCATTTTTCTGCATGTAGATATCCAGTTAGACCAGCAACATTTGTTGAAGATGCTGTCTTTTTTCCACTGAATGTTTTTGACTTCTTTGTTGAAATTCAATATTTATAGGTGTTTGGGTTTATTTCTGGGTTTTCTATTCGGTTTCATTGATCTACTTTTCTGCTTCTATGCCAATATTCACAGTTCATTTAAATGCAGTAAAATGTGCTTACTGACAATGGTAGTTAACAGAGAGCACAATGTTCCAGTGCTCAGGAAACCACCAGACTGAAGAAAGATCCTTAAGTTAATCATTCCTTAGTAACATGAGAGGAAGTAGGGCCATGGAAACATCACATTATTGAAATTCTGGGCTCTGAATCTTCCAATGAATTTATGCTATTTCGTGCTACAGTTGATTTGTATTACCTTATGAAAATCGTTGTGAAAAATTATCAAAGAGTGGATTATGGGGTGTTTAGAAAAATTGTTATGACATCTACACGAAAAAGATGTAAAAGTCAAATCAAGGCATAGTGCAGATATAAAAATAATGCAGCCACTCCTGATGTGATCTGATAGACTAAGATCAGAAGGAAGGAGAGGAGGGCCTCCCTTATCAGTGTACTTGGGGAGGGACATGTGTGAAGAAGGCCCAGGGAGGGGGGGACGGGGAGGGGAGGAGGGAGGGGCCTGATGGGGGGATTCAAAGTGAATAAAGTGTAATAAAATAAAATAAAATTTAAAAATAATAATAATATTAATAATAATAATAATAATAATAATAATACAGAAGAGTCTCTAGGTGGCTGTGGTACACACCTTTAATCCCAGAACTGGGGATGCAGAGGGAGGCATATCTTTGAGTTTGAGGCCAGCCTGGTCTACAGTGTGCATTCCAGTATACCCAGGACTACTCAGAAAAAGCATGTCTCAAAAAAAAAAAGAAGAAAAGAAAATGAAGGAGAGAAAGAAAGAAAAAAGGAAAGAGAGATTGAATACTTTGAAATTCATCTTATTACAGACACAATTAACAAGGCTAATACAGCAAAAAATAGCACATGCTGACTAGGGTGAGATACTGTGAACAGTTACTTACTGCGCGTCGGAGTGAAAACTAGTACAACCACGATGGGGGTCAGTATAGAGGTTTGTCAAACTTAGGAAAATAAACTTACCACAAGGTATATCTGTCTGAACCATGAGCATATGCACAAAGCATTCAACACTTTACCATAGGGATAATTTATGTTTATAGCTGACCATAACAACCAGAAATGTCAAGGATCCCAGATGAGCATCACTTGGTGAAAAAGTAATGAAGCATATTTCCACAGTGGGATGTTATTCAGTTGTTAAGAAAAATGAATCTAAGTTGATGGAACTAGAACAATCATCCCGAGGAAGGCAAGGCCAGCATTGAATGTTTCTCTTAAGAGGATGTTGCCATTTATGGTTTATATATGTATG